>NC_079191.1:169453096-169761310 GCF_029499605.1 Hyla sarda
GTGGAAACAGCCAGTTTTGTCCCCTGTTGCAGTTTTCTCACTGCCTTCAGAGTACCACTCTGTGGATCGGATGCTGAGCGCCCGGTCCACAGAGTGTAAGGAGATGAGGAGTGATGTACAGCATCACTACTCACCTCCTCCAGCTATATAGTGTACAGGGGGCATAGTGTACCCGTGTATACTATACAGGAGCCGGGAATCCGATCACCAGACTGACAGGACTCCCTGCTCCTATAGCCCCTTTGGGCGGTATACAGAATATACAGCTATCTATAAATAGCTGTATATAGTGTATACAGAAGACGAGGTCCACTTACCTCCCTCGTTTCTGTCACCGTCGGTCCGTGTAGCTCCGCCCTTAGTGATGATGTCATTGGATCGGAGCTACAGACGGGATTCAGGCTAGTCTGAAGCTCTGTTCACATTGTCAGTTTTGGATAATGGAAACAGACCCTTCTGCCAGTGTCTACCCAGACAGGGAGACTCCAGCTGTTGCTAAACTACATCTCCAAGCATTCCCAGGCAGCCAAAGGCTGTCTGGGCATGCTGGGAGCTGTAGTTTTGCACCAATGGGAGGCTCACTGTTTAGGTAGACATTGCATTATGGGCGCTCTCCCCTGCAGAGAGTGCAAAAAATGTCCTAACCAATTTTTTTTGTGTTTTTTTTCCTTCTCGTTTCAGATCCGTGTATGCAGAGGATTACGACGGATTCGATGGATTACGACGGATGAACTTTATTTTTTTAATTTTAATAAAATGGTTAACGAGGGCTGTGGGGGAGTGTTTATTTAAATAAAATTATTTTTCCAATGTGTTGTGTCTTTTTTTTAATTGAATATTCAGGCTTAGTAATGGAGGCTGTCTAATAGACCGAATCCATTACTAAGCCGGGCTTAGCGTTAGCCACAAAAACAGCTGGCGCTAACCCCCAATTATTACCCCGGTACCCACCGCCACAGGGGTGACGGGAAGAGCCGGTACCAACAGGCCCAGAGCATCAAAAATGGCGCTCCTGGGCCTAGGTGTTAACAGGCTGGCGTTATTTAGGCTGGGGAGGGCCAGTAACAATGGTCCTCGCCTACCCTGGTAACGTCAGGCTGTTGCTGCTTTGTTGGTATCTGGCTGATATTGAATATACAGGGAACCCTATGCGTTTTTTTCATAAATAAAAAAAAACGCATAGGGTTCCCCCTATTTTCAGTATCAGCCAGATACCAACCAAGCAGAAACAGCCTGATGTCACCAGGGGGGGGTGAGGACCATTGTTACTGGCCCTCCCCAGCCTAAATAATGCCAGCCCGTTACCGCCTAGGCCCAGGAGCACCATTTTTGATGCTCCGGCCTGTTGGTACCGGCTCTTCCCAGCACCCCTGTGGCGGTGGGTACCGGGGTAATAATTGGGGGTTAGCGCTAGCTGTTTTTGGGGCTAAGCCCCGACTTAGTAATGGATTCCGTCTATTAGACAGCCTCCATAACTAGACATGTGTGAGTAGTCGGCAAACAGCTCGGCTCCCTGCCATTGCGGGTAACACATTCCCTGGAGCTTCTATCCATATAGAGGACGCCGAAACCATGTCGCGTCGCATCCCTGATAGAACCGTGGACTCCGGCTATCAGGATAAGAAAGCACTCCATTTTTTGAGCCTTAGTAATCGGTGGCTCATACAGTATTAATGCTTACTTTATAATTTGCATTACTGTCTTTCTATCATAAGAGTTGATATGTACCACATTCCTAGCCCCTGAGGAGGTCACATGTTACAATGTGCTGAAACACGTAGGGCATTGTGGTTTTGGACACAGTCAGCCCTGTTTGGGCATCGTTGTCTTGTTTGTGGACATTTTTGATCATATTGTGGGAGCGATCTCCCCATTTGTTGCATTTTTAGCAGGTATACCCTGGCGTCCATTGAGCTTGTGCACTTTGCATTATAGTGCTACAGCTCATTTATTTGCATCACATAAATACTATTTTTAGTGAGAGTGATTAAAAGTTAAGTCTTATTAGCACCTCCCCGCCACCCCTTTATTCTGTGATTGTTATTTTGGGAGTTTTTTTTACATGGGTTGGTAGATACCCTTACAATTCTACTTACTTGTATAGCCTGAATATTCAATAAAAAAAGAAAACACAACACATTGGAAAAATTATTTTATTTTAAAAAACACTCCCCCACAGCTATCATAACCATTTTATTAAAATAATAAAAAATCCAGTTCATCCGTGGTAATTAATCGAATCCGTCGTAATCCTCTGCCTACACGGATCTGAATCGAGAAGAAAGAAAAAAACACAAAAAAATGGGTTAGGACATTTTTTGCACTCTCTGCAGGGGAGAGCACCCATAATGCAATGTCTACCTAAACAGTTAGCCTCCAATTGGTGCAAAACTACAGCTCCCAGCATGCCCAAACAGCCTTTGCTGGGAGTTGTAGTTTAGCAACAGCTGGAGTCTCCCTGTCTGGGTAGACACTGGCAGAAGGGTCTGTTCCCATTATCCAAAACGGACAATGTGAACAGAGCTTTAGACTTACTAGCCTGGATCTCGTCTGTAGCTCTGCCCCCATAATGATGTCATCACTAGGGGCGGAGTTACACGGAACCGCAGGGACTGGAGGGAGGTAAGGGGACTTCTCCATCTTCTGTATACACTATATACAACTATCTATAGATAGCTGTATATAGTGTATACCGCCCAAAGGGTTAACCTACACTGTCCAGCAGTGTAAGTTAACTCTTTCCTTGCCGGGCTTGCTTAGCGCACAGCTCAGCAAGGGGTTAAGTGAGCCAGCAATGTGAATACTGTATACACATTGCAGGCTCACTGTAAGTTCTTGCTGGGCAGTAGGTATATGATGTGTATCTTACTGCTCAGGATCAGCTGTTCTCCCGGCTCTGTAGCCTTGAGAACAGCTGATCACGACAGTCACATCAGGAGGATCTCAGCGGGTGTCAGGAGGAGTGACATCCGCTGTGATCTGTCCCTTACTGCAGGTACTACTGCTCCCAACATGCTCCGCACACTGCTAGGTGCTGTAGTATCTGCATTAATAGACAGATCGCAGCGAGTGTCACTCCTCCTGACACCTGCTGTGATCATCCTGTATAATGTATAGATGCGGGCGGCTGCTCTTATATGGTCCCCTGCACGGCCGTATATATACACATATTTCTATTTCCCACAGAGTTGTGATTGGCTGGAACCATCTGACCAATCACAGCTCTCTGCGGGAAATATGAATAGGTGTATATATATGGTAGTGCAGGGACCATAGAAGAGCGGCCGCCGCATCTATACATTATACAGGAGGATCGCAACGAACCTCGGCGATCTGTCAATTAGTACAGGTAACTACTACTCCTATCATGGAACAGTGTGTTCCATGCTGGGAGTAGTAGTACTACCTAAAAAATGTAAAAAATAATATAAAAAGTGAAACACACACACACTACATTTTTATTATTGTCGGCTGCATTTTTAGTGCCCTACCCGCGCACATAAATTGATCCCTGTTTAAAAATTAAATAACATTTTGTTATAAAAAAGATACATTTCATTAAATAAAATTTTTTCCATCACTACTGTATCTTTTTTAGTATTTTTTTTAATGGTACCCTACTACATTTTAATAAAAAAAAAGGTATCTGCAACACTTTTTTGGATCACTAAAGTCCAAAAGAGAATAAAAACCGCCTGAAAAAACGCCAAATTTAAAACCCACATGGCGTTTTTCTTGGCGTTTTTTCACTCCCATAGACTTCTATGGGAGAAAAACGCCAAGATTTTCCCCAAAAAACGCAAAAGTCTCGACAAGAGGTTGTTCTTTAAAAACTGCAAAGGAGCCCAAAAATGCCAAAAGGATAAAAAAAAGCACCAAACTGAAAAACGCCAAGTGGATTTGGCATTTTGCAGTTTACTATTGACTTGCAGCTAACATCTGGCCGCAGCGTTTTTTCACAAAAAAAAATGCCATGCGGCAGAATGGGCATTTTTATTGGCGTTTTTGTAAAAAAAAAAAAAAAAAAAGTGGAAACCTTGTGGGTCTCTGTGATCATGAGCAGTAGTTTGGAAATAGGAGGCTGCTAGTGCATAGACAAATGTTGAGGGTTAATGAAGTATGATAGGGACAGGGTAGTTAGGACAGGGGCTATTAAGGTACCACGGCAAGGGGAGGTGTTGAATGTGGTGTATTTGTTCTGAAAACAAAGAAGGTGAATTTAGGTATAAGGGAAAGGTGTGCAGAAAGCTTGTGGTTACAGGTATAAAAACAGGAGGCCATTAGGGAGAGAAAGAGGGTCTTTCTGCAGTTAACCCACCTACCCACCCTGGTGGTTGGGAACAAGAGTAAAGGAGAAAGACAAGATATTGGTGGGAATAGTGTTGTGGTATGTTGCTTGTACTAAGACCAAGTAAACCGGAAATTGTGACTCTTCACCCAGGTGAAGTGAGGAGGATACCAGGTCCCATGAAAGGTTTGAGCTCTACTGTGTGGCAGGTTGACTCTAATTGGGTGGGGCATGGCTGTGCATCCAGTTCTCAACACAGGCAAACCTTGTGAGAGGATTGTGATTTTTGTCAGGCTCCTCAATGCATTGTATAATTATTGCAAATAAATATTAACAGCAATTCTTTCAAAGAATAGTGTTGGTGTGTTTTGGGTTGTAGGGGGAGAAGTGGGGTCAGCAGGTTCACCCATCCCATCACCAAATGCTTAAAAATCTGATTATGTAACTGCAAGAACAGTGCAGTTTTTCTATTAAAATAGGGTGCTTTATGGTAAAGATTTATTTGGTCATGTGCATGAAGCCTAATTTTATATTTTGTTGATAATTTAGTTTTTAACAGGTGCGTCCAAAACCCCTCCATTGCTGTGCCAAATGATAAATGGGTCATTGCTGACCTCTACTTCTTGGTTCCATTTTGATACACAGTAAACAGATCACTAATCTAGCCACTGACTTTCTGAATATGCATTTCCTTCTATTTCCTTGGTTGATATTGAATCACGAGGGGAAAATAGATAGGAACCTAATAAGCATTAGAACAGTCAATAATGCATTTTGTTGTCCCCTTTAAAAATAAAATAATCAAGCAAGACAGCCTATTTAAAGTTAAGAAAACACATCAAGACATTTCTATCAATGAAAAAGAAACACTATAACAATTATGGTTAGGAATCTATGTCACTGTGTCAAGAGACTGCATACCATCATTCTGGTATGATCTATTTAATTAATTAAAAACCACAAGTTAGTCTGTATTTCAACAGTGCTTATTCTCAGCAGGGCTCAAACAGGTTACCATCCGGTTCCAGAAATCTCCTTTTCTTTGGATTTTTAAAACAATTGGAACATGAGTATGGCATTTTGGTTGTAGGAGAAGGGGTACAGTACATATAGCCAAAAAGATATGTACAATATAAAGCATAGCTTTCAGTTACCTTGGAAATAGCTTGTATAGACTGCATGGCTATCATCAATGTTCTAGATGGCTGGAACATTTCAAAACCTGAAAACAGTTCAAAACCATTCACACTGCTCTAACCAGATAATAATCAGATTATTGTGACGCAAACAGACCACTAGTAATACAATGGCTGTATTCAACAGATTTAAGGAGAACAGTTGACACCCAGATCAAGAATCTTTATCTCTGATGTGTCCTATGCTTCTGGTAAATTATAGAAAAGTCCAAGGTGTACTTGAATACATATTAGTTTGTCAGCAGTTTGTTCAGTAAAGCCTACGTCTTAAGTAGAGATGAGCGAATCGAAGCTGATGAACCCGAATTCCTTACGAATTTCAGGAAATATTCAATTTGCAACGAATGCGAATATTGCTGCGATTCTATTGCAAAGGTTGCTTCATTTAACTCCATTTACTGTGGTGCAGGCTCCAGGGCATCTAAAATGGCAGATCCACATGTCAGTACATGGGGCAAGGAATGCTGGGAAGGCAGGAAGGGAAGTAGGGAGGATGACCCTGAATCACATGCAGGATGCTGCAGCCAGTCACCCCTGTGATGTCACAGCCCTATATAATCAGCAGCAATATTGCGGCCAGCCACTTCATTTATTCATTACACTGCAGAGAGATAGGATGGACAGCCTGTGTGTGTGTGTGTGTTACAGCAGAGAAAAGCGCATTCCAGCAGCGTTTAACATCTTCCTAGTCACTTCATCATTCTCGTGGATGGAGAGCATTGTTTTTTGCACTGAAAAGGATTTTTACTGCAGCTGCAGACATTAACCTCCCAGTCACTTTCTTCAGCATAGTATTACAGAGAGGGGCACATAGCTGTGTGTTGCTTCATACATTTCAACAAGCTGCATCAACTTCATAAACCTTAGCAGAGGAGGCAGGAATAATTTTTCAGCGCAATTCAGTGTCTTTGTTCCACAAAAAATCACCGGCCGGTGTTTTACAAAGATACAGAGTTTTTAGGCGTACTGTAGTGCATTTTTCTGCCCTCATAAGGGCATACCGCATACGTACATCTAAATAGTGTACTATTTTGTACCTGTTAATCTGTCAAGTGCCTACATACTGTGAAAGGACAGACAGACAAAAGTAATCACCGGCTGGTGTTTTACAAAAATACTGAGTTTTTAGGCGTACTGTAGTGCATTTTTCTGCCCTCATAAGTGCATACCGCATACGTACATCTAAGTAGTGTACTATTTTGTACCTGTTAATCTGTCAAGGGCCTAGATACTGTGAAAGGTCAGCCAAATGTGCACACCTGCTGCTGTCCTAGACAAATACTGTTTGAAGCATAGTGAAGCTTATTATACTCCCCTCATATACACACTAAGTATGTCAGGCAGAGAAGTTCCAGGACCTGCACAGAGGAGTGGCAGAGGCCTAAATCCTTCAGGCAGAGGTTGCAGCAGATTAGGGGCAAGTGGCAGCAGGAGTCACAGTGAGAGGCCTGAGCTCCCGTCATCAGCTAGTGGTCGTGTCTCAGCAACCCATCTGCTGTTGTCGATTGGTTAACATGGTCATCCACTTCATCACAAGTGACATCTAACACCCCCAGTGAATAGTCGGTGGGTTCCTCAGACACAACCCTCAGTTGGCATGGCCCAAGAGCAGTCTCTGTCCTCCCATAGCCTCTGTCCTATGCTGTTCCCTCCCCTTAAGAAGTATCTTATGCTGTGGGTTCAGCTCCACTATTCAGTAAGGACGATCTAATAGAGGACAGTTAGCAGCTACTGCCCAGCCAAGAAGTGGAGGAGACATCTGCCGCTTCCCCGCTAGGCGAGCAAGTAGTGATAAGGAGAGTGATGTGGGAGCCGGTTTTGCCAGCGTTCAGGATCCTGAAGCAGACACTCTTGAGGAACCAGAGGAGGACATCAGTGACGTAGAGACACTTGTTGATGATGATGATGAAGCTGACAGCAATTGGGAGCCGGGTGCAGAAGGGGCTTCATCATCATCAGGAGAAGAGAGTTGCAGGTTGCCCGTGAGGCAGCAGCTGAGCCAGCAAGGTGGTAGCATGGTTGGCAGTCAGCATGGTGGCAGAAGTGGAGATTCTGGAGCCAAACAAGCCCGGGGGAGACCACCTGCATTGCGGCAGCCTACCTTCCCGGGAGGTAGTGGAACAGGGGTTCCGAGAGACATCGGCAGTAGCAGTCAATTAGTGTGGACTGTTGGTGGGAAAATCAGCTACTTGATGGTGTGGCAGTTTTTCATCAAGGATCCGGAGGAGGATCCCATAGCCACATGCAAGAATTGTCAGCAGAAGGTGAAGCGTGTCCAGGGTCTTAATGCTGGCACCACAGCCCTGTGTCAATATATGCTTCACCACTATAAAGCGGCCTGGGAGAACCATGGCTCCGATGTAGTGGTCCAGCCTGCTACATCACCCAGCGGCACGTCGCTCCCTCTTTCAGCCAGCCAAGGCTCCACCACCTCAGCCGAAGGGAGATGTGTCATACCCTCCTTCTGTCGATCCAGATGCTCCTGCTCCTCCTACTTTTAGTCAGCCATTCCGCCAACAATCCATCGGTGAAGCCATGTCCAAGAGACAACAGCATGCACCCACTCAACCAACGGTGCAGAAGCTGAATGTGTTCCTGTCTAAGTCGCTGGTGCTGCAGTCCCTCCCTTTTCAAGGGGTGGACTCTGCACCTTTCAGAGAACCGATGGCTTGTGCCGAGCCAGGTGGAGAGTGCCGAGCCGTAATTTCTTTGCGAAGAAGGCTGTACCAGCCCTGCACAATTTTGTGGAAGAGAAGGTGGGCCAGTCCTTGAGCCTGTCGGTGTGAACCAAAGTGCACGTCAGCGCCAATGTCCGGAGCTGTAACTACAGTAAAGGACAATACATGTCCCTTATGGATCACTGGGTGAATGTGGGTCCAGCACAGCCACAACACCAACTTGGACAGGTCACACTGCTTCCTCCTCCATGCTCTCAGGCCATTAGTCCTGTGATAGTGTGCACCTCCCCCTCCTAATCCTTCACTGTGTCCTCAGCCTCCACTAGCCAGACAAGTCTCAGTGGCCCTTCAGCATACCATGTGTGCAGGGCACGGCGGTGTCACGCTGTTCTTCACATGGTTTGCCTTGGCAAAAAGAGTCACACAGGGGAGGAACTGCTAAAAGTCATTTGTAAAGAAATAGGAGCATGGCTTATGCCACGAAAACTGGAAATGGGAACCATGGTGACTGACAATGGGAAGAACATCTTGCATGCGCTGCAACTGGGAAGGCTGAGCCATCCGCCTTGCATGGCACACATGTTCAATCTGGTTGTGAAGTAGTTCCAGAAGTGTTCCCCCCATTTGCAAGACATCCTAACAATGGGAAGGAAACTTTGCACGCACTTCAGCCACTCGTACACCGCACAGCACACCCTCCTTGAGCTGCAGTTTCAGAACGTTATCCCCCAACATAGTCTGATTTGTGACGTTGCCACACGTTGGAATTCCACCATCCATATGTTGGACCGACTGTAGGAACAGAGAAAAGCCATCACCGATTTTTTGATGATCCAAGTAGATAGGGGTACTCCCCTGTGTAACTTCAATATGAATCAGTGGCAGCTCATACGTGACACCTGCCGTTTGCTCAGGCCCTTTGAGGAAGCCACATTATTAGTAAGTCGCCAGGATGACGGGAAGAACAACGTCATTCCACTGCTTAATTTCGTACAACTCGTGTTGGAAACGATATCTGGTCAGGGCACTGGAGACATGGTGCCTACATCTCACGGCCACATGAGCCCTGTGGGGGCTGAACTGGAGGAGGAGGAGGGGGAGGGGCACAGTTTAGCACAGTTTAGGTTTCATCAAATGGGCAGTTTTTCTAGTCATCTGACAGGAAAGGAGGAGTAGGAGCAGCCAGAGGAGCTAGAGGGTTAAGAGGAAGGTGAGACAGAGGACCCAGATACACCATAGTAGTATGCAGTGGAGATGGAGGCAGGGAGGCAGGGAGTCCCTCCGAGTCACTTGCACAAATTGCACGATGCATGCTCACTAGTGACTGCCGAATTGCCACCATTCGGCAGCAGGATGACAAAATGACCTACTAAAGATGCATCCTATGTAGTCAGTTGGATGACGCCTATTAGCGCCATTGTCCATCTTCATGCAGATCTCAATCTGGGGGCCCCCTGCACTCACTTTCCACTGCCATGGCTGCTGGGGAAAGGTGTAGTGGCAGGAGCCGTACCAGCTCCAGCAGCAGCAGCCTGAGTCTACAGTCGCTGATGAGTAGCTTTCTTCATCTGCATAGTGAAGCAACTCATCAGCAGCAGGTACACCTGGAGCAGGACCTGAACCAGCAGGTGGTGGCATACCTTGACATGCCCATGCCAACACACCTTGAAGATCCGCTGGACTTCTGGGCAGCCAAACTTAATTTGTGGCCGCAACTAGCAGAGTTTGCCCTGGAAAAGCTGTCCTGCCCGGCCAGTAGTGTGCCATCAGAGCGGGTGTTTAGTCCGGGGGGGCCATAGTCGCCCCAAGGAGAACTCGTCTGTCCACAAAAAATGTGGAGAGACTGACCTTTGTGAAGATGAATCAGGCATGGATCAGCCAGGATTTCCAACCACCAATGCCTGATGCATGAGAGTAGATTGACCATGGTGCCACACCAACACTTCACAAATATGAACAGATTTAACATGCTGTTCCCCAGTTACAAACATTTCTCTGCATCAGACCTTTTTTCACCCACCTTTATCACCGGGTACTGGTATTGCCACCCACCGCACCACTCTGTCACCGGGTCACTTTCAGGACTTCTGATGCTGCTGCTGCCAACTCCAAGATGTCTCATTCAGCCACTATATGGTCTCTTCTCATGCTTCAGCCAACTCCAGGCTGTGTCATTCAGCCACTATATGGTCTCCTCATGCTTCTGCCACCTCCAGGCTGTGCCATTCATCCAATATATGGTTAACTGATGCTTCAGCCAGCTCCGGTCTGTCTCATTCAGCATCTACATTGTTTATTGATGCTACAGTGCCTAGGACATTACCTATATATGTTTATGGTAGCACTAGGTACCATACATTTTCAATGGAAATTTCAAAATTCATCTTTTATTCTTAGAGATTGTGAGGCCCTATTGTCTCCTCATCTGCCGTCAACTCCAGGCTTTGCCAATCAGACACTATATAGTCTCTCCATGCTGCCACAAACTCCAAGCAGTCATTCAGCCATTATATGATCTCCTCATACTGATGCCACCTCCAGGCTGTCTCATTCAGCCACTATATGGTTCCTTATCATGCTTCAGCCAACCCCAGGCTATGCCATTCAGCCACTATAAGGTCTCCTCCTACTGATGCCATCTCCAGGCTCTGTCATTGTGCTGCCATGTGACATGTGACTCCTTGATGGATTTGGTCCTTTGTACCCATATTCCGGGGCCCGGGACACTAAAACTTGGGAGTTAAAAGTTCAATTTCAAAATCCTTAATTTCAATTTTAAAATCTTAAATTTAAATTTAAAAATCATAAATTTCAATGGTCTACTCATGTTTCTGGCAACTCTAGGCTGTGTCATTCAGACACTATATGGTCTCCACATGCTTCAGCCAACTCCAGGCTGTGTCATTCATCCAATATATGGTTTACTGATGCTTCAGCCAGCTCCAATCTGTGTCATTCAGCGACTACATGGTTTAGTGATGCTGCTGTGCCTAGGACATTACCTATATATATTTATGTATGTGACTCCTTGTTAGATTTGGTCCTTTGTACCCATACGCCAGGGCCCGGGACACTAAAACTTGGGAGTTAAAAATTCAATTTCAAAATTCAATTTCAATTTCAAAATCTTAAATTTAAATTTCAAAATCATAAATTTCAATGGTCTCCTCATGCTTCTGCCAACTCTAGGCTGTGTCGTTTAGACACTATATGGTCTCCTCATGCTTCAGCCAACTCCAGGCTGTGTCATTCAGCCAATATATGGTTTACTGATGCTGCTGGGACTGGGAATAAAAATGTTGTTATGGTAGCACTAGCTACCCAAATTCTTTAGTTTAAATTTCAGAATACATCTTTTAATCTTAGGGATTGTGAAACCCTAGTGTCTTCTCATGCTGCTGCCAAATCCAGGCTGTGCCATTCAGCCAATATATGGTTTACTGATGCTCCTGGGCCTGGGTCTGGGCCAAAACATTTTTATGTTAGCACTAGGTACCTCAAATCATTAATTAAACTTTCAAAATTCATCTTTTATTCTTAGGAATTGTGAAGCCCTGGTGTCTACTCATGCTGCTGCCAACTCCAGGCTGTGTCATTCAGACACTATATGGTCTACTCATGCTTCAGCCACCTACAGGCTGTGTCATTCAGCCAATATATGTTCTAATCCAAGCTGTGTCATTCAGCCACTATATGATCTCATCCTGCTGCCAACACTTCCAGGCTGTTTCATTCAGCCACTATATGGCCTCCTCATGCTTCAGCCTCATCCACGCTGTGTCATTCAGCCACTATATGTTCTCCTCCTGCTTCAGCCTCATCCAAGCTGTGTCATTCAGCAACAATATGGTCTCCTCATGCAGCCAACACCTCCACGCTGTGACATTCAGACACTATATGGTCTCCTCATACTGATGCCACCTCCAGACTCTGTCATTGTTCCACTCTGCGGCAGTGATTCTAAAAGCGATGAATAACAGTATTATTTCACTACCCCAGAACACTCCATATGCGTGTTAGAACACAGCATTGAGGCTCTCTGTAGGCCAGAAATAGCCGTTTCTAATATAGATTTGCCACAAATAAATGTGAATCGAACCAAATATTTTCGAAAAATTTGGCGAATTGGCCGAATCAAATTTTTCAAAAGTTCGCTCATCTCTAGTCTTAAGATATATCATTCCAGAAGTGTTTTCATTTAGAATCAAGAATACTGTATTGCTCAATTCCATACCATATTTTTCACAACAGCTTTTAGTATTTCATAATGATACTACTATGATTAATACAATATTTATATGCACATATAAATGGTACATGTTGGCTGATTATCTTAGAAATTACCCAAACTGTAATATTATTCTAATAATGTATTATTTCAGCCACGTGTTCTTGCCTTGACTTTTCCATTTTAAAGATACTTAATAGGAAACTGATAGATGGATAAACTCCATTAACCTGAATTGAGGGTGATTCTGAGTAAAACTATGTATTTCTTATCACAATTCGTTCAGCGGTTCCAAGATATAGCACTAAGGTCGGGATTGAAGTCTATTTGCAACTCTGTACACTATTAGAATACCTCAGACACTAAAATAAAACAGGTGTGGGACAATATGAACTAATTATAAGGCGGTGTGTAACCCCTTAAAATACACCTGTCTATGAAGTGGTAAATAATGCTAGCATAATAAGCTCCCCTAGACATATGGTACTACACAAAAACAGTTGGAGCCATTTAGAGAAAATACAAAATATACTTTTATTAATAATTGTCACGGCCCGCGCCGTGTTCCGGTGCCCTGCGCGGGGCCGTCTGCGCCTTCTCCCCCGCTCCTGTGTGCCCATGCCCTGGCATTCTCCTCCCCGCCACTTACCTTCCTCCTCTGTCACTCCCGCTGGGCAGCCTCCTCGCACCGCTCGCACGGGAGCCGCGTCCTTGGGCTTCTCTCGGCGCGTCTCCCGTGCATCCTCCTGCAGTGCTGGTGCGCGCGCATCTCTCCCCCAGGGCGCGCGTGCACAACTCTGTGAGATTTAAAGGGGCAGTGCCCTTTCTATTTGTCACCTAGTTGGTCCCACCTTATTTAAGCATGTCACTTCCCTTGTTCCCTGCCGGATCTTTGTGCTATTGCCCTAGAGAAAGCGTACCACTACTGTTTGACTACTTGTGCTACCTGACCTTTTAGCTACGTCCCTGACTTCGTACCTTAGCCGCCAGCCCTTGACTTTCTGCTACGTCCCTGATTACGCACCCAGTCTCCTGCCTCAGACCTTAGGTTGACCCAGCCCACGACCTACCACCAGCCCGACAGGTTGCCCGCTCCCTACCTCCTGGTGACTCCTCTCGGTGCCAAGTACCACCTCGGCTGCCCGCGTGGTCGAGTCGTACCAGCGGAAGCGACCTGTACGTCGCCTGCCGCAGCAAGTCCATCCTGCTTCGCGGCGGGCTCTGGTGAAGACCAGCGGCGTCTTAGATTCCACTCCCTGGTACAACTCTCTACATCTGCCACGCGGTGCTCAGTGGATCCACCTCCAGTCCTCTCCGGTGAGTGTCACAATAATGCATCAATACATAAAAAAAGTGAAGGACTTCCACCCAGATGGAGGACAGAACAGCAAGAAAAATATGGGTGACCCCTCAGGTCAAGATAGGAGCTAATATGTACAAACATAATAGAAAAAATAAAACAGCTGAAATAAAGTTGTGTCCAGAAGGACTACAAAATACAGCAAGTCCAATGTTACACGGCACACTTAGTCTAAAAATGCTCCAACTCTGTACACTGTACACACCTCATAGTCATAGTCTTTGCAGCAAGAACTGGCCGTGCGGTTAGGGATACAAACCTGGACGTGTTACATTCCATAAGCTGATTTCTCAGGGGACAATTTTCAGCTATTTTCAGGTAAGTTCAGGGCATCACCAGCACTGTATGCGGTCCTGATCTCTGACTTTAGACATAAGTTATTGCCTGAATGTCCCACTGGGTCTGGGCCCAACTGCCTGCTTGCCCTCTTAGCCACCTATTCTTATGACATTTTTCTAGAACACCTTACCAGTCATGTTCTGTCACCGGCATAGGCCCAATAAGGATCGGACAAACTTGTTCAGGACCACTCTCTCTACAATTTGGCCAGGGGTGATTTGGCATGGTATAATCTCTGGCATCTCACTTACTACTTAAGTTGTAGTATGCCTTTTGTGCCTCTCTGGAATGCTGCCACTAAATCCACTTACTGGTAAGCCAATAGTTTTCATGTTTGGCAACGCTCTCAAAAACCCTGAGATAGGCCTTCACTTCATCTTTGAAGTTTGCAATGTGGCCCTTATAGGTGGTTGTATACCTTGAGTCCATTCAAAGCCAGAGCTTTTTCTTGAAGTCCACTGAGTTAACATTGCCTTGGCCATCTTTCTCACCAACCATATATTTGCCTCATTCTGCTGCTAAAGTATTGCCAGGGTTTCTTGCTGCTGATGTAATATTGTCTGTATAAACTATTGCTCCTGTTTCTCAGCCTGGTTCATTATTTGCTTAATATAAGTCAGTTTAGTGTGTGTCCCTTTAACATTGCATTGTATTTGCCTGCATCTGCTGCACCATATGTGGAAGATTAGTTCCATAGAGCCAGGAACATAGCATCAAATAGCAGTCAGAGACAGGGACACAGAAGTAACATTAAACAGGGCTTGTCCTGTTTTTATTTTACACCAAACAAAAAATAAAGCCTTCACACTTAGGCATAAACACATAATAAATGCTGCACTAATAAGTGCTAACTATTCTTGTCTATACAGTTGGCAGGTGGCTTTCTACTAGCCACCCAACAAGCTAGACAATGGGCCTCATTTACTAAGAGTTTCGAGTTTTTACTAGTGGGAAATGTTATTTCAGACTTGCAGGATTCCTCACTATTCACTATTGGGAAAAGTCGGGAAAATTTTCTGACCAGCTTTTTCTAGGTCGATATTTCCAGCCATTTACCCACAGGATTTTCTGTGAATTCCATACTAAATCGGTCGGGTTGTTAAACCACGCCCCCTTTGGCCTGTCATGCCCCCTTTTGCGACAGACCACGCAAAAGGGGGGCGTTTGTCGGATTTTTCAGGCGCACACTGTCGCACACTGGCACAAACTGGGGCAGACATGTCTCAGACAAAATAACCAGACAAAAACTGGTCGGTTTCAGCTTAGTAAATGAGGCCCAATGTGTTACTTACTCAGGCCACAATGTTACTTTTTCAGTCTGCAAACCTCCAGATTCAAGCTCACATCAGTTGTCCAAGTGTCTCACAGCCTCAGCCTTAAGACTGTCACACTTAGTTTTAAAGCCTAATAACTAGCAGTGTTCAGTGCTAATCTGGGACACACTGAAAACCTTGCCTTGCCCAGAAGGGGATAAAAGGCCCAACTACCAATCTGCAAAAGAATCCAGGCCTGAAAACAGAACTTACCAAAGTCCTTAGCAAGCTAAGTCTTGCCAGGGATTTTAACTATTTCTGGATTTCCCATATGTCACTCAGCTTTTCCTGGATGAGATATGCGCTTCTTGAAACCCAGTAGCTACATACGACAGGTACCTTGGGGAAATATATCAATCCCTAACAACCATTCCTGTCACTGTTTAACAATATAATGTTAACATTTTAATTGCATAATATCATATTGTATACCTCAAAATAATAGTTATCCAGTTCACAAATAACAAGAGTATACAAGGAGCAAATATTACTATACAAGTTGCCACCATACTGTTGCCAAATCTAGTATACCAAGACCAATATTACCAAAAATACCAGTTCAAAAAACAAAAATAGTAAGCACCTCCAAACAAAATATGTGCACAGGTGCACACTAACGATTTTCTGTGTTACCAGAAAGGGGCAAGGGAAAAAATAATACCACACCATGACCACCACTACCATCACCACTGACTAATAACCAATAAAAATGATACTGCTATATTGGTACTGAATAAAGTCCACTATACCAAGACCAATATTACCATATACTGTGACCATATAGTGTTAGATATCAGTTGTACCCTAGAGTGCAGATAGTCTATATGATTACAGTACAGATACATCAAGTGAACGTTCACTTTTTCTTCTCTATCCATCCAAGACTGCCATGAACACCTCTTATGGCTAAGTCTTGCCTCTGTAGAATGTGCTGGGCAAACTTTTAAGACTTCTTTCTCTAGCACAATCCCAACCTCTTTACAAACTCCCCATTGGCATTGCCTAAGACAGTAATAGTGCTTTCTATGTTCCCCCATATAGTAGTTAGTCCCTATCTGGGCCCCATATAGTATTAAGTCACAGAACTAACCACATATTGCAGTAGCCCCATGGAAAAAAAAATAACTCAACATTTCAATGATATCGCAAGGGTACAGGACTAATTGGTTGTGCACACGATGTCCAGGCAGACCTACATTACAAATAGTGACAGCCTAACTACACTGTTTTCTACTTCATGATTACAAAATAGTTTACTACACAGGAAGTTCAAGTTGTTAATACACCGCTCAAAAATATTAAGGGAACACTTAAACAACACAATGTAACTCCAAGTCAATCACACTTCTGTGAAATCACACTGTCCACTCAGGAAGCAACACTGATTGACAATCAATTTCACATGCTGTTATGCAAATTGAACAGACAACAGGTGGCAATTAGCAAGACACCCCATATAAAGGAGTGGTTCTGCAGGTGGTGACCACAGACTACTTCTCAGATCCTATGCTTCCTGGCTGATGTTTTGGTCACTTTTGAATGCTAGCGGTGCTATCACTCTAGCGGTAGCATGAGACGGAGTCTACAACCCACACAAGTGGCTCAGATAGTGCAGCTCATCCAGGATGGCACATCAATGTGAGCTGTGGCAAGAAGGTTTGCTGTGTCTGTCAGCGTAGTGTGCAGAGCATGGAGGCATTACCAGGAGACAAGTCAGTACATGAGGAGACGTGGAGGGGGTCATAGTAGAGCAACAATGCAGCAGCAGGACAGCTACCTCCACCTTTGTGTAAGGAGGAGCAGGAGGAGCACTGCCAGAGCCCTGCAAAATGACCTGCAGTAGGCCACAAATGTGCATGTGTCAATTCAAACGGTCAGAAACAGACTCCATGAGGGTGGTATGAGGGCCCGACATCCATAGGTGGGGGTTGTGCTTACAGCAGAACGTTTGGCATTTGCCAGAGAACACTTGGCAAATTCTCCACTGGCGCTCTGTGCTCTTCACAGATGAAAGCAGGTTCACAATGAGCATATATGACAGACGAGACAAAGTCTAGAGACGCGTGGAGAATGTTCTGCTGCCTGCAACATCCTCCAGCATGACCGGTTTAGTGGTGGGTCAATAATGGTGTGGTGTGGCATTTCTTTGGGGGGGCTGCACAGCCCTCCATATGCTTGCAAGAGAAGCCTGACTGCCATTAGGTACCGAGATGAGATTCTCAGACCCCCTGTGAGACCATTTCCTGGTGTGTTGGCCCTGGGTTCCTCCTAATGCAAGACAATGCTAGACCTCATGTGGCTGGAGTGTGTCAGCAGTTCCTGCAAGATGAAGGCATTGATGGCTCACCCATCTGGGACATCATGTCTCGCTCCATCCACGTACGCCACGTTGCACCACAGACTGTCCTGTCTGCCACCACATCAGGATCATGCCCAGGCATTTTAGGGCGGTCATACGGGCACGTGGGGGCCACACACACTACTGAGCCTCATTTTGACTTGTTTTAACCCATTAAAGACCAAGCATTTTCCCGTTTTTGCACTTTCATTTTTTCCTCCTTACCTTTAAAAAATCATAACCCTTTCAATTTTGCACCTAAACTTCCATATGATGGCTTATTTTTTGTGCCACCAATTCTACTTTTTGACGACATCAGTAATTTTACCAAAAAATATACAGCGAAGCCCAAAAAAATAATTGTGCAACAAAATTGAAAAAACACCATTTTGTAACTTTTGGGGGCTTCCGTTTCTACGCAGTACATTTTTTGGTAAAAATGACACATTGGCCCAGATTTATCAAAGAATTTCTATGGTATAGCTATTTGCCCACGTTTATTTGGTTGGTGGGTTTGACTAGCGTGCATCTTATTTATCAAGAAGGTGCAGCAGGATGATGAATTTTGCGCAGCTCTGCTGTGGTGGGAAAAGCTCTACCACATACACTTTTTCTAGACACTTGTGAGGGAGGGAAGGAGACGCTGTCATCTACAAGAGGTTAAAGGTTGAATTGTGGAAGGTAGAAATTATTCTCACACCTACTGGTAGGTGGTGTAGCTTTGTGCCTAAAAAAGTACCTTTGCGCACAAAATAGCGACTTTTGACAAAAGTCGCAAATTATAAACACGTGACCACTGCATGGTCAAAAAGAAAAAGTTCTACGAGTAGGAAAAAGAGTAAAACTGTCTATATCATAAAAGTCTCAAAATATGCTGCTTGTGCCTGAACTGCGCCTAAACAAATGCTGTAAAAGCAATGATAAATCTTCCCCATTATGTTTATATGGTAGGTCAATTATAATTAAAATGATATCCTACTTATATAAGTTAGATTTTGTCTAACATCTAGAAAAAATCATGACTACATGCAGGAAAATTAATATGTTTAAAATTGTCATCTTTTGACCCCTATAACGTTTATATTTTTCAACATATGGGGCGGTATGAGGGCTCATTTTTTCCGCCTTGATCTGAACTTTTTAGCGATATCATTTTTGTATTGATCGAACTTTTTGATAGCTTTTTATTCATTTTTTCTTGTTATGAAAAGTGACCAAAAATACGCTATTTTGGAATTTTTTTGCAAGTACGCCATTGACCTTATGGTTTAATTAACTATATATTTTTATAGTTCAGATATTTATGTAAGTGGCGATACCACATTTTTTTTTTTTTTTTTACACAGGTGATTCAAACTTTTATTAGGGGAGGGGTTAAATGGGTACTCCGGTGAAAACCTTTTTTCTTTTAAATCAACTGGTGGCAGAAAGTTAAACATATTTGTAAATTACTTCAATTAAAAAATCTTAATCCTTCCTGTACTTAATAGCTGCTGAATACTGCAAAGTATTGCAAAGGAAATTCTTTTCTTTTTGGAATGCTCTCTGATGACATCACGACCACAGTTCTCTCTGCTGACGTTATTATAATAATAATAATAATGCTTTATTTATTGTTTTCCTTAGTGGGATTTGAACCCAAGTCCCCAGCACTGCAAGGCAGCAGTGCTAACCACTGAGCCACCATGCTGCCCTTAGCATACAGCTGCTATGCATGGTTGCTAAAATGGACAGAGATGTCATTAGAGAGCACTGTGCTCGTGATGTCATCAGTGTTCCAAAAAGAAAGGAATTTCCTCTGTAGCATTCAGCAGCTAATAAGTACTGGAAGGATTAAGATTTTTTAATAGAAGTAATTTACAAATATGTTTAACTTTCTTCCACCAGTTGATTTAAAAGAAAAAAGGTTTTCACCGGAGTACCCCTTTAAATGATCTTTATTAACTTTTTTTTTTCACTTTTTTTTTTGCAATGTTAGGGGACAATAACATGCTGTAAATTGATCTCTCAGTGTTTCTGCCGCTTGACTGCTTCTGCCTGGATCTCAGGCATGGAGCAGTCATTTGGCGATTGGACAGCAAGGAGGCAGGTAGGGATCCTCCTTGTTTCCTTCATGCTGTTTGGGACCGCGGCGGTCCCGAACAGCAACACTGAGCTTACCGGCAATGTTTACTTTAGTTTTAGAGGCGGCAATAAAGTTTGATTGCCGCGTCTAAAGTGTTAATGCCGGACATCAACCTGATCAGCAATGTCCTGTATTAGCTGTGAGTTCTGGTTGCTTATAGCAACTGGGACCCACCGGGTATGATGCGCGCTCACCTGCTGAGCGCGCTTCATACCTCAGGAGCCGCAGATGGACGTTATTGAACATCCATTTGCAGCAAAGGTTAAGGACATTACATCAGTTAGATCAGCCTGTAGTGTGGTTTTCCACTTTGATTTTGAGTGTGACTCCATATCCAGACCTCCATGGGTTGATAAATTTGATTTCCATTGATAATTTTTGTGTGATTTCGTTGTCAGCACATTCAACTATGTAAAGACAAAAGTATTTCATACGATTTGTTCATTCATTTAGATCTAGGATGTGTTATCATAGTGTTCCCTTTATTTTTTTTGAGCAGTGTATATTCCCAGAAGCAGGTAAAGACTTGGAATTACTATGTGAATCAGATGAATCATGTTTTGCCTTAGTGTGTAGAAATGTGTAGTCACAGAATTACTGTTGGCCTAGATAAACCAGGAACGGATGATTACATGTTTGTGACACCAATATACAGCTCCTTTTCTTTCTCCTACAGTGTCACAACATTCACAGTTCTTCATTCTTCTATGAGCTTAGAAATTCATAATAAGGCTATTCAAAAAGGATGTTCTAACCCAGAAAACGGGTTAGAAAACTCCTTTAGGGTCTATTCACACATACAGTATTCTACACAGATTTGATGCGCCTATATGATGCACATGATTTCAAGCTGTGTTTTGTTAGTTTACATTGAAATCAGCAACAAAAAATCCTGCGCATCAAATCTGCATATCAAATCTGTGCAGAATACTGTACATGATTGCTGTCACGCCCCCCCCCCAATAGGCTTGCATTGAGGGGCGGAGCGTGACATCACACGGGGGCGGAGGCATGACATCACATGCCGTCGGCCCTGTGGTCGCCGGTAATCAGACCCGGAGCGAACACGCTCCGGGGACTGATTATAAATGGGGTGCCGCGTTCAATATCACGGGGGTCCCCAGCGGCGGGACTCCCGCGATCAGGCATCTTATCCCCTATCCTTTGGATAGGGAATAAGATGTCTAAGCGCCGGAGTACCACTTCAAAGTCTACTTTGTTTTTCCAGTGTAGTCTTTTATATTACTTCCTGGAACTGGTTAAATTGGCACTGTCAAAAGCTTTTTATATATTGTTACTGATGAAAATTAAAGACCTTTTTTAATATGGTTATCTAATAAAGAGAACGACACCTGAAAATGTCACCTTTAGGGGTACCCATACCTACTGGGACACTTACCAGTCCTGCAGCAACATCAGCTTGTCCATGAGTCATGGACAAGAGATGATTTATGGACAAGGCTGCATAAGAAGACAGACCAATCACCTCCAAACACCACAAGGGAGCGACACGCCCCCTTCCTCTGAGAGGATTTCTAACACTGTAAGCTAATGAAAAGAGGTATTTTTATAATAAATATAGGTGATAGAGGCTAATTAGATGTACATGTTCGGGGTTAGGTGCTGAGTAACCTATTTTTTTTTTTTTTTTTTTGTAGGATCAGGTATGCTTCAAGTGTCATATAGTAATGGACATGCTTACCAAGGATCTCTACATGGTGACATTGTAACATAGTTTGTAAGGTTGTAAAAGTCCATCAAGTTTAACCCCAAACCCTATTGTGATTCAGAGGAAGGCAAAAAAACTGGCAAAAAAAATTATGCCAATTGCCCAATGACAGAGAAGAAATTCCTTCCTGACCCCAATATGGCGATCAGAACAAATCCCTGGATCAATGTTCTATCCCCTAAATCTAGAATCCATAACCTCTAATGTTATAACTCTCTAGAAAAACATCCAGGGCCCCCTTAAACTTGTTTATTGAGTCAGACATCACAGACAGACATCATGTGACAGAGAGTTCCATAGTCTCACTGCTCTTACAGTAAAGAATCTCTGTCTGTGATCATAGTGAAACCTTCTTCCCTCTAGCGTAGAGGATGTCCCCTTGTCATGATTTACTGGCCTAGGTATGAAAAGATTACTAGAAACATCTCTGAACTGTCCATTTATATGTTTGTACATTGTGATCAGATCGTCCCTATGATGTCTTTTCCAAGACTTAATAACCCCAAGCTTGATAACCTGTCTTGGTCCTGTAATCCTCCCATACCATCAATTATTTTTGCCACCCTCCTCTGCTCCCTCTCATGTTCAGCCAATGCTCCATATGTGCTCATATCTGATTATATATATATATATATCTCTACCTTTAGCCATTATTACCCAGCTGGTGATATCAGTAGCCATCTTGGCTGGAACAAGGTGTCAGGAAGTACCAGGCCACTGTGATGTACATATACATTGTGTGTCTTTTAGGGGTTAAATGTTGTTTTCTATCTCAGCAACTAGAGATGAGCAAATTTTTGAAAGATTCGATTTGCCGAATTTTCCAAATAAATTAGATTTGATCCGAATTTATTTTGTGGCGAATCGCTATTATTAATGGCTAATTCTAGCCAACAAAGAGCCTCAATAGGGGTGTAGAACACTTTGCCTTGCTGTAACAAGCATAGAGTGTGTGCTGGGTTAGTGAAATAATGCTGTTATTCAGTATGACATGCAGATCAGAGGCGTCACTATTAGAATCCCTGTCGCAGAGCGGCACAATGACAGAGCCTGGAGGTAGGATCAGTATGAGGAGACCATATAGTGGCTGAATGACACATCGTAGAGGTGGCGGCAGCATGAGTGTTACGCCTAGCGCTCCGGGTCCCCGCTCCTCCCCGGAGCGCTCACGGCGTCTTTCTCCCTGCAGCTCCCCGGTCAGTCCCGCTGACCGGGAGCGCTGCACGGTCATGGCCGTTGGGGATGCGATTCGCACAGCGGGACGCGCCCGCTCGCGAATCGCATCCCAGGTCACTTACCCGTTCCCGTCCCCTGCTGTCATGTGCTGGCGCGCGCGGCTCCGCTCTCTAGGGCGCGCGCGCGCCAGCTCCCTGAGACTTAAAGGGCCAGTGCACCAATGATTGGTGCCTGGCCCAATTAGCTTAATTGGCTTCCACCTGGTCCCTGACTATATCTAACCTCCTCCCATGCACTCCCTTGCCGGATCTTGTTGCCCTTGTGCCTAGTGAAAGCGTTTTGTGTGTCTAAAGCCTGTGTACCAGAACTTCTGCTATCCACCCTGACTACGAACCTTGCCGCCTGCCCCCGACCTTCTGCTACGTCCGACCATGCTTCTGTCTACTCCCTTGTACCTCGCCTATCATCAGCAGTCAGAGAGGTGAGCCGTTGCTAGTGGATACGACCTGGTCACTACCGCCGCAGCAAGACCATCCCGCTTTGCGGCGGGCTCTGGTGAAAACCAGTAGTGACTTAGAACCGGTCCACTAGCGCGGTCCTCGCCAATCCCTCTCTGGCACAGAGGATCCACTACCTGCCAGCCGGCATCGTGACAGTAGATCCGGCCATGGATCCCGCTGAGGTCCCTCTGCCTTATATCTCTGATATCACCACGGTGGTCGCCCAGCAATCCCGACAGATCGCCCATCTAACCCACCAGCTGTCGGAAATGTCCACCATTGTGCACCAACTTCAGTCGCAACTTCAGCAGCAATCATCTCCTCCGCCAGCTCCTGCACCCCTTCCGCAGCGAGTGGCCACTCCTAGCCTCCGCCTGTCCTTGCCGGACAAATTTAATGGGGACTCTAAGTTTTGCCGTGGCTTCCTTTCGCAATGTTCCCTGCACATGGAGATGATGTCGGACCAGTTTCCTACTGAAAGGTCTAAGGTGGCTTTTGTAGTCAGCCTTCTGTCTGGAAAAGCCCTGTCATGGGCCACACCGCTCTGGGACCGCAATGACCCCGTCACTGCCTCTGTACACTCCTTCTTCTCGGAAATTCGAAGTGTCTTTGAGGAACCTGCCCGAGCCTCTTCTGCTGAAACTGCCCTGCTGAACCTGGTCCAGGGTAATTCTTCCGTTGGCAAGTACGCCATACAATTCCGTACTCTTGCTTCTGAACTGTCCTGGAATAATGAGGCCCTCTGCGCGACCTTTAAAAAAGGCCTATCCAGCAACATTAAAGATGTTCTGGCCGCACGAGAAACTCCTGCTAACCTGCATGAACTCATTCACCTAGCCACTCGCATTGACATGCGTTTTTCTGAGAGACATCAAGAGCTCCGCCAGGAAAAAGACTTAGATCTCTGGACACCTCTCCCACAGTCTCCACTGCAATCTGCGCCTAGGCCTCCCGCCGAGGAAGCCATGCAAGTGGATCGGTCTCGCCTGACCCTGGAAGAGAGGAATCGCCGTAAGGAAGAGAATCTTTGTCTGTACTGTGCCAGTACCGAACATTTTTTGGTGGATTGCCCTATCCGTCCTCCACGTCTGGGAAACGCACGCTCGCACCCAGCTCTCGTGGGTGTGGCGTCTCTTGATGCTAAGTCGGCTTCTCCACGTCTCACGGTGCCTGTACGGATTTCTACTTCAGCCAGCTCTTCCCTCTCAGCCGTGGCCTGCCTGGACTCTGGTGCTTCTGGGAATTTTATTCGGGAGTCTTTGGTGAATAAATTCCGCATTCCGGTGACCCGTCTTGTCAAGCCACTCCACATTTCCGCGGTCAACGGAGCCAGGTTGGATTGCACCGTGCGTTACCGCACGGAGCCCCTCCTAATGTGCATCGGACTTCATCACGAGAAAATTGAATTTTTGGTCCTTCCCAATTGCACTTCCGAAATTCTCCTTGGACTACCCTGGCTTCTACACCATTCCCCAACCCTGGACTGGTCCACTGGGGAGATCAAGAGTTGGGGTCCCTCTTGTTCCAAGGACTGCCTTAAACCAGTTCCCAGTACTCCCTGCCGTGACCCTGTGGTTCCTCCTGTATCCGGTCCCCCTAAGGTCGTTAGGGACTCTGCCTGCCACAGAAAATGCCTCTCCCCCCCTCCCAGTCCCTTCAGGCAAGCCTCTGTGTCCCCTCATGGCTCCCGTCCTTGTGTCTCCCTGCCCCGTGCCAAGCTTCACCCTCTGCCCTCCCTCC
This sequence comes from Hyla sarda, assembly GCF_029499605.1. Lineage (NCBI taxonomy): Eukaryota > Metazoa > Chordata > Amphibia > Anura > Hylidae > Hyla > Hyla sarda. The sequence goes on from NC_079191.1 coordinate 169,478,107, forward strand.
CCATTCCTACTCCTGCTGTACTGCCTGCCATTGAGGAAACCATCCATTCCTTCCCGGTGTCCTCATCCCAGGGGAGGCAGTCACTGGACAAAAAAAAGGGGAGACCTAAGGGGGGGGGTACTGTTACGCCTAGCGCTCCGGGTCCCCGCTCCTCCCCGGAGCGCTCACGGCGTCTTTCTCCCTGCAGCTCCCCGGTCAGTCCCGCTGACCGGGAGCGCTGCACGGTCATGGCCGTTGGGGATGCGATTCGCACAGCGGGACGCGCCCGCTCGCGAATCGCATCCCAGGTCACTTACCCGTTCCCGTCCCCTGCTGTCATGTGCTGGCGCGCGCGGCTCCGCTCTCTAGGGCGCGCGCGCGCCAGCTCCCTGAGACTTAAAGGGCCAGTGCACCAATGATTGGTGCCTGGCCCAATTAGCTTAATTGGCTTCCACCTGGTCCCTGACTATATCTAACCTCCTCCCATGCACTCCCTTGCCGGATCTTGTTGCCCTTGTGCCTAGTGAAAGCGTTTTGTGTGTCTAAAGCCTGTGTACCAGAACTTCTGCTATCCACCCTGACTACGAACCTTGCCGCCTGCCCCCGACCTTCTGCTACGTCCGACCATGCTTCTGTCTACTCCCTTGTACCTCGCCTATCATCAGCAGTCAGAGAGGTGAGCCGTTGCTAGTGGATACGACCTGGTCACTACCGCCGCAGCAAGACCATCCCGCTTTGCGGCGGGCTCTGGTGAAAACCAGTAGTGACTTAGAACCGGTCCACTAGCGCGGTCCTCGCCAATCCCTCTCTGGCACAGAGGATCCACTACCTGCCAGCCGGCATCGTGACAATGAGGAGACCATATAGTGGCTGAATTACACAGCGTGGAGGTGGCGGCAGTATGAGGAGACCATATAGTGGCTGAATGACACAGCGTGGAGGTGGCGGCAGCATGAGGGGAACAAATAGTAGCTGAATGACACAGCCTGGAGTTGGCGGCAGCATGAGGAGAACATATAGTTGCTGAATAACACAGCCTGGAGGTGACGAAAGCATAAGAAGAACATATAGTGGCTTAATGACACAGCCTGGAGGTGGCAGAAGCATAAGGAGACCATATAGTGGCTCAATGACACAGCGTAGAGGTGGCGGCAGCATGAGGAGAACATATAGTGGCTGAATGACACAGCCTCAGTGGCGGATCCAGGGGGGGAGGCAACGGGGCAATTGCGCCCCCGAGATGGCTGCCCCTCCCGATACTATAGTATTGATGAGCGAGAGCTGTCAGCCCCGGCTCCACTGTCCCCTCACCTGCAGCATTTGCAGCGTGTGAACCGCGGGGACACCATCCTCTGCAGGCTGCCTGTCAGTGCTGAGGATGCTTCGGTCTCAGCACCATTCAGTCTGCAGGCATTACACTGTGCAGGGGCTGGGAAGAGAGATAAGCTCCTCCCCCTCTCACGCCTCTGTATTTCCTGCAGGCCGGGCTTAGTTTCCTGCACCTCCACCACAGGCCCGGACACCCACCTAATGCCTCCAGACCCCCCCCCCCCCCCCTGCTCACCCTGATGCTGCCCTTCATGGTAAGTAACTTTGGGGTGAGGAGGAGGGGGGGGGTCAGGAGACAGAGTGAGGTAAAGGGGGACTCTTATCAGTGTTTCCCAGCAGAGGCCTCTAACTGTAGTAAAACTACAACTCCCAGCTTGTATTTGGCTTTGTGGGCATACTGGGAGTTGTAGTTTTACAACAGCTGGAGGCACCCTGGTTGGGGAACACTGATCTATCTGTCTATCTGTCTCCTATCTATCTCTCATATCTATCTATATATCTATATCATATCTATCTATATATCTATCTATCTCATATATATCTATCTCATATATATCTATCTCATATATATCTACCTATATCATATCTATCTATCTATCTATCTCATATCTATCTATCTATATATCTATCCCTCTGTCATATCTATCGATCTATCTCATATCTATCTATCTATCTCATATCTATCATCTATCTCTCTCATATCTATCTATCTATATCTCCTTTCTATCTCTCATATCTATCTATCTATCTATCTCTCTCATATCTATCATCTATTTCTCTCTCTCATATCTATCTATCTCCTATCTATCTATCTATCTATCTCTCTCATATCTATCATCTATTTATCTATCATCTTTCATCTATCTATCTATCTATCTATCTATCTATCTATCTCCTATCTATCTATCTATCTATCTATCTATCTTCTATCTATATCTCATATCTATCTATCTATCTCATATCTATCGATCTATCTATCTATCTCATATCTATCTCTCTCATATCTATCTCATATCTATCTATCTATCCCATATCTATCTATCTCCTATCTCTCATATCCATCTATCGCATATCTATCTATCTATCTATCTATCTCATATCTATCTATCTATCTATCTATCTATCTCATATCTATCTATCTCTCATATCTATATATCTATCTATCTATCTATATATCATCTTTCATCTATCTATCTATCTCCTATCTATCTATCTCCTATCTATCTATCTATCTTCTATCTATCTCTCATATCTATCTATCTATCTCATATCTATCGATCTATCTATCTATCTCATATCTATCTATCTCATATCTATCTATCTATCTATCTCATATCTATCTATCTCATATCTATCTATCTATCTATCTATCTATCTCATATCTATCTATCTCATATCTATCTATCTATCTATCTATCTCATATCTATCTTTCTATCTATCCCACTGCTGCCAGCATCTATTTTTCATTTATTTACAGCCTATTTAGACACTGAGACAGAGGATAAGTTATAGATTGTGGGGCATCCGAGCGCTAGGACCCCCTAGAATCTCCTGAACAGGGCCCCTGCAGTCTGCTGTAAGGGGGTGTGCAGAACCCTGCATGGAGTGCCGGCCGACATGCCCCCTCCATGTATCCCATGTGTTAGCCGCGGCTTCCTGCGGGGGAAAATGGAATGGCCACTTCCGGCAGACTGAAAGGGCCCCGTTATGTGCCCCTCACTTATAATGCCCCCCTGTCTTGTGCCACTAAAAAATAATGTGCTATGATTTATAATGCCCCCTTTTATGTGCCCCTTACTTAAAATGCCCCCTGAGGGTGCAGGACAGGGGGCATTATATGTGAGCTGAACATAACGGGGCATTATAAGTCGAAGCACATTATATGTCAGCGGCCCAAGACAGGGGGGCATTATAAGTGAGGGGCACATGACAGGGGGGCTCCTCACGTATAATGCCCCCCTGTCATGTGCCCCTCACATTTAATGCCTCCCTGTCATGTGCCCCTCACATTTAATGCCCCCTGTCATGAGCTTCTCACCTATGCCCCCTGTTAGGTACCCCTTACTTAAAATGCCCCCTGAGGGTGCAGGACAGGGGCCATTATATGTGAGGGGGACATTGCAGGGGCATTAAATGTGAGGGGCACATGACAGGGGGGCATTAAATGTGAGGGGCACATGACAGGGGGCATTATAAGTGAGGGGCACATAACAGGGCATTCAATGTGAGGGGCACATGACAGGGGGGCCCCTCACTTATAATGCCCCCCTGTCTTGAGCCGCTAACATATAATGTACTTTGACTTATAATGCCCTGTTATGTGCCCCTTACTTATAATGCACCCTGTTATGTGCCCCTTACTTATAATGCACCCTGTTATGTGCCCCTTACTTAAAATGCCCCCTGAGGGAGCAGGACAGGGGCATTATATGTGAGGGGAACATTGCAGGGGCATCATGAGTGAGGGGCACAACACAGGGGGGATTATATGGTAGGGGCACAGGACAGAGGGCATTATTATTATGAGGGGGAACAGGACAGGTCATAGTTATATGTGCAGGCACAGGATGGGTCATTATTACTATATATGAGGGCACAGAGTATAAGGAATTTCTGGGGTAGTATGGTTTTCATTAGCCACAACACATCACGGTATTGTATTCAGAGGGATATTTAGAGCGTACAGTGTGTGGTAGTATTATATTCTGAGGTTACAGTGTGTGGCAGTATTATATTCAGGGGTACAGTGTGTGGCAGTATTATATTCAGAGGCAAAGTGTGTGGTAGTATTATATTCAGGGGTACAGTGTGTGGCAGTATTATATTTAGGGGTACAGTGTGTGGCAATATTATATTCAGGGGTACAGTGTGTGGCAGTATTATATTCAGAGGTAAAGTGTGTGGTAGTATTATATTCAAGGGTACAGTGTGTGGCAGTATTATATTCAGGGGTACAGTGTGTGGCAGTTTTATATTCAGAGGTAAAGTGTGTGGTAGTATTATATTCAGAGGTACAGTGTGTGGCAGTATTATATTTAGGGGTACAGTGTGTGGCAGTATTATATTCAGGGGTACAGTGTGTGGAAGTATTATATTCAGGGGTACAGTGTGTGGCAGTATTATATTCAGAGGGTACAGTGTGTGGCAGTATTATTCAGTGGGTACAATGTGTGGCAGTATTATATTCAGTGGGTACAATGTGTGGCAGTATTATTCAGTGTATTCCGTGGGTACAATGTGTGGCAGTATTATTCAGTAGGTACAATGTGTGGCAGTATTATATTCATTGAGTACAGTGTGTGGGCAGTATTATATTCAGTGGGTACAATGTGTGGCAGTATTATATTCAGTGGGTACAATGTGTGGCAGTATTATTCAGTGGGTACAATGTGTGGCAGTATTATATTCATTGGGTACTGTGTGTGGGCAGTATTATATTCAGTGGGTACAGTGTGTGGCAGTATTATATTCAGAGGGTACAGTGTGTGCCAGTATTATATTCAGAGGGTACAATGTGTAGCAGTATTATATTCAGTGGGTTCAATGTGTGGCAGTATTCAGTGGGTACAATGTGTGGCAGTATTATATTCAGTGAGTACAGTGTGTGGCAGTATTATATTCAGTGGGTACAATGTGTGGCAGTATTATTCAGATGGTACATTGTGTGGCAGTGTGTGACAGTATTTTATTCAAAGGGTAAAGTGAGTTGTAGTATATTCGGAGGGTACAGTGTGTCAGAATTATATTCAAAGGATAGGATGCTTGGCAGTTTTATAATAATACTTGTTTTCATATAGAGGTTCAGAATCCGCTGACATAGTGAAGAGCCATCTGGGCATCAAGTTCTTCAGCGAGAACATTTAGCTGGACCTGGCGGTATGTACCATCTGAATTAGATAAGGAAAGACTATAGAGAAGACGTCAACTATAGTCACTGATATCATTGTGTATTGTCCTGACTGTCCCATCAGAGCTGTAGTCACTTGTAAGTTTTGCAGTAATGATGGGTGAAACAACAACTCCCAGCATAACCTCACCACTACTTAGGTCATACTGGGAGCTGTGGTTTTAAATTGTAAAAACTTCTTTAGCGCTTTCCCATTCTGTGGCAATTGGTGTATTTGATTATTATACTGGATACATTTAATAATATTGTAAGTTCTTTAAGAAACACCTTATTTTCTGTCCACCAAAACGAAATTCTCTAATAGTGCCCCTAGACTCTGGATCCGCCCCTGCACATCCTGGAGTTGGAAGCAGCATGAGGAGAACATATAGTGGCTGAATGACACAGCCTGGAGTATGTGGAAGCATGATGAGACCACATAGTGGCTGAATGACAAAGCCTGGAGTTGGTGGCATCATGAGGAGACCAAATAGTGGCTTAATGACACAGTCTGGAGTTGGCGGCAGCATGAGAAGATCATATAGTGGCTTAATGACACAGCCTGAAGTTGGCGGAAACATGAGAACATAAAGTGGCTAAATGACACAGCCTGGAGTTGGCGGCAGCATGAGGAGACCATATAGTGGCTTAATGACACAGCCTGGAGTTGGCTGCAGCATAGGGAGACCACATAGTGGCTGAATGACACAGCCTGTAGTTGGCACCTGCATGAGGGGACCATATAGTGGCTGAATGACACAGCCTGGAGTTGGCAGCAGCATGAGGAGACCATATAGTGGCTGAATGACACAGCCTGGAGGTGGCAGCAGCATGAGGAGAACATATGGCGGCAATATGAGACAGCTTGGAGCTGACATCAGCATGAGGAGAACATATGGTGGTTCCTGTGTGGGACCGCCCTTTTTAAGACGAATAACACTTTCCTCAAAAAGGTGGAAGGAACAACGTGTTGTCCATTGTAGCAGGTGGGGGTAAAATCTTCCCCTGTAAGGCCCTACTCTCACCCTATTAATTCCCTTCTTGGCAATTGTTACTCACCCTAAAAAGGAAGGCCCCACACAGGAAACTCTCTATTTCCACCTAAAAACCCTTGGAAATGGCAGTGTTTGTAGGGGAAAATAGGGAACGGTTCCTGGTGGGGCTGCCCTTTTTAGGACGAGTAAAACTTGCCAAGAAGGGAATTATTAAGAGAGTAGGGCCTTACAGGAGAAGTTTTTACCTCCACCCATTACAATGGTCCATATGTTCCCTTCAACCTTTTAGAGGTCTTTGCATCACATCAATACTTGGTCCATATATTTTATACTAAGCATATTATTAAAAGTTAAGTTTTACATAATGTATATCCTCAATACTTACTTGTGGTCTGATGCAGAGGACTGTCTGTAACTGGAGAGCAGCGCCTTTAATATGTTTAGCACTATCCATATTTGTGAAGTGTTGGTGTGGCACCATGGTCAATCTACTCTGATGCATCAGGTATTGGTGGGTGGAAATCCTGGCTGATCCATGCCTGATTCATCTTCACTAAGGTCAGTCTCTCCACATTTTTCATAGACAGACGAGTTCTCCTTGGAGTTACTATGGCTCCCGCCGCACTTAACAACCGCTCTGATGGCACACTACTGGCCGGGCAGGACAGCTTTTCCAGGGCAAACTCTGCCAGTTGCAGCCACAAATCAAGTTTGGCTGCCCAGAAATCCAGCGGATCTTCAAGGTGTGTTGGCATTGTCATGTCAAGGTATGCCACCTCCTGCTGGTTCAGGTCCTGCTCCAGGTCTACCTGCTGCTGATGAGTTGCTTCACTATGCGGGTGAAGAAAGCTACTCATCAGCAACTGTAGACTCAGGCTGCTGCTGATGGAGCTGGTACTGCTCCTGCCACCCCACCCCACCACTCCCAGCAGCCATGTCAGTGGAAAATGAGCGCAGGGGGCCCCCCGAGTCAGCCCTTCGAGAGGATGGACGATGCTGCAGATAGGCATCAGCCAACTGACTACGTAGGTACTCTGTAGTAGGTCAGTTAGTCCTCCCTTTCAGTGGGTGTAAAAAAGGACCCCATTTTGTGCCGGTAGCGAGGGTTCAATAAGGTGGAGAGCCAGAAGTCATCCCGCTGCCGAATAGTGACAATTCGTGAATACTGCCTCCATCTCCACTGCATACTGCCACAGTGTGTCTAGGTCCTCTGTCTCGCCTTCCTCATAACCCTTTAGCTCCTCTAGCTGCTCCTGCTCTTCCTCTCCTGTCAGATGACTAGAAAAACCACCCATCTCAAGAAACCTAATCTGTGCTCCACTGTGACCGCCGTGCCCTGCACACATGGTATGCTGGAAGGGCTTTGAAACTTGTCCGTGCAGTGGAGGCCGAGGATACGGTGGAGGATGAGGAGGCGGAGCCGCACACTGTCACAGGACCAACGGCCTGAAAGCGTGGAGGCAGAAGCGGCATGACCTGTCCAAGTTGCTGTTGTTGCTGTGCAGGAACCACATTTGCCCAGTGGCATGTATTGTCATGTATTGTCTCTGGTCGTAGTTACCGTTCCACATGTCCACACTGCCGTGCACTTTGGTACACACCGACAGGCTCAAGGACTGGCCCACCTTCTGTTCCACAAAATTGTGCAGGGCTGGTACTGCCTTCTTCGCTAAGAAATTAGGGCTTGGCACTCTCCACCTCGGCTTGGCGCAATTCATCAGTTCTCTAAAAGGTACAGAGTCCACCACTTGAAAAGGGAAGGACTGCAGCACCAGCAACTTGGACAGGAGCATATTCAGCTTCTGTGCCGTTGGATGCATGGGTGCACACTGTTGTCACTTGGACATGGCTTTGCCGATGAATTGCTGGCGGAATGACTGACTTGAAGTAGGAGGAGCAGGAGCATCTGGAGCGATGGAAGATGGGTATGACACACAGCTCCCTTTTGGCCGAGGTGGTGGAGCTTTGGTCAACATTAACAGGGAGCGGTGTGCCACTGGGTGATGCAACAGGCTTTATCACCACAGCGAAGCCACGGTTCTCCCAGGCCGCTTTATGGTGACGCTGCATATGTTGACACAGGGCCGTGGTACCAACATTGGGACCCTGGCCACACTTCACCTTCTGACGACACATTTTGCATGTGGCCATGTTAACCTCCTCCGGATGCTTGATGAAAAGCTGCCACACTACCGAGTATCTGATTTTCCCATCAACAGTCTGCACTGATTGAGTGCTACTGCCGCCGACTCCAGGAACCCCTGTTTCACTAACTCCCGGGAGGGTAGGCTCCCATGAAGCAGGTGGTCTACCCCAGGCATGTTTGGCTCCAGACTTTCCACTTCTGCCATTATGCTGAATGCCATCCATGCTACCACCTTGCTGGCTCAGCTGCTGCCTCACGGGCAACCTGCAACCCTCTTCTCCTGATGATGATAAAGCCCCTTCTGCACCCAGCTCCCAAGTGCGATTGGCTTCATCATCCTCAACATCACTGATCACTGATGTCCTCCTCAGGTTCCTCAAGAGTGTCTGCTTAAGGAGCCTGAACACTCGCACCACCACCTCCCACGCCACTCTCCACATCACTACTTGCCAGCCTAGGTGTCTTCTCCACTTCTTGGCTTGGCAGTAGCTATTGACTGTCCTCTAGATTGTCCTCACTAAATAGTGGAGCTGACCCAACAGCATAAGATACTTCTGTGGGGAAGAGAATCGCATAGGACAGAAGCAATGGGAGGACAGGGACTGCTCCCAGTCCATGCCAACTGAGGCTCGTGTATGAGGAACCAACCAAATGTTGATTGGGGGTGTCAGATGTCACTTGTGATGAAGTGGATGACAGTGTTAACCAATTGATGACAGCAGATGGGTTGCTGGTCGAGACACGACCACTAGCTGATACCGGAAGCTCAGGCCTCTCGCTGCAACTCCTGCTGCCACTCACCAACGACCTCTGCCTGATGAATTTAGGCCTCTGCCACTCCTCTGTGCCCGTCCTGGAACTTCTCTGCCTGACATACTTAGTGCATTTATGAGGGGAGTACAAAACGCTCCACTATGCTTAAAACAGTGTTTGTGTACATGCACTGTGGTATGCACTTATGAGGGGAGGACAATGTGCTCCAGTACGCTTAAAACAGTATTTGTGTACAACACCAGCAGGTGTGTACTTTTTGCTGGCCTTTCACAGTATCTAGGCCCTTAAGACTTTAACAGGAACAAAATAGTGTACCACTTAGATGTACATATATGGTATGCACTTATGAGTGGAGGACAATGCGCTCAAATACGCTTAAAACAGTATTTGTCTATAATACCAGCAGGTGTGTACTTTTTGCTGGCCTTTCACAGTATCTAGGCCCTTAAGACTTTAACAGGAACAAAATAGTACACCACTTAGATGTACGTATGTGGTATGTACTTATGAGGGGAGGACAATGCACTCCAGTACGCTTAAAAAAGTATTTGTGCACAACACCAGCCGGTGTGTACTTTTGCCTGGCCTTTCACAGTATCTAGGCCTTTAAGAGTTTAACAGGAACAAACCAGTACACCACTTAGGTGTACGTATGTGGTATGCACTTATGAGGGGAGGACAGTGGGCTCTAGTACGCTTAAAACAGTATTTGTGTACAACACCAACAGTACACAACAGTGCTGCAGCACACAGTTGCTGTGTACTACACCAAAAATTGCACTTTCTCTCTCAATCTCACTCCCTTCTCTATCATTGCTTTTAGGCAGGATTTGGGCTTGAGGTGAATCACTGCTGTTCTGTGCCACACACTGTGCAACCCACTGCTCTCTGTCCCTCTCTGTAATAGAACGCTGTGGTGACTGGGAGGTGAATCGCTGCTGTAAAAATGTTTTTCTGTACAACATACACTGCTCTCTGTCCCTCTCTCTATGCAACACAAAGCTGATGTGACTAGGAGGTGAATCGCTGCTGGAAAAATGCTTTTCAGTGCAACACACACTGCTGTCTGTCTCTCTCTGCAATAAGAGGCTGAAGTGACTGGCTGCAAGATGGCTGCTGATTATATAGGGTGTGACATCACAGGGGTGACTGGCTGCTGATAGGCTGCATGCTGCATGTGATTCAGGGTCATCCCACCTACCCTGGTTCCCACCTTCCCAGGATTCCTTGCCCCATGTCCTCACATGTGTGGATCCGCCATTTTAGATGCTTTGGAGCCTGGATCGCACTAAATGGAGTTTCATGAAGCGATTTGTGCGATCGAATCATGGCGATATTCGCATTTGTTGCGAATCAAATTCTTCCTGAAATTTGTAACGAATTTGGATTTGTCAGATTCAATTCGCTCATCCCTATAAGTAACTACTGATAATAGTGCTTTGATGGTTTTAGGGAGTTACATGGGATGAATTTGCTGTGAATTCTTCTCTATAGAATTTCAGTGTAAAAATATCTGCATTTATAGTAGCAGCGGATGAGTGAATGAGATAAAAAAAAATCGAATTTACCCATTACAGAAAAAAAAAAAACTGCAGATTTATTGCTGACTTTTCCCATTGACTTCAAGCAAAAATCTGCAATAAACTTGCAGGGTTTTGAATTTTTGCAGCAGAAACACTGTGAATCTTCACCAAAATCTGCAAAGGACTTTCTTTAAATTTAATTTACATAATGTGCAACACATTCTGCATCAAAGTCCGCAGCATGTCCATTATGTGTGGCAAAATTTCTTCAAAAATGCAAAATTGCTGTAATTTATAATCCTTTTTGGCTCATGCCATGCATTCAAACGGAGGACAAGGAAAGTGAGCAAAGAGTTGCTTTTCGGTGTAATTTGTGCATCTCTCTCTCTCTCTCTCTCTCTCAGTGGTATATTGGCAAAGCAAGTTTTAAGAATTAAAGGGGTACTCCGGTGAAAACCTTTTTTCTTTTAAATCCACTGGTGGAAGAAAGTTAAACATATTTGTAAATTACTTCTATTAAAAAATCTTAATCCTTCCAGTACTTATTAGCTGCTGAATGCTACAGAGGAAATTCCTTTCTTTTTGGAACACTGATGACATCACGAGCACAGTGCTCTCTGCTGACATCTCTGTCCATTTTAGCAACCATGCATAGCAGATGTATGCTAAGGGCAGCATGGTGTCTCAGTGGTTAGCACTGCTGCCTTGCAGTGCTGGGGACTTAGGTTCAAATCCCACTAAGGACAACAATAAATAAAGCATTATTATTATTATAATATTATATTATTATATTGTATATACAGCAGAGAAAACTGTGGTTGTGATGTCATCAGAGAGCATTCCAAAAAGAATTGAAGTTGATTTAAAAGAAAAAAAGGTTTTCACCGGAGTACCCCTTTAAAGAGAACTGCAACTTTTTGACTCCTTTATGTTGTGTTGACATGTTAGGTTTTTAATTGCAGTTATTGAATACAAATCCAGGAATGGATCTGAAAGAAGTCCACGACTGTATCTGTAGTGAATTCACAAAATAATGTATTCATTATGATTCTGCACTTTTACACTAGTATAAAAGACCATTGTATTGTGCAAGTTCTTGTTCTATTGTAACAGGTTATCTAAATAACTAGTATAAAGGGCCCAGACAAAACAATAATCAATGATCTTTATGTGTATTAGTTCAAGCTTTATCCATTGTACAATGAATATTTTTTTCTCTTTTTGCTGTATGAATGGACAATTAACATTTCAATGGATCCTGATTGTCTCACTCTTGTTTTTAATGTGATGTGAATCAGAACAGTGGGTGAAATACAGGGTAGCAAAGTAGCTGCACCTCTTATTGGGAATAAAGTAAACGGGTTGAAAAGGGCAATGGCTCTAGCGTAAGTTACTAAAGAGACAAATAGACTTAGCTGACTGGCAATAACATCATGTGAATGCTGACCACATGCTTTCCAATGCTATTCCTCCCTTATGATGCATGGTATACCGGAGCAGAATACAACAGAGGGAAAACAAAATAAAATTCCCCTCAATAGATAAGATACTAGTGTACGGAAGATATGACAACTGACAACTGCCAATACGAAATTGCTCAGATTTTTCTGCAATTGCCTGAAATGAATCGGCCATTCGAATAATATTATAATATTTATAAAAATGGCCAGACCATTGTATGAATAAAGCCCCTTCTACCTTTTGTCTTAACCCCATTCCTCATAGACTGTAAGCTCTTGTTTGAATATTTGGTGTGTATTATTGTAATGTCTGATATTTGTCATTATTTGTACCCTCAAAATTGTAAAGTGCTGTGGAATCTGTTGGTGCTCTATAAATATTAATATTTAGTAAAAGATATTTTATTGTCAAAAAGATACATTCTGAATGATCTGTCTTAAAGGTGTACTCCGGTGGAAAACATTTTTTTTTTTTTTTTTTTTTTTAAATCAACTGGTGCCCGAAAGTTAAATAGATTTGAAAATTACTTCTATTTAAAAATCTTAATCCTACCAGTACTTATCAGCTGCTGTATAATACAGAGGAAGTTTGAAAATCTTTTCTGTCTGACCACACTGCTCTCTGCTGGCACCTCTGTCTATGTCAAGAACTGTCCAGAGGAGGAACAATTCCCCATAGCAAACCTATCCTGCTCTGGACAGTTCGTGACATGGACAGAGGTGCCAGCAGAAAGCAGTGTGGTCAGACAGAAAAGAAATTCAGAAAGAAAAGAACTTCCTCTGTGTTATACAGCAGCTGATAAGTACTGGAAGGATAGAAATTTTTAAATAGAAGTAATTTACAAATCTGTTTAACTTTCTGGCACCACCGGAGTACCCCGTTAGCCTTTTGCTGTCAAAGTTGGTTGGGTGAAAGGGATTGTGTATTCAGTGGTAATATTCTTGCAAAATGCTACCTATGTCTTTAACCCCTTAACGACGCAGGACGTATATTTACGTCCTGCGCCGGCTCCCGCGATATGAAGCGGGATCGCGCCGCGATCCTGCATCATATCGCGTCGGTCCCGGCGCTCATCAACGGCCGGGACCCGCGGCTAATACCACACATCACCGATCGCAGCGATGTGCGGTATTAACCCTTTAGAAGCGGCGGTCAAAGCTGACAGCCGCTCCTAAAGTGAAACTGAAAGTGACCCGGCTGCTCAGTCGGGCTGTTCGGGACCGCCGCGGTGAAATCGCGGCGTCCCGAACAGCTGATCGGACACCGGGAGGGCCCTTACCTGCCTCCTCTGTGTCCGATCGACGAATGACTGCTCCGTGCCTGAGATCCAGGCAGGAGCAGTCAAGCGCCGATAATGCTGATCACAGGCGTGTTAATACACGCCAGTGATCAGCATAGGAGATCAGTGTGTGCAGTGTTATAGGTCCCTATGGGACCTATAACACTGCAAAAAAAAAGTTTAAAAAAAGTGTTAGTAAAGGTCATTTAGCCCCTTCCCTAATAAAAGTTTGAATCACCCTCCTTTTCCCATAAAAAAAATAAAACACTGTAAAAAAAAAATATATATATATATATGTGGTATCGCCGCGTGCGTAAATGTCCGAACTATAAAAATATATCATTAATTAAACCGTACGGTCAATGGCGTACGCGCAAAAAATTTCCAAAGTCCACAAAAGCGTATTTTGGTCACTTTTTATATCATTAAAAAAATGAATAAAAAGTGATCAAAAAGTCCGATCAAAACAAAAATCATACCGATAAAAACTTCAGATCACGGCGCAAAAAATGAGTTCTCATATTGCCCTGTATGTGGAAAAATAAAAAAGTTATAGGGGTCAGAAGATGACATTTTTAAACGTATAAATTTTCCTGCATGTAGTTATGATTTTTTCCAGAAGTGCGACAAAATCAAACCTATATAAGTAGGGTATCATTTTAACCGTATGGACCTACAGAATAATGATAAGGTGTAATTTTTGCCGAAATATGCACTGCGTAGAAATGGAAGCCCCCAAAAGTTCCAAAATGGCTTTTTTTTTCGATTTTGTCGCACAATGATTTTTTTTTCCGTTTCGCCGTGCATTTTTGGGTAAAATGACTAATGTCACTGCAAAGTAGAATTGGCGATGCAAAAAATAAGACATAATATGCATTTTTAGGTGGAAAATTGAAAGGGTTATGATTTTTAAAAGGTAAGGAGGAAAAAACGAAAGTGCAAAAACGGAAAAACCCTGAGTCCTTAAGGGGTTAAGGAAAACTGTCCAGAAAGTTACCAGAGGAATTTGCTGGAAGTGCGGGTGACACTGATTAAAAAGATGCTCAATTGCTCATCGTACCTGATTCCGATGCTCCATTCTTCTATCTTCATTTTTCTGATTACGCAAATGAGCAGGGGGCATGGGGCACTGTGACGTCAGCGCTGTTCGTTCAGCACTTGGCACAGCTAATTAATATTCATTGGTTCCCTCTCTCTCCCCCTCCTCCCCGCTCTGTACTCTTGTCTACTGCGCATATGCAGATTCCTGGGTACACCCGGAAGAGGCCGCAGCTCAGCTTCACAATAGCAGCTGCCATCTTAGTGCTGTAAGCATCTACGCAGTGTCCATAGAGGTCAGGTTAACTGCTGCCTGCCTAAAGTCTATTATGCCCAAATATATTTTGTGCCCGCAAAACACATTATATGTGTGTGTGTGTGTATAAATATATATATATATATATATATATATATATATATATATATATATATATATATATATATAGATTAGTTAGGAATAGCCGTATTAATCCAGTGATGCAAAAAGCAAAATCATCGGTAGTTGCAGTATCTTGTAATACCTTTTTTATTGGACTAACAAGATTTTGTAGAGACAAGTTTTTGGGATTCCTCCCTTTATCAAGTCATAAGCATTTCTGAGCTCACAAGGGGAAAACACACGTTCTATCTCACAAAATATGCAGGGGTTAAAACAACATATGTGGAGAATGGACATTAAGTTGGGCCATAAATTGTATAGCTATAGGACGATAAACTACTATATAGGACGATAGACTACTGTATATATATATATATATATATATATATATATATATATATATATATATCTTCACCAATCAGTGTGTTGCAGGCTTTTGCAAAACTACAACTCCCAGCATGCCCGGACAGCATTCTGCTGTCTGGACATGCTGGGAGTTATAGTTTTGCAATAGCTGGCAGCACACTGTTTAGAAAATACTGGGAGGGGGGGATGCAGTGAATATTAATTAGCCGGGTTTAGATGGACAGCCTTGTCTTGATAACATTGTTGTTGTGCCACATATTCTTTCCATTTTCTGATGAATGATGTAACATTGCACTGTAAGATGTTAAGGCTTGGGATATTATTTACAACCTAACCCTGCTTTTTACTTCTCCACAACTTTATTTATGACCTCTATGGTGAGCTCCTTGCTATCCATGTTGCTGCTTGTTCAGAACTGCTCTCTAACAAACTCTGAGACTTTCACAAAACAGGTGCATTTGCACCGAGATTAAATTGCAAAAAGGTGCGACCTGTTTAGTAATTATATGACTTGCAAATGTGCCTTGTAAAGGAAACTGGTCACCTCAGATCTTTGTTAGGGGTTTTACAATAAAGGAGGTAGATATATATATGCACTCATCACTTTTTACATTTTATTTGTAAATTATTTTGAAATGCATGTAAACATTCCCCTACTTCCAAATGATGGACTCATTTTTATTGGAACATTACATAAAATGGCAATGAAATACATTTCTGTGGTATACCATGGCAAAACGCAGAAAAGTCCAAGGGGGTGGGGGTGAATACTTATGCAAGACACAGTTGGGGAGATTTATCAAAACCTGTCCAGAGGAAAAGTTGCCCATTTGCTAATAGCAACTAATCAGCTCGCTTCTTTCATTTCTAACAAGGCCTCTGCAAAATGAAAGGAGCAATCTGATTGGTTGCTATGGGCAACTGGGCACCTTTTCCTTTGCACAGGTTTTGATAAATCTCCCCCATTATGTATAGAGGTTTTCATGTTTTGGAAATTGTGCTCAATAAAACATCCAAGAGGTATAACCTATCATTTTTTGTTCATTTTTGACTTATATTTATTAACATCATTTTTGGGTACATATAATCAATCAACTAATTGTTTTTTTTTTTTGTTTTTATTTTAGGAAAATTGAAAAACATGCATATCTACAATTTTTCTTGTGCTGTGCATTATAAATAAAAGGTTATATTTGCCCTATGATTTGGTATGGTTGGGGCAGTACCAAATATTTATATTTTTACAGTGCACCTGTCGTCAACAAAAACTTCTTAAATCATGTATAAAATACCATTGTATGTATATTTGCAATATACATTGGTTTAAAAATGTGTATATTTTTGTCCCTGCAGCTAATGCCTGTGTGTCTCTATGAGGAGTCCAAATACAGGAAGTGAGGGTGGACAGGAAGTGAGGGTGGTCCAAATACAGGAAGTGAGGGCTCTGTACAGTGAGGACAAACAGGGCTCTGTACAGTGAGGACAAGCAGGGCTCTGTGCAGTGAGGCTCTGTGACATACTATGGGCTCACACATGAGGATGATTGACAAGCCAGGAGCCTGCAAAAAGCCCACCTTGTCCTTAGAGCACAGATCTCTGCTTGTCCACCCTCACTTCCTGTATTTGGACTCCTCATAGAGACACACAGGCAATAGCTGCAGGGACAGCATTTTTTTTCACACAAAAATGTACACATTTTTTTTTTTTTACCAATGTAGATTATAAATAAACACATATTGGTATTATCTACATTTTATAAAAAGTTTTTGTTGATGGCAGGTATAATTTAAAGTAAACCATTACAAAAATGTATTTTTAATAAAAACAAGTGAAAGTATGATGTTGTTGGATGGTTGCCATACCTGTACCCTTTTAATGTATAGTAAATAGTGGGTATGGGGAAGAATGTACATGATTTTAAGTTACTGATTTTTGGGTTAAGCAAATATTAGGATTATTAAGGCTCAGTTCACATTGGTTTTCACTGCCTTTTCAGTGATGGCAAGAAAAACACTGTCCGCAAAGCATTAACAGATCTTTAAGGATTCATTGATATCTATTTGAAAACAAATGCAGTATAACAATTGGCTTGAGTATGACTGGTAAGACTTGGGAATGAGGAACAAACCCGAGTACCAATATATTTTCTATATTTCTAATAATAATTGTTATATGATCCATAGAACAATCACGTGCAATCATACATTATCAATCTAAGTGAGTTAGAAACCAGTGGTTAAATATAAAAAGGGCCTTTATCTTTGCACAGTAGATATATTATTACTAGAGATGAGCGAACTTACAGTAAATTCGATTCGTCACGAACTTCTCGGCTCGGCAGTTGATGACTTTTCCTGCATAAATTAGTGCAGCTTTCAGGTGCTCCCGTGGGCTGGAAAAGGTGGATACAGTCCTAGGAGACTCTTTCCTAGGACTGTATCCACCTTTTCCAGCCCACCGGAAAGCTGAACTAATTTATGCAGGTAAAGTCAGCAACTGCCGAGCTGAGAAGTTCGAATTTACTGTAAGTTCGCTCATCTCTAATTATTACTCTTCCAACACTTTACTATCCAAGATTTTTTGACCCTTCAATGATATCAGTTAACAGACAAGATAATAGGACTATTGCTATTCACTTAAAACATGTAAATCCTATACAGTATTGCTTCCCTAACACCTGTTACAGGCAGGGGGCCTGAAGAGGGAAGCTCCATTAGATAAACACTAAGTAGTCAAACTAAATAGTCATTTGAGAAGGCTATATCACATATTGGAGGACTCATCCCATCTTAAGCATTCTTGAATTCCTTGGGACAAAATCAAAAACAAGAGCTCAATGCTTAAATTTCTGATCAAACTACTGAGAACATATTACCGGGAAGGTATAAATCACTTGTCAGTCAATTATGTTAGAAAAGCTACACTTATTACAGATAGCTTACACAGTACTTTCCAGAAATTTATAGACTGATGGACCTGTGTTTAGAGAAGCAATGTCCCTTTGCCATTGGAATTAAACAGTTCTAATGGAACATTTTTAAGTTTCCAAATATTATGCATGCTCAAGCATGAACATAAGGTTAATGAATACTCTATTAAAAGGCATTTAATTTCATTGAGTGCCTGTCTTCCAAGAATTTAAAAAGCTTGCAGTAAACATAGCCAAGGATATCACTCAACAAATTGATATCATAGATGTATTAGGGTTACTATATTGGGATGAAACTTTACCCTAATGAATTTATCCTGTAATCCAGAAAAATTAATATATCAAGAGATTTTGACAGTAAAAAGCGGTGTAAGCATTTTACGTATGACCTCATCACTCCTCTGCAGTGATTTAATGCACCAGTTTTAATTAAAGTGTTGTCCTTCAAAAGTCTAGTTAGTTAACAAATGGATACCTATAAATATATATTTTTGGCAAGGAGACATGATTAAGATCATCACTTATAAACCTTGGCCTTAGGACTGTAATATGAACGAGCATCAAGACTGGACATATCTGTGATAAAGCAGTATGAAAATATGATTTATTATATGTTTACCATGATGTCAGTAGAAGAGGTTTAGCTTTTCAGTTCAGTCATGAGGGATCGAGAGGCCTGATGTATTAGGTAATGAAGGATCACCTCGCAATTAAGCAAGTCAAATAATAATTGTAAATCTTTGTGGGTATTCCTAATAGTACTAAATGGAAAATTAAAAGATGTTCTTCCTCATAATACTTATTCAGTAAAAAGTCATTTCTGCCAGGGGTTAATATTTAAACTAAAATAAAGCCTTTTTTGGAGAAAATACAATACCCAATATACAGGGTTATAGTGGCAGTGGACCGAATTAAAATGAAGTATACCTTACCCAGATCCGTGGTCCAGTTCTGGAGATTTGTTTTTAGCTGGCATTGCTAATATGCTATTCGCCTGCTTTGTGCAATGGAGGCGGGACCTAGCATACCCAGCATTCTTGCCTCTTTGCTGGGTCATGCCTTCATTACGCAAAACTGGCGATTAACATATTAGCAATGCCGGCAAATAATGGGTCTACCTCCGGAACCAGACCGTGGATCTGGATAAGTTATACCTTATACCTTGTGTATTGGTTGTACTGCAGATGAACCAGCTGGAAGTTTTGCTTTAAGATTCGGTTCCAATTGGTGTTTTTCTTATGTTACTCCATTCTGTTGTTCCTGACACAAAAAAATGTGGAGAAATATTTTCCACATTTTTATCAATAGGACATTTTGTGATTGCAAATGCCACTCATTGTTATCTGTCAGCCAGCCTTTTATGCTATTCTACCTACTGTAGTAATAGAAAAAGTAACTGAACATTACATTCTATTTGTCATTGAAGTCAACAAAGAAACAAGCTAGAATGGATGGCAATCATTATAATCTTCCTTTTTAATTTATCAAAAAGGGATCAGTTTAAAAAGGTTTGCATTCTACAATACAGCTTTGTTAGCAGGGTCCTCTGACAATAAAGTTATTGGTTATAAAATTTAAGCACTACTCCATTAGGAGCATGCTTTGCATATCCTGTAGTTTTGAATACAACAAAAAGAACTGTGCGCAGCACTATTTTTTCCTCAGGTTACAAGAAGTGGTGCATTCCACAAATATCTGGATCCATCAGAAGTCCATCAATCCCACAGCTTTCCGGAGTGTGATAACATTGATAAAATATAAAGTGAAAGACCAGATAAATTGTTGCTCAACGGTTGTTGCACTAGCCACATACAACAATGGTAAAAGCGTGATGAGATAAAACTTGAGAGACCCTGCAGCCGCTCCTGGCACAATAGAAAACAATCCAACAAACACCTCCAGCAAAGCGTCAGGATCAAGCAAGGCGCTGGGACTCTTCCAAGATTAAAAGGATTTATTACCCAAAATGCAACGCATTTCGCGGTATTCCACTTCATCAGGCATATTGGGAACAAGGGAGGTCAGTGGTATTTATATGACACCATTAACCCTTACATAGACATACAAAAATATACAGAAGTTTATAAACAATACAAAAAAAGCATATAAATACAAAAATGTTAAAAATACAGGAAATCCACAGCACAATACATAAAGCACAAGAACCATCACATGCTATTGTTCGTTTTCAATGGTCTCATTTAAACTGCTCAGAAAGAGTGTGTCAAGTGTAAATATCCAAAAAGATTCTCTATTGATCAATGGAATTGGAATCTATTAAGTACATAAGAAGGTATAGTTTCAAATAATAAATTAATTTAAAACATCAAAGCTGCTGTCATGTTTAAATGATACATGGGACACACTGTGTAGCATGTAACAGTTCTTCACGTTTGATCTGTGCTTATTCACACAGGACTGCACTGTCTGAAGGGTGTGGTCTACATATTGAAGACGGCATGAACAAGAAAGAAGATAGATTGCATACATGCTGTCACAGTTACTAAAAACATTAATAGAAATTTTTTTTTTTTTTGAAATATTCGAAATAAAAGAATATTTAGCACACTCAATTATAGAGCAACATTTCACCTAGTTTTCTTGCATGGAAGGTACCCCTCTCGACGGCACTGCTTGTATCAATTGTGTTACTCAAACTGTCATTTTTTTTTTATCTACTGGGGGCAATTAAATTCTGCAGGTTAATAAAATGTAACCCCAGGCTGAGCTGGGAGAAGATCAACCAATACAGGGTCATTCTTTAAAATGGACCAGTATTTTCCAAGGATTCACTTGATATCGATCACAACACAATTAAAATTAGTGATGAAATTATATCCATATTTATTAGAGTTTTCCTGTATATTAATCATGTTCTGTGGTGAAGACTGTGGTTTAGGGGATACCAGGTCAGATTGTTGTTTGTTCTTTACTTTTAGGCCATCACGTTTTTTGGAATCAGCACCACTAGGAGGTCCAAAGTTCAGCCAGGTGCAAATCCATTGAAGTCATTCCGACATGTATGGAAGTCAAAGAAGTGGGATTTGCACTGAAGCGAGCCTAGGTGGAAAAAAAAGTGAATGTTTTGCTCCAAGTAGTCACCCAGTGTTCCCAAACCATGCATGCAAAAATAGCTATTAGCTGCAAAAAGCTGTTACAGAATTGTCTATAGGCTGCACAGAGTTTCAAAGTCTTGAAACAACAACCCCAGATGGAACAGTTATAGAAGCTTAACAAAAAGACTTTCTAATTAATTTGAATCCCAAGGAAGACCAATTTGCAGTCTGTACTAGTGAGGGTTAGATCAGAGGTCCCCAACCCTGTCCTCAAGGCCCACCAGCCCACCAACAGTCCAGGATTTGAATTGTTCCCTATTTTATTTCAATGGAGAAACTTAAAAAAAAGCTGGAATGTTGGTGGGTCTTGAGAAATGGGTTGGGGACGACAGGGTTAGATAATATATATGGTCAGGAACTTTACAGTGAGAGAGCAGGACAGTTTGCCTGTTTGTGCAGCCATAACCCAGCCCTGAGGGTGCAGCATCAGGCTGAAGAATTACTGCTGCTATAAGATTACAGGAGCTGAATGGGTCACTATAGTTACATAGTTTATAAGGTTGAAAAAAGACCAGAGTCCATCAAATTCAACCCATATCTCTATTGAGTCCCTGCTGATTTTATCATTTTTACTGATAAGAGTCGAATACTAAAACATTCTTTTTCTAATTGGTTTCTATTTTCTGATTGTTCCTTTTTTCATTTTATTTTTGTTCTTATTATTATGTGAACCATACTAACCATCTTCTTTGGAAGATTGTTCTAGACATGCTCTGTGATCTGTGCAGAGGCCATTGTGTGATCAGAGGGGAACCTATTGTGATTGATTTTATTAAATCCTATCTGTATACTGGGGTCAACTTTTACTGTAACCCTGTCTAGGAAAATAGTGAGGACACTACTGAAACTTGATCTCTACACAGCAAGAAGTACCACTTCATTTTAAGACTTAGTGGCCAAAATTAAAACTGCATGCTTTTAGAATTATTTTATAATATAGATATCAACATGGAAAGTTAGAAATAACATCATCAAAATCTTAAAAAACTATGTTTAAAAGAAAACTTGAATAGGTCATTTTGTGATGACACATACCCTTGTAATGAGATGCCACAGTGGGGAAGAGTATTATTTCCCGTTCTACTCCATACAAACCAAACTGCCATAATTACTTCTCCTGGACTTGATTTGTCTATGTAGTTTGAGGCTCATACATGTCTTTGACTTCTTCACCTTTCCACTTCCATGTACAGCGCTGTCTGAATATATCAGTAACATTAAGCATGCCACCTTAATATAACAGTGCCGCCCTGTGCCCCTCAAAAAAAATAGAGCCACAAATTTTAATGCATCCCTAAAAAATTGTGCTAAAAGTGCCACCTAAATAGAACACTCCCAATCCATGTGCCCCCTAAGAATAGTGCCACAGAGCTCCTATATCATAGTGCCACACACTGTGTCCCCTGGATATAACAGTGCCATATATTATGCCATCTTAAAATAACAGTTCCCCTTAGAAGATAAAAGCCCCATAAAGTGCCCCTTGACAGGTAAGTGTCCCATATAGTACCCCCTAGAGCAGGGGCGTCACTAGGTCATTTCATCCGGGGCCAGGGCCCAGGATGTTAGCACACAGGCCCCGAATGTCAGCTGCCCTGGACTTTTTTTTTTTTTTTTATCTTTAAATTTTTTAAATATATATATTTATTAAAGAGTGGGGCCCATCTGTCCTCTGCAAGGTCCCCTTCGCAGGCGCGCAGAAGGGGACCTCGCTCAGGGCCGGTCCTCCGGTCCCAAGTTTATTAGGCCGGGGCAGGGAGTCGGGACACTGCTACTTTAAGAGTAGCAGAAGTCTGTGCGTAGGCGTGCTCCCTGCCCCGGCTGTTCGCTCCGAGCAGGACGGAAGCTCGGAGCTGTAATCACTACAGGAGCAGCCAGGCGTGACCAGCAGCCGACCCCGACATGATATACAGCCTGCCTTGTGTCACCTGGGGGGGGGGGGGGGTTAAAACAGAGGGGTCAGGGGTCAAAAGATTGTGAAGGAGGGGGTCTGTGGAGGGACAGAACAGTGCAAAGGAGTGGTGGCAAAGGGGTCTAGGAAGGGGCAAAGGAATGTACGGGAGGAGGGGGCAGGGAGCAGAGGGGTCTGGGGGGAACTTAGGGGTCTAAAGTAGGGTTGCCACCTGGCCGGTATTTATCCAACCAATCCTATAACTCCCTGCATGTTGCACCATATACTATACCATTGTTTCCCAACCAGAGTGCCTCCAGCTGTTGGCTGTCTGGGCATGCTGGGAGTTGCAGTTTTGCAACAGCTGGAGGCACCCCTGGTTGGGAAACACTGACCCATACTATATACTACTTTATAGTCCAACATGCTGGGAGTTGTAGTTTTGCAACAGCTGGAGGCACGCCTGGTTGGGAAACACTGACCCATACTGTATTCTACTATATAGTCCAATATGCTGGGAGTTGTAGTTTTTGTTTGGGGCAGCTGCTGAGCCACAGGCTGTATCAGGGCATGCTGGGGATTGTAGTTAGTAACTAACTGCAACTCCAGAATTGAATCAAAAATACAAAAGAAGGCGATCAAAAGGCCCCATCAAAACAAAAATGGAACCGTTAAAAACTACAGATCGGGGTGCAAAAAAATTACCTTATACAGGACGTATAAGGAGAAATAAAAAAGTTATAGGGGTCAGAATAGGACGAAATTTCCCTGCATATATGTATCCTGTGATGTCACGCATATAAAATTAATTATGCTAATCAGTATGGCTGGTATTTTTTTTGCAAGAAAGGTGGCGACTCTTTTCTAAAGGGGGACTTAGGGGTCTGGAGAGCAGAGGGGTCTAAATGAGGACTTAGGGGTCTGGAGAGCAGAGGGGTCTAAATGAGGACTTAGGGGTCTGGAGGAGGCAGATGTGTCTGGGGGGGATTTCAGTTTCTGAAAGAAGAGGGTAGATATGGGTTGGGGGGTCCACACTGTGGGTCCACACTGTGCACATTCTACCAGCGAAATTCCGGGATACTAATGCATTGTGCACATTGTGTAATTACTACAGGGCAATTCTGCCATTGGAATGGACGTCCAACCATTAGAATGTTCATTCTGTGGGCAGAATTCCCCCAGAATGCATTGCCAGCAGCGCCTGCAGAAGGCGGACATTCCACCGGTTGAATGTCCGCAGAGTGGACGAGCCCTTAGGGGTCTGAAGGAGGAGGGGAAAGATGGGTCTTGGGGGACTTTGAAGTCTGGGTGAGGAAAGTGCAGGGGGGGGGGATTCTGCCTTACAGAAGAAACAGTGTGTGGCCATATTATGTTCAGGGGTACAGTGTGTGGCCATATTATGTTCAGGGGTACAGTGTGTGGCCGTATTATATTCAGGGGTAAAGTAGTTGGCAGTATTATATTTAGGGGTACAATGTGTGGTCATATTAAATTTAGGAGTACAGTGGTTGGTCGTATTACATTCAGGGGTACAGTGGTTGGCTGTATTATATTCAGGGGTACCGTGGTTGGCAGTATTATATTCAGGGGTACAGTGGTTGGCTGTATATTATTCAGGGCAACAGTGGTTGGTTGTATTACATTCAGGGGTACAGTGGTTGGCTGTATTATATTCAGAGGTACCGTGGTTGGCAGTATTATATTCCGAGGTATAGTGGTTGGTCGTATTACATTCAGGGGTACAGTGGTTGGCAGTATTATATTCAGGGGTACAGTGGTTTGCTGTATATTATTCAGGGGTACAGTGGTGGGCTGTATTATATTCAGGGGTACAGTGGTTGGCAGTATTATATTCGGGGGTACAGTGGTTGGCGGTATTATATTCAGGGGTACAGTGGTTGGCTGTATATTATTCAGGGGTACAGTGGTGGGCTGTATTATATTCAGGGGTACAGTGGTTGGCTGTATATTATTCAGGGGTACAGGGGTTAGCAGCATTATATTCAGGGGTACAGTGGTTGGCAGTATTATATTCAGGGGTACAGTGGTTGGCTATATATTATTCAGGGGTACAGTGGTTGGCAGCATTATATTCAGGGGTAAAGTGGTTGGCAGTATTATATTCAGGGGTACAGTGGTTGGCTGTATATTATTCAGGGGTACAGTGGTTGGCAGTATTATATTCAGGGGTACAGCGGTTGGCAGTATTATATTCAGGGGTACAGTGGTTGGCAGTATTATATTCAGGGGTACAGTGGTTGGCAGTATTATATTCAGGGGTACAGTGGTTGGCTGTATATTATTTGGGGGTACAGTGGTTGGCAGAATTATATTCAGGGGTACAGTGGTTGGCTATATATTATTCAGGAGTACAGTGGTTGGCTGTATTATATTCAGAGGGTAAAGTGTGTGGCCGTATTATATTCAGTGGTACAGTGGAAGGTTGTTTTATATTCGGGGGTACAGTGTATGGCAGAATAATTTTCAGATGTCATAGTATTTGGTAGAGTTATAATAATCATTGTCTTCATATAGAGGATGTAGATCTGCTGACATAGGGAGGAACCAATGATGTCCGGGCGTCAGACTCTACAGAGAAGATGGAGCTGGAAGAAGACCTGATATCTGGACCAACAGAGAAGACGTCACTCAGGTCAGTGATATCCTTGTGTATTCTCTTAACTGTCCCATCACTGCTGTAGTCACTTTTAAGTCCTGCAGTGATGATGGGTGACACTGTACTCCAATCTGTGGTCTCCAGCTGATACAAAACTACAACTCCCATAATGCCTGAGGCTCCAGAGAGCAGAGGGGTCTAAATGAGGACTTAGGGGTCTGGAGGAGGCAGATGTGTCTGGGGGGATTTCAGTTTCTGAAAGAAGAGGGTAGATATGGGTCGGGGGGGGGCCTTAGGGCTCATCCACACTGTGCACATTCTACCAGCGAAATTTCGGAATACTAATGCATTGTGCACATTGTGGAATTACTACAGGGCAATTCTGCCATTGGAATGGACGTCCAACCATTAGAATGTTCATTCTGTGGGCAGAATTCCCCCAGAATGCATTGCCAGCAGCGCCTGCAGAAGGCGGACATTCCACCGGTTGAATGTCCGCAGAGTGGACGAGCCCTTAGGGGTCTGAAGGAGGAGGGGAAAGATGGGTCTTGGGGAACTTTGAAGTCTGGGTGAGGAAAGTGCAGGGGGGGGGGATTCTGCCTTACAGAAGAAACAGTGTGTGGCCATATTATGTTCAGGGGTACAGTGTGTGGCCATATTATGTTCAGGGGTACAGTGTGTGGCCGTATTATATTCAGGGGTAAAGTAGTTGGCAGTATTATATTTAGGGGTACAATGTGTGGTCATATTAAATTTAGGGGTACAGTGGTTGGTCGTATTACATTCAGGGGTACAGTGGTTGGCTGTATTATATTCAGGGGTACCGTGGTTGGCAGTATTATATTCAGGGGTACAGTGGTTGGCTGTATATTATTCAGGGCAACAGTGGTTGGTCGTATTACATTCAGGGGTACAGTGGTTGGCTGTATTATATTCAGAGGTACCGTGGTTGGCAGTATTATATTCCGAGGTATAGTGGTTGGTCGTATTACATTCAGGGGTACAGTGGTTGGCAGTATTATATTCAGGGGTACAGTGGTTTGCTGTATATTATTCAGGGGTACAGTGGTGGGCTGTATTATATTCAGGGGTACAGTGGTTGGCAGTATTATATTCGGGGGTACAGTGGTTGGCGGTATTATATTCAGGGGTACAGTGGTTGGCTGTATATTATTCAGGGGTACAGTGGTGCGCTGTATTATATTCAGGGGTACAGTGGTTGGCTGTATATTATTCAGGGGTACAGGGGTTAGCAGCATTATATTCAGGGGTACAGTGGTTGGCAGTATTATATTCAGGGGTACAGTGGTTGGCTATATATTATTCAGGGGTACAGTGGTTGGCAGCATTATATTCAGGGGTAAAGTGGTTGGCAGTATTATATTCAGGGGTACAGTGGTTGGCTGTATATTATTCAGGGGTACAGTGGTTGGCAGTAATATATACAGGGGTACAGCGGTTGGCAGTATTATATTCAGGGGTACAGTGGTTGGCAGTATTATATTCAGGGGTACAGTGGTTGGCAGTATTATATTCAGGGGTACAGTGGTTGGCTGTATATTATTTGGGGGTACAGTGGTTGGCAGAATTATATTCAGGGGTACAGTGGTTGGCTATATATTATTCAGGAGTACAGTGGTTGGCTGTATTATATTCAGAGGGTAAAGTGTGTGGCCGTATTATATTCAGGGGTACAGTGGAAGGTTGTTTTATATTCGGGGGTACAGTGTATGGCAGAATAATTTTCAGATGTCATAGTATTTGGTAGAGTTATAATAATCATTGTCTTCATATAGAGGATGTAGATCTGCTGACATAGGGAGGAACCAATGATGTCCGGGCGTCAGACTCTACAGAGAAGATGGAGCTGGAAGAAGACCTGATATCTAGACCAACAGAGAAGACGTCACTCAGGTCAGTGATATCCTTGTGTATTCTCTTAACTGTCCCATCACTGCTGTAGTCACTTTTAAGTCCTGTAGTGATGATGGGTGACACTGTACTCCAATCTGTGGTCTCCAGCTGATACAAAACTACAACTCCCATAATGCCTGAGGCTCCAGAGAGCAGAGGGGTCTAAATGAGGACTTAGGGGTCTGGAGGAGGCAGATGTGTCTGGGGGGATTTCAGTTTCTGAAAGAAGAGGGTAGATATGGGTCGGGGGGGGGGGGGGGCCTTAGGGCTCATCCACACTGTGCACATTCTACCAGCGAAATTCTGGGATACTAGTGCATTGTGCACATTGTGGAATTACTACAGGGCAATTCTGCCATTGGAATGGACGTCCAACCATTAGAATGTTCATTCTGTGGGCAGAATTCACCCAGAATGCATTGCCAGCAGCGCCTGCAGAAGGCGGACATTCCACCGGTTGAATGTCCGCAGTGTGGACGAGCCCTTAGTAGTCTGAAGGAGGAGGGGAAAGATGGGTCTTGGGGGACTTTGGAGTCTGGGTGAGGAAAGTGCAGGGGGGGGGGGGATTCTGCCATACAGAAGAAACAGTGTGTGGCCATATTATGTTCAGGGGTACAGTGTGTGGCCATATTATGTTCAGGGGTACAGTGTGTGGCCGTATTATATTCAGGGGTAAAGTGGTTGGCAGTATTATATTTAGGGGTACAGTGGTTGGCTGTATTATATTCAGGGGTACCGTGGTTGGCAGTATTATATTCAGGGGTACAGTGGTTGGCTGTATATTATTCAGGGCAACAGTGGTTGGTCGTATTACATTCAGGGGTACAGTGGTTGGCTGTATTATATTCAGGGGTACCGTGGTTGGCAGTATTATATTCAGAGGTATAGTGGTTGGTCGTATTACATTCAGGGGTACAGTGGTTGGCAGTATTATATTCAAGGGTACAGTGGTTGGCTGTATATTATTCAGGGGTACAGTGGTGGGCTGTATTATATTCAGGGGTACAGTAGTTAGCAGTATTATATTCGGGGGTACAGTGGTTGGCGGTATTATATTCAGGGGTACAGTGGTTGGCTGTATATTATTCAGGGGTACAGTGGTGGGCTGTATTATATTCAGGGGTACAGTGGTTGGCTGTATATTATTCAGGGGTATAGTGGTTGGCAGCATTATATTCAGGGGTACAGTGGTTGGCAGTATTATATTCAGGGGTACAGTGGTTGGCTGTATATTGTACAGGAGTACAGTGGTTGGCAGTATTATATTCAGGGGTACAGCGGTTGGCAGTATTATATTCAGGGGTAGTAGTGGTTGGCAGTATTATATTCAGGGGTACAGTGGTTGGCAGTAATATATTCAGGGGTACAGTGGTTGGCTGTATATTATTCGGGGGTACAGTGGTTGGCAGTATTATATTCAGGGGTACAGTGGTTGGCTGTATATTATTCAGGGGTACAGTGGTTGGCTGTATTATATTCAGAGGGTAAAGTGTGTGGCCGTATTATATTCAGGGGTACAGTGGAAGGTTGTTTTATATTCGGGGGTACAGTGTATGGCAGAATAATTTTCAGATGTCATAGTATTTGGTAGAGTTATAATAATCATTGTCTTCATACAGAGGATGTAGATCTGCTGACATAGTGAGGAACCAATGATGTCCGGGCGTCAGACTCTACAGAGAAGATGGAGCTGGAAGAAGACCTGATATCTGGACCAACAGAGAAGACGTCACTCAGGTCAGTGATATCCTTGTGTATTCTCTTAACTGTCCCATCACTGCTGTAGTCACTTTTAAGTCCTGCAGTGATGATGGGTGACACTGTACTCCAATCTGTGGTCTCCAGCTGATACAAAACTACAACTCCCATAATGCCTGAGGCTCCAGACATGATGGGAGTTGTAGCTTTACAACAGCTGGAGATCAACAGCTGGAGATCAACCTGGGAGTTTTAGACTATCCATTTTATTTTGGGCTGCATATTCTAGTATAAATGGGCTGCATATTCTAGTATGCCCAGGCCTATTTTTGGTCTCAGTCCGGCCCTGGTTGCCCGTGACTGTGCACAGGGGAAAGATCTACAAAGAAGATGGTGACTAAATAGAGGATTTTTTTTTTTAAGCAAGTGTCCCTACATGTACATATGTGTGTGTAGATATATATGTATGTGTGCATATCTGTGTGTCTATGTAAGATGCTTGTGTATGAATATATAAAGTGCATGTGTGTGAGTGTGTATCTGTACAAAGTGTATGTAATACGGGGGGGGGGGGGGGGAGTCGGGCTACTGTATAATAGGGACACTGATACAATATAAAGAGGGGGTAACCAGGGTGCCTCCAGCTGTTGCAAAAGTAGTAGTTTTTCAACAGCTGGAAGCACTTTAGTTAGGAAATACTGGTATACAGTATAGACGCTAATAATGTAAACCCATATACAGGGTAAGTAATGCAATTTCATACAGTGACCTCACTCGCTATACTCCCTATTCTGCTAGTGAGGTCACTGTGTACATACATTACATTACTTATCCTTTACTGATCCTGAGTTATATCCTGTATTATACCCCAGATCTGTACTCACTATTCTGCTGGTGAGATCACTGTGTACATACATTACATTACTTATCCTGTACTGATCCTGAGTTATATCCTTTATTATACTCCAGAGCTGTACTCACTATGCTGCTGGTGGGGTCACTGTGTACATACATTACATTACTTATCCTGTACTGATCCTGAGTTATATCCTGTATTATACTCCAGAGCTGTACTCACTATTCTGCTGGTGAGGTCACTGTGTACATACATTACATTACTTATCCTGTACTGATCCTGAATTATATCCTGTATTATACTCCAGAGTTGTACTCACTATTCTGCTGGTGAGGTCACTGTGTACATACATTACATTACTTATCCTGTACTGATCCTGAGTTATATCCTGTATTATACTCCAGAGCTGTACTCACTATTCTGCTGGTGAGGTCACTGTGTAAATATATTACATTACTTATCCTGTACTGATCCTGAGTTATATCCTGTATATCCCACTGAGCGACCCCGTTCCATTGCTCTCCTTTATTGGCTCCGCCCTAAGCCATGCCCATAGCCCGTGCCCCGGATCTTTTGGAGGCCTAGCAACGCCCCTGCCCTAGAGACACAGTGGGACAAAAAAGTATATAGTAAGCCACCAATAGTGCAAGTTTTCCCACTTAAAAAGATGAGAGAGGCCTTAAATTTTCATTATAGGTATACCTCAACTATGAGAGACATAAGGAAAAAACTAAATCCATAAAATCACATTGTCTGATTTTTAAAGAATTTATTTGCAAATGATGGTGGAAAATAAGTATTTGGTCAATAACAAAAGTTCATCTCAATATACCCTTTGTTGGTAATGACAGAGGTGAAATGTTTTCTGTGAGTCTTCACAAGATTTTCACACACTGTTGCTGGTATTTTGGCCCATTCCTCCATGCAGACCTCCTCTAGAGCAGTGATGTTTTGGGGCTGTCGCTGGGCAACATGGACTTTCAACTCCCTCCAAAGGTTTTCTATGGGGTTGAGATCTGGAGACTGGCAAGGCCACTCGAGGACCTTGAAATGCTTCTTATGAAGCCATTCCTTCGTTGCCTGGGTGGTGTGTTTGGCATCATTGTCATGCTGAAATGCTGAGCCACGTTTCATCTTCAATGGCCTTGCTGATGGAAGGAGGTTTTCACTTAAAATCTCACGATACATGGCCCCATTCATTCTTTCCTTTACACGGATCAGTCGTCATGATCCCTTAGCAGAAAAGCAGCCCCAAAGCATGATGTTTCCGCACCCATGCTTAAATGTAGGTGTGGTGTTCTTTGGATGCAACTCAGCATTCTTTCTCCTCCAAGCACGACAAGTTAGTTTCTCCCAAATAGTTCTACTTTGGTTTCATCTGACCATATGACATTCTCCCAATACTCTTCTGGATCATCCAAAGCTCTCTAGCAAACTTCTGACGGGCCTGGACATGTACTGGCTTAAGCAGGGGGACACATCTGGCACTGTATGATTTGAGTCCTTGCTCCGTATTGTGTTACTGATGGTAGCCTTTGTTACTTTGGTCCCGGCTCTCTGCAGGTCATTCACTAGGTCCCCCTGTATGGTTCTGAGATTTTTGCTCATAGTTCATGTGTCCTTTTGACACCACGGGGTGAGATCTTTTGTGGAGCCCCAGATCGGGGGAGATTATTAGTGGTCTTGTATGTCTTCCATTTTCTAATAATTGCTCCCACAGTTGATTTCTTCACACCAAGCTGCTTGGCTATTGCAGATTTAGTCTTCCCAGGCTGGTGCAGGTCAACAATTTTGTTTCTGGTGTCCTTTGACCGCTCTTTGGTCTTGGCCATAGTGGAGTTTGGAGTGTGACTGTTTGAGGTTGTGGACAGGTGTATTATATACTGATAAGTTCAAACAGGTGCCATTAATACAGGTAACGAGTAGAGGACAGAGGAGACTCTTAAAGAAGAAGTTACAGGTCTGTGAGCCAGAAATCTTGCTTGTTTGTAGGTGACCATATACTTATTTTCAACCATAATTTGCAAATAAATTCTTTAAAAATCAGACAATGAGATTTTATGGATTTTTTTTTCTCATTATGTCTCTCATAGTTGAGGTATACCTATGAAGAAAATTACAGGCCTCTCTCTTTTTAAGTGGAAGAACTTTCACAATTGACTGCTGACTAAATACTTTTTTGCCCTACTGTATGTACTACATTTTGCCCCAGAAAAAAATTGCAGTGCATTAGACCCTAAAATGAGGTGTTAAAACACCTCACCTGTCCATGTTCCTGCTCCACTTCACTTTTAAGGGTCAGGGCCTCTTCTGCTAAGACCTGATTGCTATGGGACAACACAAAAAGACACCTGGTAGGGCATAGAAGCCTGGTAGTCATAGTGAATTCCCAGTTGTAAACAAATAAAACCAGGGGGGTCTAGCTCAGCATCCCACTGTACATTTGAGGTGGGATCTGTTCCATATTTTAACAACTGGTTTGGCAGAATCATCTGGATCCCACCACCAGGTTGAAGAGTAAGGACTAATAATAATAAATATTATTTGTAGTAATAAAAAAAAATATTATATAAAAATACAAATAAAATAGAGAAACAAAATAATTTTACAGAGTTTAAACAACTGAATTAATACACCAGAAAGTAAAAGTTGAAAGAAATGAAATTATTTAGATTAATTTTAGGAAATTAAGATGGAAAAACTGTGAATGCGTCAGCTTGGAGCTATTATGATCTCTAGCTACCTGAGAGCTTAAAGGACAAACTTTGCTTTGGCAACAAAGTTAAGGTAGATCTTTAGTTTACATCTCACATGTGGTCCTTTTAATTCTGAAGTAGTGCACCTGCGTAGGCATATGCGGGCACAGTGCCCAAACACAAATATGTTCAGCAGTGCCCACACTGTATTTGTTCACAGGGTTTTATTGCATCTGAGAGTTTTTATCCTGTACAGGAAAACAATATGGGCAGGCCACATTATCTCTTATGCAAAAGTGGACCTCTATTAATGGTCTGTAATCCAGTCAAAGAAGATCATTCATATCACATCACAAAACCTGAGCATTTAAACCTCAGACATCAGACAAAAAGCACTGCTTCATATTGTGTACAGAGTTAATTTTCACAAACACACCACACTCTTACAGAAACGCCCGAGGCATAGTTTGTACCTTACCTGAATTCAGTCTTTTGTTGATCTAGGTAGTGGAACAGTACTGTTCCAGGTGTAAAAACTATTTTATAGACATACCTTTATTGAACTCCACCTCAAATGTACGGTATGTACAATTATCCTCTTTCCCTATGTACAATGTTATATTTTTCGAAATCAAGAATGTTAAACATCCAAAATTCTTCATGACTGCGGTTAACATGTGGAAAAATAATGAAATGGAAACGTACAACACTGCATGACACGAAAACATAGTCACAAACATTCTTTCAGTGGAAATTACCATTTATCATGTCATATAGTGACAAAACCAGTACCTTTGCAGGTGCCTTATTATTGTAAAAGCAAAGCAAGGCCTCATTTACCATGTACAGTTTCTAAGCTATTTCCAGAGTCCCTTCTTCAGGATTGAAATTCTAAAACTAAAAAAGTGCCATGAAAGCCACATAACAAACATTCCCATATATTGATATATATTCCCAGTTCTGGCTATTGTTAGGTTGAATTATACCATGTGCCAATTTCTATTGTTAGGCCCAGGAGATAATAAGAGAAGATCAACAGATTACCATATATCATCTAGACTAGATTTGCAATATGTCTACAATAAACCCAGACCTACAGCTCAAATAAACAATGGTCGGATTACCATACGGTTATAAGGTGATCTGAATTTCATATAGCAGAACTCATAGAGAGTAAAGTGTTTTTTTTAAGAAAAATTAGGCCAAAAAGAAGTCCTATCACAGCGGTTGGAAAGCAGCAAAACCCTTTTGGTTGACAAAGATATTGACTATCCATAAAAAAATAGACATAGACATTGTAAAGCTTGAGGTAAGTACTAAAAGGATTGAGTGCACTGTCATACCCCAAAAGATAATCAACTTTCAGAAAACAGACACCAGACCCCAAATTCTATACATATAAGGAATGGTTTCATATCTTTATGATTGCCTTACCAGGCAGTTTTGACTAATGAGACCAATTATATTTCTATTATATTTCAATTATATATATATATATATATATATATATATATATATATATATCATATGGAAATGTAAAAACTATTAAAAAATATTTTAAAAGCCATAGAAGATAAAGAAAGAAAGGACAGGAATGTTGTTTGGTCCCCTTGCCCCCACAAAAAAAAATAGAATGAAACATGATTGTTATTTTTTTTATAGATATTTTTATTTTCTCTAAAGTAAAGACTAGAACAACAGTATACATTTGGTATTGCTGTAATCATACTGAACAACCCCCCCCCCCCCAACCCCCCCGATCCCTGAAAAAAAATTAGAAAAAAATGTAGCATGTCCTTTCTGCTGCTGCAGAGTAAACAATGTAAATAGAGCTATATTGAATTTATTGAATTTCTTACATCATAGAAACATAGCAACATAGTTCATAAGGTTGAAAAAAGACCAGAGTCCATCAAGTTCAACCTATAACCCTAATGAGTCCTTACTGAGTTGATCCAGAGGAAGGCAAAAAACCCTCATACTAGAGGTAAAAAATCCTTTCTGACTCCAAATATAGCAATCAGAATAAATTCCTGGATCAAACTTCTGTCCCTATAAATCTAGTATACATAACCAGCAATGTTATTAATCTCCAATAATGCATCTAGCCCCTTTTGAACTATTTTACCAAGTTCACCATGACCACCTCCTCTGGCAGAGAACTCCATAGTCTTGCTGCTCTTAGAGTAAAGGACCCCCGTCTGTGCTGGTGTAGAAACCTTCTTTCCTCTAAACGTAGAGAATGCCCCCTTGTTATAGATACAGTCCTGGGTATAAATTTATCATGGGAGAGATCTCTGTACGGTCCCCTGATATATTTATACATAATTATTAGGTCTCCCCTAAGCCTTCTTTTTTCTAAAAAAAAGAACTTGATTGAACTTGATGGACGTATGTCTTTTTTCTACCGTACTAACTATATAACTATGTAAACTAAATAACCCTAATTCTGATAATCTTTCTGGGCACTGTAGTCCTCCCATTCCCCGTATTACCCTGGTTGCCCGTCTTTGAACCCTCTCCAGCTCCACTATATATTTCTTGTACACTGGTTCCCAGTACTGTACACAGTATTCTATGTGTGGTCTGACTAGTGATTTGTACAGCGGTAGAATTATTTCCATGTCGTGGGCATCTATGCCCCTATTGATGCACCCCATGATTTTATTTGCCTTGGCAGCAGCTGCCTGACACTGGTCGCTACAGCTAAATTTACTGTTAACTTAGACTCCCAAGTCCTTTTCCATGTCAGTTGTTCCAAGTGTTCTCCTTTTTAATATATAATCCCAGCCCGGATTTTTCTTCCCCATGTGCATTACCTTACATTTATCGGTGTTGAAATTCATCTGCCACTTCCCAGCCCAAACCTCCAACCTATTCAGATCCATTTGTAACAGTGCACTGTCCTCTATTGTGTTGATCACTTTACAGAGTTTAGTATCATTTGCCACCAAGTCTACTTGTGCCATAAACTCATGTACTGTGGGAGAAACTGAAAGAAATTTAACGAATATCGAGAAAGATGCTAAAATGTTAACCCCTTAAGGACGCAGGGTTTTTCAGTTTTTGCACTTTTGTTTTTTCCTCCTCACCTTTTAAAAATCATAACCCTTTCAATTTTGCACCTAGAAATCCATATGATGGCTTATTATTTGTGCCACCAATTCTACTTTGCAGTGACATCAGTCAATTTACCCAAAAATCTGCAGTGAAACAGAAAAAAAAATCATTGTGCGACGAAATTGAAGAAAAAACTACATTTTTGTAACTTTTGGGGGCTCCCGTTTCTCCGCAGTACATTTTTCAGTAAAAATGACATATGTTCTTTATTCTGTAGGTCCATACGATTAAAATGATACCTGACTTATACCGGTTTGATTTTGTCGTACTTCTGGAAAAAATCATAACGACATGCATGGAAATGTATATGTTTAAAATGGTCATTTTCTGATCCCTATAACTGTTTTATTTTTCTGTATATGGGGCGGTATGAGGGTTCATTTTTTGCGCCATGTTCTGAAGTTTTTAGCTGTACCATTTTTGTTTTGATCGGACTTTTTGATCGCTTTTTATTAATTTTTTCATTATATAAAAAGGCGTTTTGCCACAAGACCAGCCTCACTCAGAACTTTAGGGTGAATTCGGCTTGCAGAACTTTGCCAGGCTCAGCTCGTGCGAGCCTGACATCAGCACTATTATAAGCAGAAAGGGTGAGGAACACATGGCGTTTTGGCATCTGAATGAATGTAGGAAGTACTGGGACCACTGAGAAGATGTCAGGGTAACCTAGAATACCTTGCAGCTAGTAGAAAGATCACATGACTGCAGGTTATCCAATCCTTGCTTGCATTATGTGACGAAAGGTACCAGGCTAATCAGGAGACAGCATGGGGGCATCTAGAGAGTAGACAGTGCACAGGAACTACTGAATCTAGAAAATCTGTATCCAATACAAAGCAGGCACTAAGCAGTTGTCTCACATGAGAGAGTGACCTCCTGTCACCTCCCTGTATTGCTATGTCCAGTTGCTGCACAACAGATTCCAGTGGTGCCACTACAGAATGAGCCCATAAAAGCTATCACAGACAATACAAGTATAAAAAAGCATTGGGCTGATCTGTATTTTAGCATAAATAGTGAACATAGAATATGCATTTTAGGCCAAGTTACCTTAATTATCTGGGTTCAAACAAACAATTAATATTTATATCTTGGTTTAACATAAATCTACATTAAAAGTACAGTATATATTGTGCACAGGGAATACGTATTTTAGGACAATTTATGTGTATTCTTAGTTTAATCAAACATTTAGTATTTGTACCGGGGTTTAGCATGAATATGCATTAAAAGTATTTATAGTGAATGCGAAGTACACATTTTAGGTCAAGTGTCCTGTATGTTTGGGTTAAATCCAACAAATAGTATTTCTACCTCTATTTAACATAAATATGAATAAAAGTGTTTATAGTAAAAGTGGAATACACATTTTAGGCCACGTTGCCCATATTTTCTAAGTTTAATCAATCATATAGTATTTCTACCTGTTTTTAACAAAAATAGGCATTAAAAGTGTTGCGAGTGAATGTTTTCGGCTGGGTTCACATTTATCAGTCATCCAGCATAGTTTCCATCTGGCATGCAATTTTGATGCCGGATGGTTGGATGCGCCGGAGGGCCCCCAACAGGGGAGCACAGCTTGCTGCGTTCCCTTGTCTGCCGTACAGAAACAATGGACGCTGGATGCCATACAACTGATGATAACTTTTCATCAGTTTTGGCATCAGTTGCATCAAAATCAAGGCTGAATTCACCTATGCCGGATGCTGGACATATGTGAACCCAGCCTAATATGCATTTTAGGCCAAGGTGCCTGGGTTTAATCAGACATATAGGTCCTGATTTACTAAGAGTGTTGGGTTTTTATTAGTTTGAAATGTTGTTTAACCCCTTGCTGCAAAACGCCATTTATAAACGGCACTGCGGCACGGGAGGGTTATGAAGTGAGCTCAGGAGCTGAGCTTGCATCATACTCGCACGGTACTGGCTGCTATTAGCAGCCAGGACCCGTGGCTAATGCAGAATATCACCGTTCAGGCAGATGTCTGACATTAACTCTTTAGACGCGGCGATCAAAGTTGATCGCCGCATCTAAAGTGAAAGTGAAAGCTTCCCGGGATCTATCGGGACTATTGGGACTATCGCAGTAAAATCGCAATGTCCCGATCAGCTAGAACACATCAGGAGGGTGCCTTACGTGCCTCCTGCACGTCCGATTGGTGATTGATTGCTCCAAGCCTGAAATGCAGGCTTGAGCAATCAACTGCCGATAACACTGATCAATGCATTGCAATGCAATGGCATTGATCAGTGTATTGAATCAATGTACTACATCTTATAGTCCCCTATGGGGGCTACAACATTGAAAAAAAAAAAAGTTAATAAAGATGATCACCCCCTTTTCCCATAAAAAAAAAAAAAAACTGTGTAAATAAAAATAAACATATGTGGTATCATCGTGTGCGGAAATGTCTGAACTATAAAAATATATTGTTAATTAAACCGCACGGTCAATGGTGTATGCGCAAAAAATGAGCCCTCATACTACCCCGTATGAGGAGAAATAAAAAAGTTTTAGGGGTCAGAAGAGGACAATGTTAAACGCATACATTTTCCTGCATGATTTTTTTCAGAAGTAATACAAAATTAAACCTATATAAGTAGGGTATCATTTTAATCATATGGACCTACAGAATAAAGATAAGGTCTAATCATACCAAAAATGTACTGTGTAGAAACGGAAGCCTCCAAAATTTACAAAATGTAGTTTTTTTTTCTTCCATTTTGTCACACAAGGATTTTTTTTTTCTGTTTTGACATAGATTTTTGGGTAAAATGACTGATGTCATTACAAAGTAGAATTGGTGGAACAAAAAATAAGCCATCATATGGATTTTTTGGTGCAAAATTGAAAGGGTTATGATTTTTAAAAGGTAAGCAGGAAAAACTAAAGTGCAAAAATGGAAAAACGCTATGTCCTTAAGGGGTTAAGACTTGCAGGATTGCACTCTTTTTACTATGGAGATTCACAGATTTACAAGTTGGGCAAATTTTTGGACCAGATTTTTGTAGGTGGAAGTTTCCAGCCATTAATTCACAGGCTTTTCTGTGAATTCAATAGTAAATAGGTTGGATTATGAAACCATGCCCCTTTTTGAGCTGACCACACCCCTTTGCAACAGACCACATCCCTTTTTGGCTTTTTACAATGCAAATTTGTAATTTGTCGGATTTGTCAGATTTTCCTGGTGCACACTGGTGCAGACTGACACAGACTGGCACAGACTGGCACAGACACTATAAATAACTTGGAATAACCCAACAAAACTAGTCTTTTTTTGCTTAGTAAATGAGTACCACTGTGTTTCTACCTATGTTTAACATAAATACGCATTGAAAGCCTCAAGAGTGAATACATGATGCACACTTTAGGCCAAGTTGTCTGTGTTGTATGGTGTTTCCACCTGTGTTTAATATAGATGAATATTGAAAGCATTTAGGGTGAAAGTTAACTAAGTGTCAAATCAACCTAAAACATAACAATAACTTCCAAATCTTTTTTAACAAAAAGGGTAGAGGACAGACCACCCCTACCCCCTGCCATGTCCTCTACCAGTAAGGATGTTGGTGGTAATACCAGGTATCAACAACAGCCAGGTGCCTGGTGGTAGTGGCAGCATTATCATCAGCAAGCAAAAGTTGTCACTGTCTTCCAGTGGTTGTATGATTTTGGTGGACAGTACAGCGCTTGGGGGCTCGTTGACTCATTTGGGGTCTTCTCAGGAGGAGGAAGAATAGTCTGACGATATGATGTTGAGCAAGCTGTCAGTGGATTCCTCATCCTCTACAGTTATATGGCGCTGTGAAAATGTCTGTCCTAGACAATCTGTTACACCATCTCTGTCTTTGCAACCCCCTCCTACTGCTAAGCAGAAGCATAGCATTAGCCATCAGGAGGAGCTGTGTCATAGTCAGCCTTTGTAGCATGTTCCAGAGGTGGTGGAGGTGGAAGCAGTGGCCGAGCATAGCACTTGTTGCAGAGGTGGTGAATTTTGGCTCTACATATGCACATGGAGCAGCATCACAATGCCTGGCTAGAAGTATCACTAGTCCACCACTTCCTGCTGTCCGCTGGATACTACAACTACCACCAGTTTGCCATTGCCTGCTATCTGTTGGCTACTACTAGCACTAGTACAACAATGCCTGCTTTCTGCTGTTTTTTTTTTTCTCCGCTTTTCATACAAAAGCTATTTCATCCTTACCATTTTGGGACACCAATCCTGTTGCAACTCATCAACAGGGAGAATTTTATATATATATATATATATATATATATATATATATATATGTAAAAACCAGATACAGGCACAGCACTCCAACAAAATAAGTGATTTAATGTCTCATGTCAGCATTACAACGTTTCAGCTCCTCCTGGAGCCTTTTTCAAGCATAATGCTTGAAAAAGGCTCCAGGAGGAGCTGAAACGTTGTAATGCTGACATGAGACATTAAATCACTTATTTTGTTGGAGTGCTGCGCCTGTATCTGGTTTTTATCTTGGATGGACTCTGATCAAGTCCTTTGGGACGCTGGCACCAATTTTTTGGTTGGACTGGATAAGTAGTGCTGCTTTATTTTGGGATTATATATATATATATATATATATATATATATATTTTTTTTTTATATATATATATATTTTTTTTTTTTCAATGTTTACAAGAGCTTTTTCTTTACTATTTACTGTTACTTTTCTATTGTGAGACACTTTCACCAATCCTGTTGCAACTCCCAAAAAATTAAGAATTTTTGGAAGGCTGGGAAAAAGTAATTGCATCTTTCAATACCTCCATGTGCATTTTATTAACAGCAGGTACCGTATCTGCCACCAATAAGATAGACTTTATGCACCTTTCCCTTAGTGTTAGAAGCATATAAATCTACTAGTGCAGTGTGTTTTAGACAAGCTGTTAATTACCATGGGACACTGCATGCCTATATACCTTAACCCCTTAACGACGCAGAATGTAAATGTACGTCTCGGTGCGGTGGTACTTAACGCACCAGGACATACACTTACGTCCTATTCATAACAGCGAGCATCGAAGCGCTGCTCGGTTCATGCGCGGCAGGTCCCAGCTGCTAATAGCAGCCAGGGACCCGCCGGTAATGGGCGACATCCACGATTGCGCTGATGTCCGCCATTAACCCCTCAGTTGTCGTTATCAATACAGATCACGGCATCTGTGGCAGTGCGGTGACTAAAATGGATGATCAGATCGCCCGCAGCACTGCCGTGTCGATCCGATCATCCAGTATGGCAGACGGAGGTCCCCTCACCTGCCTCAGCTACCTTCCACGGGTCTTCAGCTATGGTCTGAGATCAAGCAGACCAGAGCAGAAGATGACCGATTACACTGATCAGTGCTATGCTCTATCCATAGCACTGAACAATATTAGCAATAGTCCCCTATGGGGACTATTAAAGTGTAAAAATAAAAGTAAAAAATAAAAGTTTAAAAAAAATTGAAAAATCCCCTCCCCCAATAAAAATGTTAATTGTCTGTTTTTCCCCATTTTACCCCCAAAAAATGTAAAACATTTTTTTATAAACATATTTTATATCGCCGTGTGCGTAAATATCCAAACTATTAAAATATAATGTTAATTATCCCATACAGTGAACGGTGAGAAAGTAAAAAAATGTCCAAAATTGCGGCTTTTTAATAACATTGTATTCCAAATAAAATTGATAAAAAATTTAGTAAAAGTTTTATATATGCAAATGTGATAGAAAAAAAATGACAGATCACGGTGAAAAAAATGAGCCCTCATACCGCCGCTTATACTGAAAAATGAAAAATAATAGGTCAGCAAAATAGAAGGATTTTGAACGCACTAATTAGGTTAAAAAATTTGCGATTTATTTTAAGCGTTATAATAATAGATAAGTATATAATCATAGGTATCACTTTAATCATATTGACCCACAGAATAAAGAAAACAGGTCTATTGTACCATAAAGTGTACAGCATAAAAACGAAACCTTCCAAAATTTGCAAAATTGCGGTTTTCTTATCAATTTTCCCACACAAATAGTATTTTTTTTTGTTGCACCAAACCTTTTATGGTAAAATGACAAAGGACAACTGGTCATGCAAAAAAAAAAAAGCCCTCATACTAGTCTGAGGATGAAAATATAAAAGAGTTAGGATTTTTAGGAAAGAAGGAAAAAACAAAAACGGAAAAATAAAATTGCCCAAATGGGCTGAGTCCTTAACCTCTTAAGGACCAAGGGCGTACAGGTATGCCTTTGCTCCCTGGTAATTAAGGACTAAGGGCGTACCTGTACGCCCGTGGGAATTTCGGTCCCCGCCGCGCACCGGGTGGGAACCGGATGGGGTGACTGCTGATATCGATCAGCAGGCACCCCGCGCAAATGCCCAGGGGGGGTCAGCAGACCCCCCCATGTCGGTGATCGGCGCAAATCACAAGTGAATTCACACTTGCGATTTGCGCGATTCCTGGTCATTACGGGTTTATGGTGACCCGGAAAATAAGGGGGATCGCAGTTGTCCAAGACACCGACGATCCCCCTGCTATTGGTGGTCTAGACGCGACCACCACTAGCAGATCGGGGGCGGGGGGTTTTCCCAGTTCTGCCCACCCACAATAGGCGGGGCAGGACGGAGAAATTAAGGGGATCGGCGCCGAAGATCCACTTACCCTGCGTGCGAGGCTGCAGGCGACGATCAGTGTCGGAGATCGGCGCGGGCGGCATGTCGTGCAGCAGAAGAGGACTGCTCCCTGGATCCCACGGAAGCCGGTAAGTTGCTTAGCAACATCTAGGGGACAACAGTTTGAGACCATTATACAGTGGTGTCTACACTGTTGCCCTCCAGATGTTGCAAAACTACAACTCCCAGCATGCCCAGACAGCTGTCATGCTGGGATTTGTAGTTTTGCAACAGCTGGAGGGTCACAGTTTGGAGATCACTGTGCTGTGAACTGTGGCCCTCTAGATCTTGCAAAACTACAACTCCCAGCATGCCCACATAGCAGTTTGCTGTCTGGGCATGCTGGCATTTGTAGTTTTGCAACATCTGGAGGTCCACAGTTTGGAAATCACTGTGCAGTGGTCTCTAAACTGTAGACCTCCAGATGTTGCATAACTGCAAATCCCAGCATGCCCAAACAGCAAACAGCTGTCTCAGCATGCTGGGAGTTGTAGTTGCATACCTCTAGCTGTTGAATAACTACATCTCCCAGCGTGCACTTCAACATCAGTACATGCTGGGAGTTGTAGTTTTGCAACAGCTGGAGGCACACTGGTTGGAAAATACTGAGTTAGGTAACAGAACCTAACTGAAGGTTTTTCCAACCAGTGTGCCTCCAGCTGTTGCAAAAGTACAACTCCCAGCATGCACGGTCTGTCAGTGAATGCTGGGAGTTGTAGTTTTGAAACAGCTGGAGGTTTGCCCCCCATGTGAATGTACAGGGTACATTCACACGGATGGGTTTACAGTGAGTTTTGCTGCAGCGCAAACTCCTAGCGGTAAGCTCACTGTAATGTACCAGTAATGTGCCAGTGTGAATGTACCCTAAAAACACTACACTACACTACACTAACACATAATAAAGGGTAAAACACTACATATATACCCCCCTTACACTACCACCCCCCCCCCAATAAAACTGAAAAACTTATTGTTCAGCAGTGTTTCCAAAATGGAGCATCCAGCTGTTTCAAAACAACAACTCCCAGCATTTCCGGACAGCCACTGACTGTCCAGGCATGCTGGGAGTTTAGCAACAGCTGGAGGCACCCTGTTTGGGAATCACTGGCGTAGAATACCCCTATGTCCACCCTTATGCAATCCCTAATCTAGTCCTCAAATGCGCTTGACGCTCTCTCACTTCGGAGCCCTGACATATTTCAAGGAAACAGTTAAGTGCCACATATGGGGTATTTCCGTACTCGGGAGAAATTGCACTACAAATTTTGGGGGGCTTTTTCTCCTTTTACCACTTATGAAAAGGAAAAGTTGGGGTCTACACCAGCCTGTTAGTTTAAAAAAAAAAATGTTTACACTAACATGCTGGAGTTGCCCTTTACTTTTTATTTTCACAAGAGGTAAAAGGAAAAAAAGACCTCCAAAATTTGTAACGCTAGTTTTCCTGAGTACGGAAATACCCCATATGCGGGCATAAAATGCTCTGCGGGCGCATAACAAGGCTCAGGAGTGAGAGTGCACTATGTACATTTGAGGCCTAAATTGTGATTTGCACAGGGGTGGCTGATTTTACAGCGGTTCTGCCATAAACGCAAAAAAAAAAATACCCACATATGACCCCATTTTGGAAACTACACCCCTCACGGAATGTAACAAGGGGTATAGTGAGCCTTAACATCCCACAGGTGTTTGACGAATTTTCATTAAAGTTGGATGGGAAAATTAAAACATTTCACTAAAATGCTGGTGTTACCCTACATTTTTTATTTTCACAAGGGAAAATAGGAAAAAAGCCCCCCAAAATTTGTAACCCCATTTCTTCTGAGTATATAAATACCCCATATGTGGATGTAAAGTGCTCTGAGGGCGAACTACAATGCTCAGAAGAGAAGGAGCGCCATTGGTTTTTGAAGAGAAAATTTGTCCGGAATTGAAGGCCACGTGTGTTTACAAAGCCCCCATAGTGCCAGAATAATGGACCCCCCCACATGTGACACCATTTTGGAAACT
Source organism: Hyla sarda (assembly GCF_029499605.1). NCBI lineage: Eukaryota > Metazoa > Chordata > Amphibia > Anura > Hylidae > Hyla > Hyla sarda. Next base: position 169,522,786 of record NC_079191.1, read on the forward strand.
ACACCCCTCATGTAATGTAATAAGGGGTACAGTGAGCATTTACGCCCCACAGGTGTCTGACAGTTTTCTGGAACAGTGGTCTGTAAAAATGAAAAATGTAAATCTGTCAAATGCCAGTGGGGTGTAAATACTCACTGCACCCCTTATTAAATTATTATTTTTATCAATATCAACATTTTTATTGTTTTATGCATAGAAAAACAACAGCAAGAACACAAGTCAAATCGAATCAGCAGAGTCGTATAGTAACAAAAGCAGTCAAAGGAGTACAATTAGGCACGATAAGGTAACAGTTCAGGTCGGCTACAAGTGTACAGTACACAATACAAAAATTGTGCCTTAGACTCTTCATTCTCTATCTACCACCAATGAGGCTGTGAAGGTGGGTCAACTAAGACCTCCCTAATGGCTTACGTATAGGAGGGGCGTAGAGAATTTCTAAACATATACAACGAAACAATAAATGTTAACGTATAATAACCTGAGCGTATACGACTGGGGGGAGAGGTGGGAGGAGGGGGGAAGATGGGCAGGGTAGAGAGGGGGGGGGGAGGGGAGGGAGGGCTGGGGAGGGGGGGTCGGAGAGGAGGAAGGGAAAAGCAGGTGGAAAGGTGAGTCACAGAAAGGTAAGAAAGAAAAAAGGAAGAAAAAGAAAGAGGAAGAAAAGGAAAGAGAGATAAAGGGAGAGAGACAAGCAACCCTTATTAAATTCTGTGAGGGGTGTAGTCTCCAAAATGGGGTCACATGTGGGGGGAGTCCACTGTTCTGGCACCATGGGGGGCTTTGTAAACGCACATGGCCCCAGACTTCCATTCCTAACAAATTCCCTTTCCAAAAGCTCAATGGCGCTCCTCCTCTTCTGAGCACTTGACGTCCACACCTGGGGTTTTTCCATACTCAGAAGAAATGGGGTTAAAAATTTTGGGGGTAATTTTCTCCTATTACCCCTTGTAAAAATAGTATGCCATGTGTTTTTTTTGCTGTTCTGGCACCATAGGGGCTTCCTAAATGCGACATGCCCCCCAAAAACCATTTCAGCTAAATTTGCTTTCAAAAAGCCAAATGTGACTCCTTCTCTTCTGAGCATTGTAGTTTGCCTGTAGAGCATTTTACGTCCTAACATGGGGTGTTTCCATACTCAGAAGAGATGGGGTTAAAAAATTTTGGAGGGCATTTTCTCCCATTGCCCTTTATAAAAATGGTAAATTTGGGAAAAAACTGCACTTTTTTTTCATTTACACATCCGACTTTATGAAAAGTCATTAAACACCTGTGGGGTGTTAAGGCTCACTGGACCCCTTTTTACTTGCCTTGAGGGGTGTAGTTTCCAAAATGGTATGCCATGTGGGGGGTTTTCTGCTGTTCTGGCACCATAGGGGCTTCCTAAATGTGACATGCCCCCCAAAAACCATTTCAGAAAAACTCACTCTCCAAAATCCCATTGTCGCTCCTTCCCTTCTGAGCCCTCTACAGCACCCGCCGAACACTTGACATACACATATGAGGTATTTCCTTACTTGAGAGAAATTGGGTTACACATTTTGAGATGATTTGTCTCCTTTTACCTCTTGTAAAAATTCAAAAACTGGGTCTACAAGAACATGCGAGTGTATAAAATGAATATTTTGAATGTTCTCCTTTATTTTGCTGTTATTCCTGTGAAACACCTAAAGGGTTAACACACTTACTGAATGTCATTTTGAATACTTTGAGGGGTGCAGTTTTTATAATGGGGTCATTTGTGGGGTATTTCTAATAGGAAGACCCTTCAAATGCACTTCAAACCTGAACTGGTCCATGAAAAATTCAAATTTTGAAAATTTTGGGAAAAATTTGAAAATTGCTGTTATACTTTGAAGCCCTCTGGTGTCTTCCAAAAGTAAAAACATGTCAACTTTATGATGCAAACATAAAGTAGACATATTGTATTTGTGAATCAAAATATAATTTATTTGGAATGTCTATTTTCCTTTCAAGCAGAGAGCTTCAAAGTTAGAAAAATGCAAAATGTTTTCATCAAATTTGGGAATTTATCACCAAGAAATGATACAAGTATCGACAAAATTTTACCACTAACATAAAGTAGAATATGTCACGAAAAAACAATCTCAGAATTAGAATGAAAGGTAAAAGCATCCCAGAGTTATTAATGCTTAAAGTTACAGTGGTCAGATGTGCAAAAAAGGCTCTGGTCCTACAGTGAAAATTGGCCTGGTCCTTAAGGGGTTAAGGGGTTAAATTAGACATTACCTTAGCCTTAAAACCACATTAAACTTTATTACACTACTAAAATAAAGTCATCGGTGACCCTGCAGTGTTTTAACTTGTCAGGGACGGAGGGCGTACCTCCGCCCACTCTCTTTCTATAACGTGGGGCCATAGCGGGTTGCGCCTGGCCTCTAACAATGGCCAGGACCAGTGGCTAATAGCGCTCGGCACTGTTAACCCTATAGTGAAAGTAAACTAATGCCGGTTAGCTCAGGGGGCTGTTCGGGATCGCCGCTGTGAAATCGCGGCATCCAGAACAAATGTAGGACAGCAGGAGGGTCCCCTACCTTCCTCCTGGCTGTCCGATCGCCGAATGACTGCTCAGTGCCTGTGACACATCTGCAATTGATAAAGGGTAGGATATTACCCGAAACGCGTCTTGCCTTGGATGTACATGTAAACTGTCTTTTTATAATAAAGTACGATATAAAGGGTTAGCTGTCCTTGCTTTTTTGCATTCTTTCTTGTTATTCCAACATTGACATATTCAATTGCATAGATTTTAAATCCATTGACATTGCCTCCATGTACAGTATGAAAATGTGCAGATGCGGCAGACCTGTGACGAGCAGCAGAAGTGCTACTATCATTGAGATGTTCTAATTAACGTATTTTTAGTTTTCGTGTGGTGTAACCCATGTATTTTAGATTGCATAAGTGCATTCAATGATGTAGACTACGTTGCTGTAGTTACAATTAATGCAGTTTTTTATATAAAATGTTTTAGCACCATCTGCATTTTCAAATTGGTTGGTGGGCTTAGCGTAATTGCAAGTGCGGCTGATTTTGTGGCCATATTTGAAGAAGCCCCTTTTGAGCTAGCCAACACTGGGTGACAACTGATCTCCTAAGGTAGACACCCTCTTAGAAACCACATGACACCCCTCACGTAGTAAGTTGGAAAGCACCTCATCCTGTTTTAAAAAATGTTAATGTCTCAATACTATGTTTTTTACACTAATGAAAAGGAGAGAAAACGTGAGTGCAAGAACAGGTTTTTGAGATCATGCTCTGGTTGTGTGTGAAGGGTAAATTAGCTTATTCCTATTTTTTCCAGCCACTATGTAATTAGCTCTTTTTAATGTATGTGAGGAATAACCCCTGCTTTTAAGTCTCTGTACTAACTCCCTGGCTTTTTTTTTTAAGACCTCAGGTTCTATGCAATTTTTTTTCGTCAGCATGGGGTCATGATAATGGTGACGCTCGGCCTCTCACGATGACATTCTTACACATTACGGATTTTTCACAATATTTATTGATTGATATGTTTGGCACATTAGTATAACACACATTGGTTACGCTATTTCATTTTTAACAAATGTTATATTTGAATATATTTAAGCACTATCACAATATTCACTATATAGAGGGCAGGGGTGATCAGTTGTTTTCAATACACATAAAAAAAACTTTTTTTCACTAATTTATGTTTAATTTTCATGGTATCACAGCCAGATTTATATTTTTCACACATTAGCATGTATGACTGGGTGATGAATTTTAAAGTTCAGTATAATATTAACATCAAGTTTCATATTATTGCATGTATAAATGTCTTACAATAAGGGTTCTGCTGTGGATAAAAGCCTTTTTTGACTCTTTAAGACCGTGGTTGCGGTCAGTGCGCATGCGCGGAGTCTTGATTCTGTGCTATTGGCTATATGATACATGATTATTTAGTGCCTTGGCAGCAGTCCAGGTCTTGTTCTACTATTCATCTTGTCCATTTATAGTGTATTTTATCTATTGCTGAAATACAGATTTTGTGATTTTAAAGGTATTCACATTCCAGTTTTTCTTTTGGTGTTAGTTGATGTTATAGGAGTGGCCTATTCATTATATAAGGATCATAATGGACTTCCATTATATAGCATGATGTATAGACAAGAAGGGTGTCATTTTGGGTTCTTTTGGTGTATAGCAATTTCTTTTGAGCCCAGGGAGTTAGAAACATAGAAACATAGGGTGAGATTTATCAAAACCTGTGCAAAGGAAAAGTTGCCCAGTTGCCCGTAGCAACCAATCAGATTTCTTGTTTCGTTTTGCAAAGGCCTTGTTAAAATTGAAAGAAGCAAGCTGATTGGTTGCTATGGGCAACTGGGCAACTTTCCCTCTGCACAGGTTTTGATAAATCTCCCCCATAGAAACATAGAATGTGTCGGCAGATAAGAACCATTTGGCCCATCTAGTCTGCCCAATAATCGGAATATTATGAATAGTCCCTGGCCCTATCTTATATGGAGGATAGCCTTATGCTTATCCCATGCATGTTTAAACTCCTTCACTGTATTTGAAGCGACCACTTCTGCAGGAAGGCTATTCCATGCATCCACTACTCTCTCAGTAAAGTAATACTTCCTAATATTACTTTTAAACCTTTGCCCCTCTAATTTAAAACTATGTCCCCTTGTGGTAGTTTTTCTTCTTTTAAATATGCTCTCCTCCTTTACTGTGTTGATTCCCTTTATGTATTTAAAAGTCTCTATCATATCCGCTCTGTCTCTTCTTTCTTCCAAGCTATACATGTTAAGGTCCTTTAACCTTTCCTGGTAAGTTTTATCCTGCAATCCATGTACTAGTTTAGTAGCTCTTCTTTGAACTCTCTCTAGAGTATCTATATCCTTCTGGAGATAAGGCCTCCAGTACTGCGCAGAATACTACAAATGAGGTCTCACCAGTGTTCTGTACAGCGGCATGAGCACTTCTCTCTTTCTACTGCTTTTACCTCTCCCTATACATCCAAGCATTCTGCTAGCGTTTCCTGCTGCTCTATTACATTGTCTTCCTACCTTTAAGTCTTCTGAAATAATTACTCCTAAATCCCTTTCCTCAGATACTGAGGTCAGGGCTGTGTCAAATAATCTATATTCTGCCCGAGGGTTTTTACACCCCAGGTGCATTATCTTGCACTTATCCACATTAAATTTCAGTTGCCAGAGTTCTGACCATTCTTCTAGTTTGCCTAAATCCTTTTCCATTTGGCGTATTCCTCCAGGAACATCAACCCTGTTACATATCTTTGTGTCATCAGCAAAAAGACGTACCTTACCATCGAGACCTTCTGTAATATCACTAATGAAGATATTAAACTAATTTGGTCACAGTACAGATCCCTGAGGTATCCCACTGGTAACAAGACCTTGCTCTGAATATTCTCCATTGACTACAACCCTCTGTTGTCTGTCACTCAGCAACTGCCTAATCCACTCAACAATATTGGAGTCCAAGCTCAATGACTGTAGTTTATTGATAAGTCTTCTATGTGGGACAGTGTCAAAAGCCTTACTAAAATCTAGATATGCGATGTCTACTGCCCCTCCGCCATCTATTATTTTAGTCACCCAGTCAAAAAAATCAATAAGATTTGTTTGACATGATCTCCCTGAAGTAAAGCCATGTTGTTTTTCATCTTGCAATCCATGGGAATTTAGATGTTCCATAATGCTATCGTTTAGTAGGGTTTCCATTAATTTCCCCACTATCAAACTTACTGGCCTATAATTGCTTGATTCCTCCCTACTACCTTTCTTGTGAATGGGCACAGCATTTGCTAATTTCCAATCTTCCGGGACGGCTCCTGTTACCATTGATTGGTTAAATAAATCTGTTAACGGTTTTGCTAGCTCACCACTAAACTCTTTTAATAATTTTGGGTGTATCCCATCAGGCCCCTGTGATTTACTTGTCTTCACTTTAGAAAGCAAACGTAGAACCTCTTCCTCTGTAAAGACACATGCATCAAACGATTCCTTAGTTTTCCTCTCTAATGGAGGTCCTTTTGCTTCTTTTTCTTCTGTAAAAACTGAACAGAGGTATTCATTAAGGCAGTCAGCTAGCCCCTTATTCTCTTCTACATACCTTTATTCCTTTGTTTTTAATTTAGTTATTCCTTGTTTTAATTTCCTTTTTTCATTTATATATCTGAAGAATGTCTTATCCCCTTTTTTCACAGACTGATCTAGTTTTTCTTCTGCCTGTGCTTTAGAAGTTCTTATAACTTGCTTGGCCTCTTTCTGCCTAGTCTTGTAGATTTCCCTATCTTCATTGCTCTGGGTTGTTTTATAATTAATAAATGCTAGTTTTTAGTTTTTTATGATTTTGGCCACTTCTGCTGAGTACCACAGTGGTCTCTTCCTTTTTCTGCTTTTACTGACAAGTCTAATGCAATTTTCTGTTGCCTTCAATAAAGCGTCTTTTAAGTAGTCCCATTTCTCCTGAACTCCATGTAATTTGTTCCAGTCTGATAGGGACTCATATATGACTAATCTTATTTTTGAAAAGTCTGTTTTTCTAAAATCTAAAACTTTTGTTTTTGTGTGGTGTGACTCCTTCACTGTTCTCATATTAAACCACACTGATTGGTGATTACTAGATCCCAAGCTTTCGCCAACAATAACATCATATACCAAATCCCCATTTGTGAACACCAAATCCAAAATGGCCTCATTCCGCGTTGGCTCCTCAACCACTTGTTGTAGAGATAATCCCAGTAGGGAATTTAGAATATCTGTACTCCTGGCAGTTCTCCTGCAGGTGTAGCACGAGTGGTATGGAAAGAATGGTTGCTATCAGCCCTGAGTACAGTGTTGCTTGAGAAAGGTTTGCGATGGGTGGCAACTGAAATGATTTCATGGTGTGTTCCTGTCAAAACTAAGTCCAAGAATACAATGGATGTTGAATTGATTTGATGGGTGAATTTTAGATTAAACGGATTGTTGTATAGATATTCAGCAAACAGTGGTACGACTATGGCGTCCCCTCTCCAGATGAGGGGAAGGTCGTTTATAAAGTGGCCGTCCACTGAATGCTGTCACCAAATGGATTGTCAGAAGTGAACATGTATTTGGACTCCCAAAAAGACATGGTGAGATTGGCCAGAGATGGGGAGTGTCTGGCCCCTATGGAAGCACCACTGGACTGAACAAAAAATTATCTGTCGAAAATAAAATAATTACGGGACATGAGAAACCAAACAGCCATTAAGATCTTGGGAATGTTTGTTGTGAATTAATAGGTGGGTATCCAGGGCTTGCATGGCAATGTTCCACAGAATACAAGGGGACTCCTCCTTTACAGAGAATCCTTTTGGTTTTTCTATTAGAAACTAGGGAACCTAGTGGTTTCAATCTGCGGCAGGATCTTGTTTCGACATATTAATGTAATACAATATTCCTAAAATGATTTTGTGTTAGATGGTTTACCATGTAAATTTGTATAAGTTTGATGTACCCACATGTTTAAAAATGGTGAGAATGCATAATCCCACTCCGGTTGTAATCCATGACGCATTTTTTAGCTTTGTATAGCTTGTAACAACCATGTGACTTGTTAATGGTATATATAAGTACAATGGTGTCACTGAGTTTTATGCCATGATTAACCCCTTAACGACGAAGTACGTATATTCACGTCCTGCACCGTCTCCCACGATGTGCCGCGGGGTCAAGCGGTGACCCCGCATCATATTGTGGTGGTCCCGGTCCCAACGATTGCGATGATGCCCTGTATTAACCCTTCAGACACGGTGATCAAAGCTGACCGCCGCGTCTAAAGCGAAAGCAAAACTATCCTGGCTGCTCAGTCGGGCTGTTCGGGACCGCCGCGGTGAAATCGCGGCTTTCCGAACAGCTTACAGGACACCGGGAGGGACCCTACCTGCCTCCTCGGTGTCCGATTGGCGAATGACTGCTCCGTGCCTGAGATCCAGGCAGGAGCAGTCAAGCGCCGATAACAATGATCACAGGCATGTTAATACATGCCAGTGATCTGTGTATGTAATGTTATAGGCCCCTATGACATTGGCTATAACATTGAAAAAAGTGTTAATAAAGATCATTTAATCCCTTTCCCTAAAAAAAGTTTGAATCATCCCCCTTTTCCCATAAAAAAATATAAAACAGTGTAAGTAAAAATAAAAATAAACATATGTGGTATCACCGAGTGCATAAATGTCCGAACTATAAAAATGTAAAAAAATTCCAAAGTCCAAAAAAGCGTATTTTTGGTCACTTTTTATACCATTAAAAAATTAATAAAAAGTGATCAAAAAGTCAGATCAAAACAAAAATGGTCCCAATAAAAACTTCAGATTAATTCAAAAAATGAGCCCTCATATTGCCCTGTACGTGGAAAAATAAAAAAGTTATAGGGGTCAGAAGAGGACATTTTTAAACATAGAAGTTTTCCTGCATGTAGTTATGAATTTTTCCAGAAGTATGACAAAATCACCTATATAAGTAGGGTATAATTTTTACCGTATGGACCTACAGAATAATCATAAGGTGTAATTTTTACCAAAATATGCACTGCGTAGAAACGGAAGCCCCCAAAAGTTACAAAATGGCGTTTTTTCTTTGATTTTGTCGCACAATGATTTTTTTTTCTGTTTCGCCGTGGATTTTTGGTAAAATGACTAATGTCACTGCAAAGTAGAATTGGTGATGCAAATAATAAGCTATAATATGAATTTTTAGGTGGAAAATTGAAAGGGTTATGATTTTTAAAAGGTAAGGAGGAAAAAACGAAAATTCGAAAACTGAAAAACCCTGCGTCCTTAAGGGGTTAAGGGCATTTTAGCCATAAATGCGTAGGCGACCACACTCCTGTGTATCCATATTATTCAGATGCCACAATAAAGCTACGGATTTTACCTGCCTTCCCAGTGCAGGATACTTCTTTCTACTGCTGTTCCATGGAATACACATGTAAAGCGAAACAACATCACACAAAAGCCATGCAAACCCTGGATCCCACTGCATCTTATCAAATGCTCTCAGCACATCCCTCGAATCTTTGAGGTAACTTGGTACATGTTGTACCAGTGGTTGGAGCAATTGATCCACCCACATGGATAATCGTTCAAGAAGGGAACCATTGCTGAAAACAATTGGCCTCATAGGTGGTGGTATAAAGCCTTTGTGCATCTTAGGCAAAGCATACATCATCGGGATGACAGGCTCCTCAACAAAGAGGTAGTCCCTGTTCCTCTCGGTGATGACACCTAGTGCTAATCCTTCTGTGAGTAAATTTGGCAATTCTTGTTTGAATTTGGGCGTGGGGTCGTTATGACGTTTTTTGTATGTGGTAGTATCTAGTAACATGTTGTGGATTTCTGACATGTGCATGCTCTTATCCATGACTGTTACCATACCTCCCTTATTAGACATTCTGATAATGATATCCTCGTGAGTAGAAAGTTCTCTGAGGGCTATTCACTCCTTTTTAATTAGATTGTCTGATTTGGGAGTGATGTCAGTCAGGCTATTGCCAAGAGCAACAAGATCCCTTTCCACAGCACCTTGGAACAAGTCGATTCCATCCGTGCAGGAGACAAGTGACGTCACCGAGGAAGAGCGGGTGCGCTCGAAACGCGTCTGATTGTGAAGTCGTTTTTAGCGTGTGTGATGTAATCTTCAATAAAGCTACCTTTTTCACGTATTGGGGGACCATCGTCTACTTTCTGGCATTCATGGTATCTTTACTATTTTATGAAGGCAACAACTTTATATTAGCATTTAGTAATTACAAATACAATATTAATACATTAAAAAAAATTAAGGTACTGTATGCTGTACCCTAATTAGATTTAGTCCTTCAAGTTTTTTGTTCCACTTAATAAATGTTATCTTTCCATGTATGTATAAATGTATACATTTCCACCAGTATGTTTCACTATATAACAAATTATTGGGAAAATAAGATGTACTTTGTTTATTGGTGCAATGATCTCTTTGGACGTGACCTTCTTAAGCAATCCTCAATAATGAATTGGTCTATAGGCAGTTAGTTGCTAAACAAGTTATTTTAGGACTGCAGGTCCATGGATTACCTTGTCTGGATAATTTGCCTTGCTAATATACATACTATTTCAGTCTTCAATCTCAGCACCTTCAATTGATGCTGATGGATAGCTCTGTAGAAAGTCCTTTTTATATACCTAGCAACATGCACTGTGACCTATAGACTGCACTCACCCTTCTCCAGTTGCTTATAAGCAAGAATACCTCAACTAGTGTACATACACTAACCACAGATGTCTTCTAACAGTTTGCTTTGCATTATTATCATATCCAGTTTTGCAAAGAGTTTAAAATGTAAAAGGAAAGAAAGTAATATGTGACAAAATTAATGGCGGAGAAAAATAGAATGGCATCATTCCATCATATATAACTTCCAATGTTTCATGGCCGATTGCTTCTTTTAGCAACAAAACCATTTTAAGCCCTGGCACATATCCTTTTTACTGTACTTCATCAACATGCAAGAGTATTTTTTGTTGCTCTCCATTGACTTTCCTCTATATTGAGCATTTACATTTGCTATATGTATTCCTACACTTGTAACTGTAAAATCTACGTATATATGCATACAATGAAAACTATTTTGGCCACAGGGCTGTTTATGGTTTATATAAAGCAAGTTTATTTTTCTTCTGTCCTTTCTCCCCAAAAATAAAATAGTATATAAAATATGAAATAAATAGCAAATACACTACATAGAAAAAGGGATTCTACTATCCTGGGTCTCCATACACACCCTAAGAAGCAACAGCAGCATAAAGGACATAATAGAGCAATTGTGAACTGTCTACACTGTCAATTAAGCCCTGGAGTGAACACTTGCAGTTAGCTCTTTCTCTATTTGCAGTCTCTATGTGTTTCTTTATCTGCTTTTTGCACTTTGAACTAATCCCCCTCCCCTCTGCCTAGACTTTTATTGTCGGCATGTAACTTGATCTTTCAGGGAGCTGCTAGTCCATCTTGTAAACACAGAATGGAGTTGAGCTATTACAATAGAACCCCCTTGTATTTTAGTATCATGCTAGTTTTCTTCTGCACTGCAAGAAATTCACATTCCTAAAAAGGTAACTACAGTAGTCCCTCAAGTTACAATATTAATTGGTTCCTGGACGACCATTGTATGTTGAAACCATCATATGTGGAGACCAGAACTCTATGGAAACCTGGTAATTGGCTCTGAAGCCACCAAAATGTCATCCTAAAATAGGAAAAAATGAGAATTCAACAAAAATAAGTAGATAACTAATAAAGATAAAGCAAATCCTTACATATAAAAGTAATAAAGATCTGCTGGGAGCTGTAAATCACTGTCTATTTCAGTGTTTCCCAACCAGAGTGCCTCCAGATGTTCTAAAACTACAACTCCCAGCATGCCCGGACAGCCTTCGGCTGTCCGGGCATGCTGGGAATTGTAGTTTTGCAACAGCTAGAGACACCCTCTTTGGGAAACACTGGTCTATGTAGAGGACAGAAGCTTCTTCAGGGTCCTGTACAGAACACACAGTGTCCTAAAAATAGTAAAATGGAGCCACCCTCACCTGATCCCCAAAGGACCAGCTAACCCTGGCACAGGTAAAGAGTACAGAACATGTAATACCTCCCTGTACTGTAGGGGACGCTACCAGACATCAGTCAGTGCATGCACTTTATGACTACAGGGGTTTTACCAGTAAATGTCCATTCTGATTGGTCGGTTCTTCCAGCCCTTGACACGTTTCGCAGATTCCATAGCATTGTATGTTGATTCTGGTTTCAAGTTACAGTGGTCCAGTAAAGACCATTGTATGCTGAAACTATTGTATGTTGAGGCCATTGTAAGTTGAGGGATCACTGTAATTCCCCAGCAAACAAGTTTTCTGAGTGTGTTCTCCAATAGGGATCAGATCCTGTGTATTATACATAAAGATATTACACCTGCCTTCAGGAGCATGGCAGAATAACATTGTGGTACTTACACCCAGCCCTGTAGGTAAATGTATACATCACCTGTAAAATAAATAGCAATTTTATATGCATTGCTGCTCACAAAGTGTACCTGCTCCTGTATGTACATTCTGTGACTATTGGTGTAGCATATCATGGGAACGCGATGAGTAGAACGCTGTCACTCATGTTGGCAGCGCTACATCTCCAGTTTAGGTGCTTTACCACATGATTTTCTATCACAACTTTGACCTCGCTAATATCATTTTAGTTGGGAGTTTCTCACAATAAGGTCACAATAATTAGGTTTTGTTTTTTAAAGCTAAATTCAGAAATGGAACCATAATGGAAAGATTAATACTTCTCTATTTTTAATGCACTTCTTCTTTTGGCTTGCAAAAACTGATTTAAAATACTTATCAAAATATGTCTGTATGAAAGAGGCCTTGGTAGGTTTTTGTATAGACATCTCACTGTAAAATGCTGTAAAACTACTGAATGCAAACCTTTCCAGTTTATAGTAAGGGCTTCTCTGATAAGTATTATTTTTGCATTTTATCAATGATTTAAAGGGGTACTCTGGTGGAAAACTTTATATATTTTTTTTTATGTTTTTTTTTTTTATAAACTAGTGCCAGAAAGTTAAACAGATTTGTAAATTACTTCTATTAAAAAATCTTAATCCTTCCAGTACTTATTAGCCGCTGAATACTACAGAGGAAATTATTTTCTTTTTGGAACACAGAGCTCTCTGCTGACATCATGACCACGGTGCTCTCTGCTGACACCTCTGTCCATTTTAAGAACTGTCCAGAGTAGAAGAAAATCGCCATATAAAACATAGGCTGCTCTGGACAGTTCCTAAAATGGACAGAGATGTCAGCAGAGAGCACTGTGGTCATGATGTCAGCAGAAAGCACTGTGTTCCAAAAAGAAAATAATTTCCTCTGTAGTATTCAGCAGCTAATAAGTACTGGAAGGATTAAGATTTTTTAATAGAGGTAATTTACAAATCTGTTTGACTTTCTGGCACCAGTTGATAAAAAAAAAAGTTTTCCACTGGAGTACCCCTTTAAGTATTTCATTGTCTATGCATTACACTTGTTTGTATCTATATACCGCAGCATCAGGTAAAGGCTTTTCTTTTCTTTCCTTTCTTTTATTTATGTGCCTTTTTTCTCATAGCAATAGGAATATAGTACAAGTAGATCCAACTGTTGGAAGGCAACAGAAGACATATGGGTCAAAGAAGATACCTTTAGCGTGAAGCACTGTTTTTGCTCTTTCAAATTTAAGGGTTTAGGGTAGGGTCACACATAACAGATCCACAGTGTATTGCCGCTGAGAGCAGAGCAGGGGGCAGGGCGAGGCGTGCGGGGGGTGGCAACTTCTGGAAGCACACTATGGGTCGGTTCACAGGCGGGTCTGTAGCGTAAAATACGTTTCAGATCCATTACGTGTGACCCTACCCATATAGTATAAACTAGAATATAAATTGTTTTAGAAAAAAAATGTTTTCGTTTATATTTGTAATATCCCTAGTTTTAGGATGTACACTCTGAGAGAAGAATGGTGAACATATACATATCATAAAGATGTTTGCCTTGGGAGACTCCAAGATTCATCGAGAGATTTTCAGCAGCCAGGGAATGTCTGAAGATGTGTAGAGCGGTGCAGACACTGTTTGGCCCAGGGCGACCTCATTAAATACTTTTTATCTGTCCTCCTGCTAACCTGTTGTGAAGTGCATTATTCAGTGATATAGTGGCATCAGTCAGGTAACTCTTTAATAAATCCTTGTTTTTCTTCCTGCCAGATAAGATAAGTAAGATTAGAAAAAGACTGCTTTTTATCATTTCATATGTATTTACTTTAAATATTGTAAAGTGTTAAAAGCACACAGTTTAAACTGCCTGTATACACCTGTACCTGTAAAAACTAACCTGCATTCTTTGTTCTACAAATATATTACATAGTTTACACAACATTGTCAACATTGTTATATTTATCAGTCTCATAATACACAATCAGAAAATGTAGTACACTGTCAGACCCAAAACCTTTTTATATATTGTTACTGATGAAAATGAAAGACCTTTTGTAATATGGTTGTTTAGAAAACAGCTCCTGAAAATCCCACCACTAAGGGTCCCCATACCTACTGGGACACTAACCAGTACCTCATCATGACTTATGGACAAGAAATGGCTTATAGATAATGCATGAGCAGATATACCAATCACCTCCCACCACCACAAGAGAGGGACATGCCCCCTTCCACTGTCAGGATTTTTAACACTATGAGCCAATGAAAAGAGGTATTTTTATAATAAATATAGGTTATAGAGGCAGAAAAGTTAGTTAAGTAGGTACTAAGTAACATATACATTTTTGTGGGATCTGACAGGTACACTTTAAATACTTAAAGCATTTCTGTCATTTGTTAAAACTGTAACCCACTGTGATTGCAAGTCATAACCCGATGAAGTATACAGCAGCACACTTCACTGCCTGGGTGTCAGTCAAACCCAACTTAATACCATAGACTATAATTGAGTGAATAAGAAGGAAGAAGTGGCCGTCCAGGCAGTGACGAATGCTGCCACATACATTAGCTGGCTATTGCTCAAAATTGCAACAATGACAGTGTAATGATCACACTTGGTCAGGCTGTGCATTCTGCTCTCTGGAAAGTGAGGAGTACAGGCACCGGACCAATCAACTGCTGAGGTGGGGTTTTTAGTTTCCTCCTGAGCATTGTGGCTGGGGTCTTGATTTGTAGTTCTGTCTTGTTTGTGTTGATTTTAGCCATATCCTGTCTTTTTGTAGTTTTTCTGCACATGTTGCTGTTTTTATCCTGTGTAATTTTGCCCTGGCTTGTATTCTGACCTTTCCTCTGTTTTGCTTGTGTTTGGTACATCATTGATGCTTTTCTTGCTTTGCCCCTTGTCTTGTGTGTTTGTACTTCTGCTTTATCTTGTTTGACCTTGACTCTGTATCCTTAACCTGTATTTTGACCTGACTCCAGTTACTTTTATTCTGACCTATATACGAGTATGCTGTATCTGTTTGTCAATACTTTGCAAACTTGCCATTAAATCCTTGGTTCCCTATTTTTTTGTATTCTGATACCCAACGTTATAGTTTCTAGGTTTCCTGTTTATCAGTACTTTGCATACCTGCCATTTAAAAAAAAAAAAAAGTATTTTTGCTCCGAATTTATTTGAGGCGAATCGCTAATAAAAACTGCAATTTTTTGCCTACAGAGAGCCTCAAAAGGGGTGTAGAACACTTTGCCTTGCTATAACACGCATAGGGTGTGTGCTGGGTTTGTGAAATAATACTGTTATTCAGTATGACATACAGATCAGAAGCATTGCTATTAGAATCACTGTCGCAGAGCGGCACAATGAAAGAGCCTGGAGGTGGCATCAGTATAAGGAAACCATATAGTGGCTGAATTACACAGCGTGGAGGTGACGGCAGCATGAGGAGACCATATAGTGGCTGAATGACACAGCATGGAGGTGGCGGCAGTATGAGGAGAACATTTAGTGGCTGAACGACACAGCCTGGAGTTTGTGGCAGCATGAAAAGAACATATAGTGGCTGAATGACCCAGCCTGGAGTTGGCGGCAGCATGAGGAGACCATACAGTGACTGAATTACCTAGTGTGGAGGTGGCAGCAGCTTGAGGAGACCATGTAGTGGCTGAATGACACAGCGTGGAGGTGGCGGCACCATGAGGAGACCATATAGTGGCTGAATGACACAGCGTGCAGATGGCTGTACCATGAGAAGACCATATATTGGCTGAATGACACAGCATGGGGTTAGTGGCAGCATGAGAAGAACATATGTATGTTGCAGAAAGGCACAATGAAAGAGCCTGGAGGTGGAATCAGTATGAAGAGACCAAATAGTGGCTGAATGACACAACATGAAGGTGGTGGCAGCATAAGGAGACCACATAGTGGCTGAATGACACAGCCTGGAGTTGGCGGCAGCATAAAGTGGCTGAATGGCACAGCCTGGAGGTGTCTGAAGCATGAGGAGACCATATAATGGCTGAATGACAAAGCCTGGAGTTTGCGGCAGCATGAGTAGAAAATATAGTGGCTGAATAACACAGCCTACAGTTGGCGGCAGCATGAAGAGACCACATATTTGCTGAATGGCCCAGCCTGGAGGTGTCGGCAGCATGAGGAGACCAAATAGTGGTTGAATGACAGAGCGTGGAGGTGGGGGCAGCATGAGGAGACCATTTAGTGGCTGAATGGCACAGCGTGGAGTTGGTGGCAGCATATAGTGGCTGAATGACACAGCCTGGAATTGGCGGCAGCATCAGGAGAACATATAGTGGCTGAATGACACAGCCTGGAACTGGCGGAAGTATGAGAAGACAATATAGTGGCTGAATGACACAGCTTGGAGTTGGCGGCAGCATGAGGAGACCATATAGTGGCTTAATGACACAGCATTAAGTTGGCGGCAGCATAAAAAGAACATATAGTGGCTTAATGACACAGACTGGAGGTGGCGGAAGGAAAAACTTCCCCTGTAAGGCCCTACTCTCGTATTATTAATTCCCTTCTTGGCAAGTGATACTAGCTCTAAAAAGGGCGGACCCACACAGGAACCTCTCCCTATTTCCACCTACAAACACTGCCATTTCCCTGGGTTTTTAGGTGGAAATAGGGATTGGTTCCTGTGTGGGGCAACCCTTTTTAAGACGAGTAACACTTTCCTCAAAAAAGTTGGAAGGGAACAACGTATTGTCCATTGTAGCAGGTGGGGGTAAAAACTTTCCCTGTAAGGCCCTACTCTCGCCCTATTAATTACCTTCTTGGCAAGTGTTACTCAACCTAAAAAGAGCAGGCCCACACAACAATCTCTCTATTTCCACCTAAAATTCCTGGGAAATGGCAGTGTTTGTAGGGAGAAATAGGGAGAGGTTCCTGTGTGGAGCCACCATTTTTAGGGCGAGTGACACTTGCCAAGAAGGGAATTAATAATGCGAGAGTAGGGCCTTACAGGGGAAGTTTTTACCCCATTCGGTTACAATGGACCATACTTTGTTCCCTTCCACCGTTTAGAGGTCTTTGCATCACATCAATACTTGGTGGTGTAGGTGGCACATGGTGTTTTTTGCACACCTTTCCTTTTGTTTGATTTAAAAAAGTACATATATTTTATCCTAAGAATAATATTATAAGCTAAGTTTTACGTAATGGATATCCTCAATACTTACTCGTGGTCTGATGCAGAGGAATGTCTGTAACTCGGGAGCAGCGCCTTAAATATGTTTAGCACTCTCCATATTTGTGAAGTGTTGGTATGGCACAATGGTCAATCTACTCTGATGCATCAGGCATTGGTGGGTGGAAATACTGGCTGATCCATGCCTGATTCATCTTCATAAAGGTCAGTCTCTCCACTGACTTTTTTGTGGACAGATGAGGTCTCCTTGGGGTGATTATGGCCTTCGCCGCAATAAACACCCGCTCTGATGGCACAGTACTGGCCAGGTAGGACAGCTTTTCCAGGGCAAACTGCTAGTTGCGGCCACAAATCAAGTTTGGCTGCCCAAAAGTACAGCAGATCTTCAAGGTGTGTTGACATGGTCATGTCAAGGTATGCCACCACCTGCAGGTCTACCTGCTGCTGTGGTGTTGCTTCACTATGCGGGTGAAGAAAGCTACTCATCAGTGACTGTAAACTCAGGCTGCTGCTGTATGAGCTTGTACTGCTCCTGCCACCCCACCCCTCCCCAGCAGCCATGGCAGTGGAAGGTGAGCACAGCGGCCCCCCGACTCAGACCTGCGAGAGGATGGATGATGGCGCAGATAGGCATCTGACTACGTAGGATGTCTCTGTAGTAGGTCAGTATGTCCTCCCTCTCAGTGGGTGTAAAAAAGGCCCCCATTTTGTGCCGGTAGCAAGGGTTCAATGAGGATGAGAGCCAGAAGTTATTCTGCGGTCACTACAGAAGCAAGTGAGCATGCATGGTGCCATTTGTGCAAGTGACTCAGAGGGACTCCCTGCCTCCATCTCCACTGCATAATGCCACATTTGTCTGGGTCCTCTGTCTAGCCTTCCTCATAACCCTCTAGCTTCTCTAGTTGCTCCTGCTCCTCCTCTCCTGTCAGATGACTAGGAAAACCACCATCTCGCGAAACCTAAACTGTGTTCCACTGTGCCCCTCCCCCTCCTCCTCCTCTTCCAGTTCAGCCCCCACAGTGCTCATGTGGCCGTGAGATGTAGGCCCCACGTCTCCAGTGTCCTGACCAGCCATTGTTTCCAACACGTGTTGTAGTAGATGAAGCAGTGGATTGACGTTGTTCATCCCAAAATCCTGGCAACTGACTAATAATGTGGCTCCCTGAAAGTGTCTGAGCAAACAGCAGGTGTCACGTATGAGGTGCCACTGGTTGACATTGAAGTTACAGAAGAGAGTCCCCCTATTCGCTTAGATCATCTAGACATTGCTTTTCTCTGTTCGTATAGTCGGTCCAACATATAGAGGGTAGAATTCCAATATGTGGAAATGTTGCAAATCAGACTATGTTGGGGATACTGTTCTGACGCTGCAGCTCAAGGAGGGTGTGCTTTGCGGTGAACGAGTGGCTGAAGTGCATGCAAAATTTCTTTCCCATTGTTAGAATGTCTTGCAGATGGGGAACATTTCAGGAAATGCTTGACAACCAGATTGAACACGTGTGCCATGCAGGGCGCATGTCTCAGCCTTCCTTGTCGCAGCACAGACAAGATGTTCTTCCCGTTGTCAGTCACCATGGTTCCCATTTCAGTTTACGTGGAGTAAGCCATGATTCGTTTTCTTGATGAATGACTTTTAGCAGTTACTCCCCTGTGTGACTCCGTTCGCCAAGGCAAACCATGTAAAGAACAGCGTGACACCGCCGTGACCTGCACACATGGTATGCTGGAGTGGCACTTAAACTCGCCTGTGCAGTGGAGGCTGAGGACACGGTGGAGAATGAGGAGGCAGAGTCGCACACTGTCACAGGACCAACGGCCTGAGAGAGTCAAGGCGGAACCGGC
The DNA here is from genome assembly GCF_029499605.1 of Hyla sarda. Lineage (NCBI taxonomy): Eukaryota > Metazoa > Chordata > Amphibia > Anura > Hylidae > Hyla > Hyla sarda. The sequence continues at coordinate 169,541,838 of NC_079191.1, forward strand.
GTGACCTATCCAAATTGCTTTTGTGGATGTGCAGGAACCACATTCACCCAGTGAGCCGTAAAGGACATGTATTGTATTTGACCATAGTTACAGCTCCACACGTCGGCGCTGCCATGCACTTTGGTACACACTGACAGGCTCAAGGACTTACCCACCTTCTGTTGCTCAAAATTCTGCAGGGCTGGTACTGCCTTCTTCACAAAGAAATGACGACTTGGGACTCTCCACCTCGGCTCGGCACAAGACATCAGTTCTCTGAAAGATGCAGAGTCCACCACTTGAAAAGGGAGGGACTGCAGCACCAGCAACTTGGACAGGAGCACATTCAGCTTCTGCAATGTTGGATGAGTGGGCGGATACTGTTGTCTCTTGGACATGGCTTTGCCAATGGATTGCTGGCGGAATGACTGACTCAAAGTAGGAGGAGCAGGACCATCTGGAGCAACAGAAGATGGATATGACACACAGCTCCCTTCGGCTGAGGTGGTGGAGCTTTGGCTGGCTGAAACAGGGAGTGGCGTGCTACTGGGTGATGCAGCAGGCTGGACCACCACTTCGGAGCCACGGTTCTCCCAGGCCGCTTTATGGTGACTCTGCATATGTTGATGCAGGGCCGTGGTGCTAACATTGGGACCCTGGCCGCGCTTCACCTTCTGCCGACACATCTGGCATGTGGCCAGGTTAACATCCTCCGGATGTTTGATGAAAAACTGCACTGCCGAGTAGCTGATTTTCCCACCAACAGTCCACACTGATTGACTGCTACTGCTGCCGACTCCAGGAACCACTGTTCCAATACCACACGGAAAGGTAGGCTGCTGCAAAGCAGGTGGTCTACCCTGGGCACATTTGCTCCATTTTTCACTTCTGCCACCATGCTGACTGCCAACCATTCTACCACTTTGCTGGCTCTGCTGCTGCCTCATGGCAACCTGCAACACTCTTCTCCTGATGATTAAGCCCCTTCTGCACCCGGCTCCCAAGTGCGATCGAATTCATCATCATCGAGTTGTGTCTGCACGTCACTGATGTCCTCCTCAGGTTCCTCAACAGTGTCTGCTACAGGAGCCTGAACACTCACAACACCACCTGTCACGCCACTCTCCTCTTCCCTACTTGCCTGCCAGCGAAGGAAGCAGTGGATGTCTCCTCTACTTCTTGGCTGGCAGTAGCTGCTGACTGTCCTCTAGTAGATTGTCCTGAATTAGTGGAGCTTAACCCACAGCATAAGATACTTCTGTGGGGGAGGAAACCACATTGGAGGTAATGGGAGGACAGGGACTTCTCCCGGGCCATGCCAGCTGAGGGTTGTGTCTGAGTAACCCACCAACTGTTGACTGGGGGTATCACATGTTACTAGTGATGAAGTGGATGACCGTGTTCACCAATTGATGATGGCAGATGGGTTGCTGGTTGAGACACGACCGCTAGCTGATGCCGGGAGCACAGGTTTCTTGCTGCGACTCCTGCTGCTGCTCACCCCTAGTCTGCTGTATCCTCTGCTTGATGAATTTGGAACTCTGCCACTCTTCTGTGCATGTCCTGCCACTTCTCTGCCTGACATACTTAGTGCATATATGACAGTTTTTGTCTACAACACCAGCAGGTGTGTACTTTTGCCTGGCCTTTCCCAGTATCTAGGCCCTTAAGACTTTTTACAGGAACAAAATGGTACACCACTTAGATGTACGTATGTGGTATGCACTTCTGAGGGGAGGAAAATGCGCTCCAGTACGCTTAAAACGGTATTTGTCTACAACACCAGCAGGTGTGTACTTTTGCCTGGCCTTAAGACTTTAACAGGAACAAAATGGTACACCACTTAGATGTACGCACAGGTTACGCTTAATAGAGGAAAAATGCTTTTAGGCTAGGTTCAGACTACGGAATCTCCGGGCAGAAAATTTCCTCCCGGAGATTCCGAGTGCGGCCACCACCGACTGAATCAGTCGACGCTAGGACTGCGCGGACACTGCAGTCTCCACTAGACTGCAATGTATTCTGTGAGTATTTCCGCCTTAAGAAAGAGCGTTGCTATTTTTCAGGCAGAAATTTCCAAGCGGATTTTCTGTTCACAAATTCCACTTCACAAATTCCGAAGTGGGAATTTGTAAACGGAAACCCATTCACTACACTATACATTTTAGCATGCAGAATTTCTGCCTGCAATTTCAAAGCGGAATTGCAGGCGGAAATTCTGTAGTCTGAACCTAGCCTTAGGGCTCTGCTCACCCTAACTGGCTGGCTACTATTAGCTTTTTAGTTGTTGTACATACCAGTGCTGCAGCACACAGTTACTGTGTACTACACCCAAAATTGCACTTTGTCTCTCAATCTCACTCCCTTCCTTATCAGTGCTTCTAAGCTGGAATTGGGCTTGAGGTGAATCACTGCTGTAAAAAAGCTTTTCTGTGCAACACACTGCTCTCTGTCCCTCTCTGTAATAGAACGCTGATGTGACTGGGAGGTGAATCGCTGCTGTAAAAATGCTTTTCTGTGCAACACACACTGCTGTCTGTCTGTCTCTCTCTCTTACTCTCTCTCTGCAATAAAAGGCTGAAGTGACTGGCCGCAAGATGGCTGCCAAATATATAGGGCTGCCGATTATATAGGGTTGTGAATAGGGGTGGCTGGCTGCTGATAGGCAGCATGCTGCATGTGATTCAGGGTCATCCCGCCAATCCTTTTTACCACCTTCCCAGGATTCTTTGCCCCATGTTCTCACATGTGGATCTGCCATTTTAGATGCCCTGGAGCCTGGACCGCACTAAATGGAGCTTAATGAAGCGATTTGCATGATTGAATCGCGGCGATATTCGCATTCGTTGTGAATCGAGTTTTTCCTGAAATTCGTAACTGATTAGGATTTGTCAGATTCGATTTGCTCATCCCTTCCTTTAAAAACTTAATATTCTGGCTTCATAAAACATCCCTGAAAAGAATGCCAGAGAGTTATTTTAATTATTGGAATATGTTTTTCCAGATGAAGGCCGAATGCTGAGTAAATAAGTTGAGATTCATCCATAGTACATCCTTAGTACATCTGTTGTTTTGTTATGTTTATACCTAATAATTACAAATGAAATCTTTTAAAAAATATTATGGAAGCACCTTGTAATTTGCATTTCAAAATAAATACTTGCACAAATCTAAAATATCTAATAATGTGCATGTGAAATGGAAAGGGCTTACAAACTCTAGCAAGCTGTGGACCTAGGTGATTAAACCAAAACATGCCCTAAACAGAGAGCTGTCAGTTAAACTATGGAAAAGAATAATTAATCTCCTTCAAGATAAAATCCAACAGGAAGTGCGTTAAAAGATGTTAGTGGTTCCTAATCAGCTGTGCGTAAAATTTGCTAGATACAAAGGATGGCACATGCCCACCCAACAACACACTTTCATACTGGATGAAATCACTTTTCTTTTAACCATAACTTCTTTGAATTGAATAATTATATCTATAAACAGAAACAGGGAAAGGAGATAAGTACACATCTAGTCTTGCAAATCTCTTCATGGGTCTCTTTAAACATGTACACTATCCCTCTTTTTAAGCATAGTATAATATACAAGAGGTATATTGACGATATATTTACAATCAGGTAGATCTCACCAACTTTGTTTCTACCTTGAACACTAATACTTGAACTCTACTTTCACACACAATGTTTTTGATCACAGCCATCACGTCCCCTCCATAAATGTTCAGATCACCAAGGTGCCTGCCTGGGGATCGTGGGGGGTCCCAGCGGCCGGACCCCACTGCGATCAGACATCTTATCCCCTATACTTTGGATAGGGGATAAGTTGTCCAGGGGCGAAGCGCCCCTTTAATGCCATAAAAATTAGAAACCAAGAAAAAAGACCTCTTGTGTAATTTAATTTATTAGTGATCATAAAGATATTTGCTATATATATATATCTTTTAGAAGCATTGGAATTAGATCCCTATCTCAAAGATATCATCCCGGATAAATCTAACATCACCTTTCGTAAGACAAAGTCTCTCAAGAACATAATAACTACCAGTCAATTAAAATCTATAAATCCAATGCCTTTAATCTCTCCACCATTCTGGGTAGTATGTGAAATAACACAAAGTGAAAATGTTGTTTAAATAGTCTACATGGGGCAAAGACCTTCAAATCAAATACGTGAAACCTTTCATCTAGAATGGAAACTGACGGGTTCTTACCCGCACTAAACCCAATATACTGGGTTAAAGAACAGGTGATCATTAAATTCACCTGTAATAAGTGTAGTATTGCCTGAGTTATGTAGGTTTAACCTCCTATTGCGTTTGAGCTGCTGTAAATAATGGAGGCGGGGATTGACTCGCCATACTCCCCTGTCTCCTCAATATTACTCGCTCTGTTTGCCCCTGTTATGAATAAAGTCATTAGTGATGAGCAGCAGGGGCCATATTCAAATTTGCAATATTTCCGGTATATATTGACGATTATTCGTCCTATGTCTGCGAAATTTGCATATTCATTATGTTCATTTCCCAATTTTCATAAAATTTTGCACAAAAATTTGCATGTAAAAAAAGGAAATTTGCATGAAAAATGTGCATAAAAATTTGCATGTGAATTTTTTTTAATGAAAATTCGTCATTACGAATATATAGCATTATATTCACAAAGTGCCGATATTCCCGATAAAAATTAGCATTACGAATATTTGTACTCAACACTATGATGTGGGAGTCTGCCAGCACATTAACACTGCTCTAGAAGTTGGGTGATGCGAGGCAGTGCATATTCATGACAGGAGCAGGCATAGCGGAGAATATTGGGGAGGCAGCGGAGTAGAGAGAACCAGCTCTCCCCCTTCATTGCAAAAAGCAGGGCACAGGAGATTAAACCTACATAACTGGCAATACGGTACCCATTAAAATAAGTAAACAGTCTGCACTATGACCCAATATATTGGGTTTAGTATGAGTGAACAGCAGTTTTCCTTTAAATCCTTCATGAACTGTTAGACATTCAACGGCATCTATCTACTCAAATGCCCCTGTGGCCAAGTGGCCTACAATATGTAGGGCATACATTCCAACCTTTGAGATTTCGTATTAACAAACAATAGGCAAATCTGACAAAGTGATTTGCATTACATAGTGTTTCACACCATTCTACTAGTAATCACAAGTATAATTTCTCTGATTTTAAGATTATTTCCATTCAGCATGTTACAAGTAGAACCAACAGCATTTTGTCACATAAAAAAAACGGGAACAAACAGATCACTGTTTATTGTTCATGCAGCAGGAATATCATGTTCGGCCTCCTTTTATTCTTATTTTTACTTATATTCTACTAGTGTATTGTACTTCCACTATTTCACAAGTTGTTTAACCCTTCGTTTTTATAGATTTGAAGCCTGGAGAAGCAATGTGTGTTAATTGCCTCTGCTCTGATCACTACATTATATCTGAAAACATACCATGAGTCCCATCTCATGATCTAAGAAGTAGCCTTGAGTATTACATTTATATATAATGTAAACCTTTCAAGAACATGCTTAGTTAATATAGGATTTTTTTTTTTTTGCTTTATTCTTTTTTTGTTGTATTTAGCCTGTTGCACTTGGATGTCTTCGATGTTCCAGATCCTGCCATGCTTACTGAACTGTTCACACAGAGGCATATACACAGTGTAGGGTCCGTCCCAAGGAGGCTACCTTATCGCGGTGGGACGGTCCAAGCTATTTGACCGCCGGCGGAGACAAATTTGCGAGCTAGGTGCCTCACTATTTCATAGTTTCACATTTGCATCTATTACACCATAGCTGTATAGCTCTCCATGTTTTAACTGCATTTTCATGTTTCACCTATATCCTTGTGCTGGCAGTGTGCTGCTGCATTCTTCTGTTGCTGTATATCTAGCCTAGTAGCGTGCACCTGTAGGCCAGGTCCATATAATAGTTTGGTATCAACTAAAGTGCTTTGTCTGTATTGCACATACGGGGGAGTGGCTACCTCCATGTGTGCTGCTGCATTCTTCTGTTGATATATATATATATATATATATATATACAAAAGGGAAGAGGTTGTTTTGCAGCACTACTTAGCTTATAAAAAATAGTCGGGTGCCAGCTCCCAATGAACTTGATCAAAGTCCCAAAATTAATACATCCAAAGAAATGGTGCAGCACTCCATAAGAAAATCCAAGGTGCAAAAAGATTTATTCAATTCACATCATGGCATAGCAACGTTTCAGATCACACAGGATCCTTTTTCAAGCTGAAGCTTGAAAAATCTTGAAAAAGGATCCTGTGTGAAAAAGGATCCTGTGTGATCTGAAACGTTTCTATGCCATTATGTGAAGTGAATAAATCTTTTTGCACCTTGGATTTTCTTATGGAGTGCTGCACCATTTCTTTGGATATATATATATATATATATATACATATATATATAAATACATGCAACACAACTGAATTATAATAAATTGTGCACTAGAATACATTTAAATAATGATGATTCTAAGGCCCATGTGTCCAAATCCACTGAATATAACAAGTTGAGTCCATTAAGTAAACTAGATCCTGAAAGTCATTATTATATAATAGAGAAAGGACATTCTAATATAATGTACACATCAGAGATGGACTGACAACTCATGGGGCCCCCAGGCAATAGAGGATCATAGGACCCCCCCTGCGCGTCTGAGCCAGGCAACTAAACATCATCAACCAATGAGGAGGTTGATGCTGGCGGAGGTGTCTGTCTCCTCATTGGCTGATGCAGGCGGCAGGGAACCTCAAGATGCAATTTGTTAAGGTGAGGCAGGTTCTCACCAAGTTGGAGGCTTTAGGGGAGTTTGAAGGGTTATGTGGCCATGGCTTCCAGAGGCACCCCTCACAGATACTCAAGTCATAATTAAAGGGGTACTCTGCTGAAAACATCTTATGCCCTATCCAAAGGAGCTACCGCGATCTCCAGAGCGGCACCCCTGTCATTCTTTGCACAGAGCGAACTCCGCTCTGTGCCCGATGACTGGAAATGCCAGATGCCATGCCCACTCCATTTACGTCTATAAGAGGAGGTGTGACGGCTATGTACTTGCTGTCATACCCCCTCCCATAGACATGAATGGAGGGGGTGTGACATCATTAACGCGGAAGCTACAAGCTTCCATGTTCTGGACGCCGCTGCTGCCGGCCAGGAGATCGCGGGGGTCCCCAGCAGTGGGATCCCCGCAATCTAACATCTTATCCTTTGGATAGAATAAAAGAAAAAAAGAAAGAATAAAAAAAAAATACTGGAATAAAAGCACCAGCTTTACACTGTGCCGAGTGTCTGACCTGTGAGTCCATCTCTGGTACACCTTTCTTATTCTTACTGACTGGCTGGACTTCCTTCCTTTTAACCCTGAGAATAAAGGTGCCCTTTAAAGTTTTTCGCTCTTGGCAGTCCTAGCTGTGGATGGAATTGTAGTTCATGGTCCTAACATTCAGATCCCTATGGATCTAAATGTGATGGCATCTTCTACCTGTATGTCATAGCATTCTGTGACGGAAAAACCCCTTTAAATTATTTTATTAAACTAACACTAGGCTACATCTGACATTGACAGGACAGGTGGTCTCATTTCTCTTCTCAGGCAGATCTTAGACAAGTACACTAGTTCGCTTTTCAGAAACTTTGCTTCCTGGGAAGAGAGGATTGCTTGCCAGCAGAACAATTATATATCTTGGAAAGAATCCACAACTATGAGGAGGTGCCGCCCTTTATACCAGGCATTCGTAATGGGTGATGCTTATGTGTGGCATAGCATCGCATATATAGAAGAAATTCTTATTTCATGCCTAGGTGACTCAGCGTACGGCAGATTATAGATGATTAATTCAGGTTTGTTACTTCTCCTACCTACCTGTGTACTTGCTCAAGTTGCTTGCTGCTGTGTTTATCTTCAGCCTACATAATGGCAGAGCTTAAACTTACTGGAACTGCATAGTGTTGTTTATAGAAATTGAGTTTAAATGTCAGAAATCAGTGTCTAAGATGGTTGATTTATTGTCACAGGGATAGCCCTTGGCGTAACCAATGCTGATAGTAGAATTCTGATGCTGAGGAAAGACGGAGGAGGATATGACACAATGGACTGGCTTCGTGTACGGTGATGCCTCTGTAGATCTGTTCAGTAAGTAGTTGTATATTTTGCCCCTTTCAAGTCTTTACAGCTCAAAGAAATTAAAGGGATCGTTTACGCGAGTATAAGGATTCCTTGTAAAGATGTTTTTCGTATATCACACGATGTGCTAAATATTACATAGATATCTTTTATTTGGCTACCAATAGAAAGGTGCTAGAAGTACACAAACACATTAAACAACATACTTGGTCACACTTATGTTTAGGTATTGTTCTTTTATTTATAGGTTATAGACAAATCAGAACTGTATTAGTTTTTTTTACTATTCATGCACTTGTGTAAGCCTGTTCCGTATATGCAAATACAGTAAATCTGTTTTTGGCAACAAGTGGTGGTTGCTCTAACAAAAGATTTTATTTAACTCACTGTGTACCTGAGTGTTACATATTTCCAAATGTGCTTGCAGTTATCCCTATTTTTATCCCTAAATCAGTTATACAAATAGGGGTAGAGGAAGCTGTACATTGATGAGTTGTTCGGTCGGGTTTTACTCATTTGTATGTGATACAGAAAAAAAAATTGTTCATGGGAGATTTCTTTACGTAACAAAATAGTGACACAGTGGGTAACAGGTATCATTGTTTGCTTTTTGTGCCATATAGAGCCTTCATTTGCAACTATGGCTGCATTGTTTCTTCCAAAGAAGTAGGATTCTGAAATAAATATGTATTGTCCGTTTATCTGTATTTTGCATTTTTCCGCTTTGAGTCCTGTTCCAACATTATGTTTATTTCTGATGTGTTTATTCTCCCTGGTTTGAAAAGAGTTAACCTTTCATCCCTACAGCCATGGGAGAATATATAAGGTCTCTTCAGGAGCTGCTCTGGGCTGGTAATTTCACCTGTTACTCTGACCATGTTTGCATTATGTTCACTATATCTGTCTGAGCACACTTATCCTGAGTTTTAATCATGGTTATCTGTTCTGTCTTATTTATAGATTTTAGCTTGCTTTGTTTTAGTACCTTTGTCGGATTTTAGTATTCTTGTATTGTTCGTTCTGCATATGCTTTGTGTTTCCTGAGTCCGTATTCACACTGTGTGTTTTGTCAGTCCTTATTCAACCCTTGTTTAATCCTGGTTCTCCAAGGATAGAATCCTGTTCTGAGCATTGTGCTAATCCGTCTATCTAGGAGTTAGTTATCTTTGTGTCTATATTCATGTATCTTGGATTTTTGCTTCCTCCTAAGCTAGAATCCTTTTCACATTGGGGAGTGTGCCCGCTAGCTTGGAGCCTATTTGGCTTTAGTATTGATTATTGTCCCTCCATGCCTCCGTGATTAGAGTGGGGTGTCTAGTGTGTTTCTTGTTCTGAGTCTCGTGTGAACAGTGCTCTTGATTTCCTGACCCATTTAGTGTTCTAACTTTCAGTTAATCTCTTCCCCCCCCCCTGCATCTTCTGGTTTTGTCTGCTGTATACTTATCCTTATATCTTGTCTTGTTCATATTATCATATCTGCATTTAATCTTGATCCTGGTTCTTGAACTGTTTGTTAATATGCTATATCCTGCCTGGCATATCAATTTGTAGTTTTGTAGTATTCCTGTTATGTTCCTGACTTGTTTCCCGACATCTACGGTTTTTGTGCAGTATAGGGTTCGTCTTTGTGGTTGTCGATCTGTCGTTTAGGGTGGATGGGCAATAGGAAGGGACAGTGGTTGTAGGGACAGTTAGGGCTCACTACTCCCTGCTCCCTGCCCCCTTTCATGACAAAAGATCAATTAGAACCATTGATCTCAGCTTCCTGGACTGACATATGAATATGATATTAGTCAATTGTTTGGGGTCTTATATCTCCTAAAACTAATGTCTAGTGTAGTTTCAATACCTTTTATTTATTTATTTATTTATTTTTTTAAAGCTCGCCTTTTAGTTAATCTTTCAAAAACCTTCAAAAACTGTTTTTATTATGCCAAAGCTTTAAAGAAACTTCCATTTGGTTAGATGAACTCAATTTCCCATTACAGCCAACATATGAAGGCTAGTAACAACTGTTTAAAGAACAAATCCTGCTCAAGGAGGTTGTCTGGTTCAGAAAATATTTTTTTAAATTGACTATTAAAAAATTCTGAGGTCATCCATACTGGATTCTTATCTATTATCTAGAGCATACAACAGGTACAATGAGTACTCCACTCACTGAAGGACACATCTATGCAATAGATGAAGATTCAATTTATGTCAATGAGAACTCCAATGCTTAATTTCCCTGTGGTAGTACTACATTGAAAATTAACAGTTGCTACTGTTTACAAATGATTATTAGGAAAAGGTTCCCCAGTTTATTGTCAGGGAACCCTTTAAATACCCAGTAGATTGCTATTTTTATATGTGTGTCAGTGTGTTGCACTGTGTAACTAAAGTCCCAGCATTCACCAAGTATTTTCAGGAATAAGGAACTTTATTGTATATCCTTCTAATCAAATAGGACGTATTTTGGCAGTAGCCGAAATGCGTCCTGTTTGATTTGAATGATCTACAATATAGCTCCTTATTCCTGAATATACTTGGTGAGTGCTTAGACTTTATTTACACTGTTTCTGGAGCAGATCCACCACGTACACCACCCCCAAACGAAGTGCTGACCAACTTATATATCTGAGTGTTACCATAAAATACAGAAAATGCATTAAGAACTTTATTTGTGGGAGGAGGTGAGTTCATGGGTACTGCACCAAAATGTAAGCTAGTAACGTAGTAATATAGTTCATAAGGTGGAAAAAAGACCAGAGTCCATAAAGTTAAACCTATAACCCCAATGAGTCCCTACTGAGTTGATCCAGAGGAAGGCAAGAAAAACCTCTTACTAGAGGTAAAAATTCCTTCCCGACTCCAAATATGGCAGTCAGAAAATGGATCAACGTTCTGTTCCTATAAATCTAGTATACATAACCGGTGATGTTATTATTCTCCAAAATTACATCCAGACCCCTTTTAAATTATTTTGCAGAGTTCACCATGACCACCTCCTCCGGGAGAGAATTCCACAGTCTCACGGCTCTTACAGTAAAGAAAACCCGTCTGTGCTGGTGTAGTAACCTTCTTTCGTCTAAATGTAGAGGATGTCCCCTTGTTATAGATACAGTCCTGGGTATAAATAGACCATGGGAGAGATCTCTGTACTGTCCCCTGATATATTTATACATAGCTATTAGGTCACCCCTAAGCCTTCTTTTTTCTTAACTAAATAACCCTAATTCTGATAATCATTCTAAGCACTGTAGTCCTCCCATTCCCCGTATTACCCTGGTTGCTCATCTTTGAACCCTCCTCAGCTCCACTATATATTTCTTGTACACTGGGGCCCAGTACTGTACACAGTATTCCATGTGTGGGCTGACCAGTGATTTGTACAGTGGTAGAATTATTTCCTTGTCGTGGGCATCTATGCCCCTATTGATGCACCCCATGATTTTATTTGCCTTGGCCACAGCTGCCCAAAACTGGTAACTACAGCAAAATTTACTGTTAACTAATACTCCCAAGTCCTTTTCCACGTCAGTCATCCCAAGTGTGCTCCCATTTAATACAAAATCCCAGCCTGGCTTTTTCTTCTCCATGTGCATAACCTTACATTTATCAGTGTTGAACCTCATCTGCCATTTCCCAGCCCAAACCTCCAAACTATCCTGATCCATTTGTAACAGTGCACTGTCCTCTATAGTGTTAACCGCTTTACAGAGTTTAGTATCATCTTCAAAGATTGCTACTTTACTATTCAACCCCTCTACAAGTTCATTAATGAATATATTAAATAGAACAGGACCCAAGACTGACCCCTGTGGTACCCCACTAGTAACACTCACCCAGTCAGAATAAGTACCATTAATAACCACCCTCTGTTTCCTATCACTGAGCCAGTTACCCACTCACACACATTCTCCCCCAGCCTAATCCCTCTCATTTTATGCACCAATCTTTTATGTGGCACTGTATCAAGTGCTTTGGAAAAATCCAGATATGCGACATCCAGCGATTCCCCCTGTTCCAGTCTGGAGCTCATCTCCTCATAAAAGCTGATCAGGTTAGTTTGACAGGACCGATCCCTCATAAACCCATACTGATATGGAGTCATACATTTATTTTTATCAATATATTCCTAAATAGATCTCTTAGAAAACCCTCAAAAATTTACATACAAAAGAGGTTAACCTGTTAAGGACCCATGACGTACCGGTACGTCATGAGTCCACTCCCGTTCTATAATGCGGGGCCACGGTGTGGCCCCACGTCATAGCGGGCCGGGACCAGTGGCTAATAGTGCGCGGCATTATTAACCCATCAAAGTTGATCGCTGCGTCTCAAGTGAAACTAAAATGTTGCTGGTTAGCTCAGGGAGCTGTTCGGGATTGCTGCGGCGAAATCGCAGCATCCCTAACAGCTTACAGGACAGCCGGAGGGTCCCTACCTGCCTTCTTGCTGTCCAATTGCCGAATTACTGCTCAGTGCCTGAGATCCAGGCATGAGCAGTCAAGCGGCAGAATCATCGATCAATGGTTTCCTATGAGAAATCATTGAACGATGTAAAAGATCAGTGTGTGCAGTGTTATAGGCCCCTATAGGAGCTATAACACTGCAAAAAAAAGTGCAAAAAAAAGTGAATAAAGATAATTTAACCCCTTCCCTAATAAAAGTTTGAATCATTCCCCTTTTCCAATAAAAAAAAAACTGCGTAAATAAAAATAAACATATGTGGTATTGCCGCGTGCAGAAATGTCCAAATTATAAAAATATATAATTAATTAAACCGCACGGTCAATGGCGTACGCGCAAAAAATTCCAAAGTCCAAAATAGTGTATTTTTGGTAACCTTTTATATCATGAAAAAATGAATAAAAAGCAATCAAAAAGTCTTATCAATACAAAAATGATACACTAAAAACTTCAGATCACAGCGCAAAAAATGAGCCCTCATTACGCCCCATAAGTGGAAAATAAAAAAGGGGTCAGAAGATGACAATTTTAAACGTATACATTTTCCTACATGTAGTTATGATTTTTTCCAGAAGTACAACAAAATCAAACCTACATAAGTAGGGTATCATTTTAATCATATGGACCTACAGAATAAAGAGAAGGTGTCATTTTTACCGAAAACTGCACTGTGTAGAAACGGAAGTCCCCAAAATTTACAAAATGGTGTTTTTATTTTTTTCAATTTTGTCTCACAATAATTTTTTTTCCGTTTTCCCGTAGATTTTTGATAAAATGACTGATGTCATTACAAAGTAGAATTGGTGGCGCAAAAATAAGCCATCATATGGCTTTTTAGGTGCAAAATTGAAAGAGTTATTATTTTTTAAAGGTAAGGAGGAAAAAACAAATATGGAAAAACCCCAGGTCCTTAAGGGCTCAAACTAACAGGTCAATAATTCCCGGGGTCACCTTTTGACCCCTTTTTAAATATTGGCACCACATTTGCCATGCGCCAGTCCTGGGGGACAGACCTTGTTACTATAGAGTCCCTGAATATTAACCCCTTCACGACGAGCGACGTACATGTACGGCGCCACGAAGTGTCGCTTGGCGCGCAGCGACGTACATGTACGTCGCGGGGGTTTCGGGAGCGCCGCGTCACCGGTAGCGGTGATCAGACCGGGATGACTGCTGTTATCTAACAGCATGCATCCCGGCACATCGCCGAGGGGGGTCCTGAGACCCCCCCATGACCGCGATGCGCACAAATCGCAGGTCAATTAAGACCTGCGATCTGCGCGATTCCGGGTCATACTGGTGACCTGGTGACCCGGAAAATAAGAGGGATTGGGGGTGTCCGAGACACCCTTGATCCCCCTAAAGGGATAGGAGTTTGGTGGCAGGGGTGCCACCCCTCCTATCCCTGCTATTGGTCGGTCGAGCGACCGACCGATAGCAGACCGGGGGAGGGGGGGTTAAAGTTCGGTTCCCCCGCTTTGCCCACCTGTCGGTGTCCGGGCAAAACGGGGGAACCGTCCAGGGAAGGTCGGCGCCGAAGGTCCCTACCTGGATCCCGGATCCCCGTTCGCGATCCTCCCCCACGTGCGGCCCATGTGCGGCGGCGGCAGCAATACTTCCGGGTCCCGCTAGGTGAGTTGTTGCCTAGCAACATCCGGAGGGCCACAGTTTACAGTGGTCTCTAAACCGTGGCCCTCCAGATGTTGCAAAACTACAACTCCCAGCATGCCCAGACAGCTGTTTGCTGTGTGGGCATGCTGGGACTTGTAGTTTTGCAATATTTAGAGGGGTTCAGGTTGTAGATCACTAAGCGTTCTCAAACTGTAGCCCTCCAGATGTTGCAAAACTACAACTCTCAGCATGCCCAAACAGCAGTTTGCTGTCTGGGCATGCTGCGAGTTGTAGTTTTGCAACATCTGGAGGGCCACAGTTTTGAGACCACTGGACAGTGATTTACAACTTGAACCCCTCTAAATTTTGCAAAACTACAACTCCCAGCATTCAGGAACAGCATAATGCTGTCTTGGCATGCTGGGAGTTGTACTTGCTTGCCTCCAGCCATTGCATAACTACATCTCCCAGCATGCCCTTCCGCAATCAGTACATACTGGGAGTTGTAGTTTTGCAACAGCTGGAGGCACACTGGTTGGAAAATACTGAGTTAGGTCATAGAACCTAACTCAAGGTTTTCCAGCCAGTGTGCCACCAGCTGTTGCAAAACTACAACTCCCAGCATGCATGGTCTGTCAGTGCATGCTGGGAGTTGTAGTTTTGACCCCCCTCCCGTGTGAATGTACAGGCTACATTCACACTGGCGGCAGATTACAGTGAGTTCCCCGCTACAAATTTGAGCTGCGGGAAATTTTTCGCCGCAGCTCAAACTCCTAGCAGGAGACTCAGTGTAATCCGCCGCCAGTGTGAATGTAACCTAAAAACACTACACTAACATAAAATAAAGATTAAAACACTACATATACACACGTACACTGCCCCCCCACCACCACCCTTCCCCAATAAAAGTGAAAAACGTATTGTATGGCAGTGTTTCTAAGATGGAGCCTCCAGCTGTTGCAAAACAAAAACTCCCAACATTTCTGGACAGCAATTGACTGTCCAAGCATGCTGGGAGTTTAGCAACAGCTGGAGGCACCCTGTTTGGGAATCACTGGCATAGAATACCCCTATGTCCACCCCTATGCAAGTCCCTAAATTAGGCCTCAAATGCGCATGGCGCTCTCACTTTGGAGCCCTGTCGTATTTCAAGGCAACATAATAGGGTCACATATGGGGTATCGCCGTACTCGGGAGAAATTGCCTAACAAATTTTGGGGGGCTTTTTCTCCTTTTACCCCTTATGAAAAGGAACAGTTGGGGTCTACACCAGCATGTTAGTGTAAAAAAATAATTTTTACACTAACATGCTGGTGTTGCCCTATACTTTTCATTTTCACAAGAGGTAAAAGGGAAAAACGCCCCCCAAAATATGTAATGCAATTTCTCCCGAGTACGAAGATACCCCATATGTGGGCGCAAAGTGCTCTGGGGGCGCACAACAAGGCCCAGAAGGGAGAGTGCGCCATGTACATTTGAGGTGATTGGCACAGGGGTGGCCGATTGTTACAGCGGTTCTGACAAACGCAAAAAAAAAACACACCCACATGTGACCCCATTTTGGAAACTACACCCCTCACGGAATGTAATAAGGGGTGCAGCGAGAATTTACACCCCACAGGTGTCTGACGGATCTTTGGAACAGTGGTCCGTGAAAATGAAAAATTTTGCACAGCCCACTGTTCCAAAGATCTGTCAGACACCAGTGGGGGGTAAATGCTCACTGTACCCCTCATTACATTCTGTGAGGGGTCTAGTTTCCAAAATGGTATGCCATGTGGGGGTTATTTTACTGTTCTGGCACCATAGGGGCTTCCTAAATGCGACATGCCCCCCGAGCAAAATTTGCTCTCAAAAAGCCAAATATGACTCCTTCTCTTCTGAGCATTGTAGTTCGTCCGCAGTGCACTTCAGGTCCACTTATGGGGTACCTCCATACTCAGAAGAGATGGGGTTACAAATTTTGGGGGGTCTTTTCTGCTATTAACCCTTGCAAAAATTTGAAATTTGGGGGGAACCCACATTTTAGTGAATTTTATTTTTTTTTTTACATATGCAAAAGTCGTGAAACACCTGTGGGGTATTAAGGCTCACTTTATCCCTTGTTACGTTCCTCAAGGGGTCTAGTTTCCAAAATGGTATGCCATGTGTTTTTTTTTTTGCTGTTCTGGCACCATAGGGGCTTCCTAAATGCAACATGCCCCCCGAGCAAAATTTGCTCTCAAAAAGCCAAATATGACTCCTTCTCTTCTGAGCATTGTAGTTCGTCCGCAGTGCACTTCAGGTCCACTTATGGGGTACCTCCATACTCAGAAGAGATGGGGTTACAAATTTTGGGGGGTCTTTTCTGCTATTAACCCTTTAAAAAATGTGAAATTTGGGGGAAAACCAACATTTTAGTGCAAAAATTTTTTTTTTTTTTTTACATATGCAAAAGTCGTGAAACACCTGTGGGATATTAAGGCTCACTTTGTTCCTTGTTATGTTCCTCAAGGGGTCTAGTTTCCAAAATGGTATGCCATGTGTTTTTTTTTTTTTTTTGCTGTTCTGGCACCATAGGGGCTTCCTAAATGTGACATGCCCCCCAAAAACCATTTCAGAAAAACGTACTCTCTAAAATCCCCTTGTCGCTCCTTCGCTTCTGAGCCCTCTACTGCGCCCGCCGAACACTTTACGTAGACATATGAGGTGTGTCCTTACTCAAGAGAAATTGGGCTACAAATATAAGTATACATTTTCTCCTTTTACCCCTTGTAAAAATTCAAAAATTGGGTCTACAAGAACATGCGAGTGTAAAAAATGAAGATTTTGAATTTTCTCCTTCACTTTGCTGCTTTTCCTGTGAAACACCTAAAGGGTTAAAACATTTACTGAATGACATTTTGAATACTTATAGTTTTTATAATGGGGTCATTTATGGGGTATTTCTAATATGAAGACCCTTCAAATCAACTTCAAACCTGAACTGGTCCCTGAAAAATTGCCAGTTTGAAAATTTTGTGAAAAATTGGAAAATTGCTGCTGAACTTTGAAGCCCTCTGGCGTCTTCCAAAAGTAAAAACTCATCAATTTTATGATGCAATCATAAAGTAGACATTTTGTATATGTGAATCCAAAAAAAAAAATATTTGGAATATCCATTTTCCTTACAAGCAGAGAGCTTCAAAGTTAGAAAAATGCAAAATTTTAAATTTTTTCATCAAATTTTTGGATTTTTCACCAAGAAAGGATGCAAGTTTCCACAAAAATTTACCACTATGTTAAAGTAGAATATGTCACGAAAAAACTATCTCAGAATCAGAATGATAACTAAAAGCATTCCAGAGTTATTAATGTTTAAAGTGACAGTGGTCAGATTTGCAAAAAAGGGCTTCGTCCTAGAGGTGAAAATGGGCTCCGTCCTTAAGGGGTTAAAAATAGGGTTCTGTCTATTACATTACTTAATTCCTTGAAAACACGGGGAGTGAATGCCATCTGGACCTGGTGATTTGTCTATTTTGATTTTTTGTAGGCGGCACTGTACTTCTTCCTGGGTTAGACAGGTGACCTGTACTTGGGAGTTTACCTTATCTAGCTAGATTAAGCAAAAGGAAATACACAGTTTCATGTATCAATTTCTGCATTCATATATATATATACATCCTGTCATCATAGTGCAAGTTGTAAGTTACAGAGATGTCAAAATGGGTCAAAAAAAATAGAGCCTTTAACTTATTTCACATTTTATTATACGGCAGACTTTTGCTGCCATAAGAGCAAAAAATCAAGAACCTCGCCCATCATTGTGCACTCAATATTCAGTAAAGACAAAGTGACAACAGAATGTTACAAATATTTGCTACCGAATAGTAAAAACTAAGAATTCAGATCCTTTACTTGGTGCTTTGTTGAAAGACCTTTGCCAGCGATTACAGCTTCCAGTCTTCTTGGGTATGATCAGGAGCATAACTATAGGGGTGAAGAGGTAGCAGTCGTACTCCGGTGATGGTGCCTAAGGTGCCCCATAGGCTCCAATTCCACATAAGAAGACACCACTATAATATATAACACATTGTAGATGCAGGCCGTGGTACATTGGGGGCACAGAAGCCTCAAGTTATGCCTTTAGGTATGATAAAGTACCTTAGAAAAATTACTAAAACCTAAATGAAGCAAAAAAAAAAAAAGGCACACAACATATCAATAGACAATTGTGCAAATGTGCTAATACCTACAACCAAAATCCATGTTCCAGCCTTGGATTTCTGCCATGGATCTATCCTTTCAATAATACATATCATGTTTGCCATCTAAAAAGTTTTACATGTGTGAACATACCCTTGAGCTGGTATCACAGGTGGTATTTTTTGGGGGATACTACCGCTGCAGTTTTTATGCCAAAGCCAGAAGGGGATCCAGTATTAAGGAGTAATGTGGATCCTTTCTGATCCATTTGTGACACCAGCCTAACCAGCCCACCTACTAGGATTGTTAGGAGTCCTTGCTTAATGTGTTTATACTCATTGAGAATGGGGTACTACAATAGCAACCGGGAATTTCAATGAATGCACATTGTGTGATATAGCAGAAGCAAGTACACCTTGCTTATTTGTTCACTGAAGCGAGGTGTACTCTACTCCTTGGGGGCATATAGTTGAATACATTAAGCTAGAAGGCCTGTTAGGGTATCATGGAGGCAGTTTTGAGACACTCAATTTGAGCTGCCTATAAACATGCTGATAGTTTAGTGTCCCAAAATGAATTCATTATAAAAAAAAATGTGCCATGGGGCAAGGATTGGGAGGGGAAATAAAAAAGTGACCAAGTGACATCAGTGTACACTCTGCATGGGATGCTGCAGTCACTTAGTTGTCTCAGAGGTCACATACACTTACTCTTGTACGGTATCCCTAAAGACAGGGATTGGCTGCAGTGGTCAAAATTAGCATTTAGGGGTTTCATCAAGCCACTTCTGCTCAGTATTACCTGCACTGTAGTACTGGTATAGGCTTGTGGAGCGGGAGACACTAATGGCAATGGTACTTACCATTCCCTGATCTGTGCCTCTGTTCTGGTGATATTCCTGGATTGCCTAAAATGTTGCAATATGAGGTATCTTGGTGAACAGGGGGGCGTTCTCGAGCCCCGGGTGCACGGTGACGTCCACTTAAATCTTCATTGGAAACCTTCCTCCTTTGTGCTGAGCCTCCTATGCTGCAGAATGTAATTCTACTACACCCTTCTCACCCCCATGCACAGCAGGCCAAAGAAGACATGAAATGAAATCTCACTACTCTGCATACAAGAGGAAAGGAGTGCAGCTGCAGATTGAAACTCCATTCTGCAGTATAGAGGCTCAGCACAGGCTAGGAAGCCTTTCCTATGGAGATATGAGGTTAGCGTTACTGTGCTCACGGGGCTTAGGAATGCCCTCTGTGCTCCAAGATACCAGGGCTGATGCTGGAACGATAAGTACCGTTGTCATCATTGTCACCTACACTGCAAGCTTAAACCAATATGTTAGTGCTGCTGATACTGATGACAGATTCCCTTTAAAACAGGTTTATATCTATATGGAACACTGAGATGGTACATACATCTGGGCTTCAGAGTCCAGGGAATTTCCAGATAAGAGTGAAGATTTCCAGGGAAGAGGGACTATTTCCAGGAATATGAGTGTGTCAAGATCCAATCCACTATTATGAGTAAACATTTCACAATCTGGGTAGTTGCTATTATTAAAATACATCATATATGCAGAAGGATTGACTCTCTTAGAAATTTGCATTGTGGAGTGCTTTAAACAAGGAAATAAAAAGCGGAATGTTCAGAAGTACAATGTTAATCCCTTACAAGACCCTACCTATTTTGGCCTTCAAGACATTTTTTTTCCTCATCCTTGCCTCAATCCTTGCCTCAGAGAGCCGACACTTTTTTCTCTACAGATATAGCAATGTAACAGCGTTATTTATATATTTTTTCTGCGGCCTAACTTTAAATTAAAATTACTGTCAAAAGCTGCAGCAGCACAAAGAACATTAGGCTAGGTTCACATGGCCTTTCTCTCCCGTCCCGCTATTCCCCCATCATTACTGCTAAACGGACCATACTAACAAATGGATGCAAAAGGATGCAAACTGATGCAAAGGGATACCATTTAAGTGGCATCCTTTTGCATCAGTTTCTAATCCGTTTGTATCCTTTATTGTTGGTTTTTATTTTTGTCTGGCTATTTCCTGGTTGCTCACACTTTGTCTGAGCATGCTCAGAAGTAATAACGGATCAAAAACAGATTGGAAAAAACAGATAAAAACGGATGACTTTAAAGGCTCATCTGCTTCCCATTAATTTCAATGGTAAATGTATTATATCTTTTTCTCTTAGTTTTTTGTTTTGTTTAATTTTTAATTTTTAATTTATTTTTTTGACAGGGAAAAAAGTCTGCATGCACAATTTTTTTTCCTGTAAAAAAAAAAAAACGGAATAGAAACCAAATGGGTGCAAAGGATGACAAAGGATTGTAATACAATCCCATTGACATCAATGGAATCCATTTCCAACCGTTTGCAAAAGGATTGAACAGATTTGAAAACAGGCATGAAATAACGGACACAGACATCAATGTGAATGAGCCCTTACAGAGCAGTACTGAGCATTATAAGCTGTGAGTCCAGCTCCTCACTCTCTTGGGATACTCTTCCCTCCTTTCCTTGCTTAAAGGGGTACTCCGGTAGAAAACTTTTTTTTTTTTTATCAACTGGTGCCAGAAAGTTAAACAGATTTGTAAATTACTTCTATTAAAAAATCTTAATCCTTCCAGTACTTATTAGCTGCTGAATACTACATAGGAAATTATTATTTTTTTGGAACACAGTGCTCTCTGCTGACATCTCTGTCCATTTTAGGAACTGTCCAGAGCAGCAAATGTTTTCTATGGGGATTTTCTCCTACTCTGGACAGTTCTTAAAATGGACAGAGATGTCAGCAAAGAGCACTGTAGTCATGATGTCAGCAGAGAGCTCTGTGTTCCAAAAAGAAAATAATTTCCTCTGTAGTATTAAAGAAGCTAATAAGTACTGGAAGGATTAAGAATTTAAATGGAAGTAATTTACAAATCTGTTTAACTTTCTGGCACCAGTTGATTAAAATAAAAAAAATAAAGTTTTCCACCGTAGTACCCCTTTAACCTCCCCTCTCCATAGTCAATATGTAACTGATCCCTCAATGTGCTGATCCCTCCATCTACTCTTTCAAGACTTAAGTTTTTTTTTTAGAGTGACTGGTGAGTCTGGGGGAGGGGAGGACAGGAAAGGAGCATGTAAAAGGAAAAAGTGGCATTTTCCCTGATGAGATTCAGAGAAGTTTGTTACATTCGCTTGACCTATTGTTTTTATATATGTATATATATATATATATATATATATATATATATATATATATATATATATATATTATGAATGTTTGATGATGCTTCTTTTTCTACATTTTCTATTTATATTTTTATAATATTCCTGAAATCTTTCAGTTCCCATTTTGCTCACTAGGCCTACAACACTGAGACTTTATGTTCTGTTCATTTCCCTGATCATTCTGATCATTACCCAGTAATGCCATTTATTCATCACAGAAGTACATTGAATGCTGACACCAGTAGATAAAGAACACTTGATCCACCATCATTCCTAGCAGAGATCTGTAGATGGTCTCTGAAAAGTTCACTGAGAATGCTCAGTGGCGTCTTCAATTCAGGTCAATGGGACAGGTCCAGTCTACTGTGGTCTATGGTCCACGGGTCCTGCTGTAAAGTTTATCTCTAAATGCTGTTAAAAACTGTTCAGGCAAGACAGTGTCTCACCATAATAATGTGCAAAAAAAAATTATAATAATTGCAACCAGAAATTAGATTGGGGGGGGGGGGGGGTGGATATATATACTATACTAAATGAAGGGATGATGGCAGTACTGAATAATACATAATAATCTCACAATTTATTTAGCAGACCCTTTTTTTAAATGACTTGGTTGTATATTACTTTGTTGTTTACCTAAATGGTAACTTTACTAGAATGAAAAGATTTTACTAGAATCCTGTCATCCATTCACTGAAATCCAGAACAAATAATATCGTATAATTTGCGAAAACTAAGTGATGACAGGAAGTGCGACTCAGGAGGAGTTTACCTTAAATATCCTTCCAAGTTGACCCAGTTATGAGAATGACAAGATCTACACAAACATGTATGTATATACACAACAAACACTCAATTATATGACTCACTCAAGATCATTACATCTAAAGCAAAAAATTGACCTTCGTTACATTACTCAATCTTCCTCATAAATCTCCCAATGATATTCAAAAAGTTCTCTTAAAGAAATGGGGCAAAAATCTAAGCAGCTGACAAGAAAGTATATCATATCCTAGTTTTTCCTAAAACTATAGTAGAATTAATACATTATGAACAGTAGAATCATGGAAAATATGGCAAACACACATGCAAGGCTTTGTTCACATCTACTAGCTAACCTATATACAAGTGATATGTCAGTTAACCAGCATAACGGTATTCCAATCTATACCGCAACATACCTGCACTGGGTCCATTGATTTCAATAGACCCAACATATTTTAGTAGTGAATACTTTGGTCCACTTGTGTATGGATGCCTGTGGCAGCCTGTGCTTTGGAGTCCAGTAAAAATAAAAATAAAATTACATACTCTAAAATAGGCCAAAAATAGTCACTAGTAGATTACATTCACTGAAAACAGACCCAGCACAGTTATATCATGATATACACTGGCATACCGTTCAGACCTATACCCCAAATGCAGGTTACTTTACAGATGTAAACATTGACTGAATTATTAATTATGTATTAGTTATATTAAAATTTCCAAAAAGATATGTTGCGTTATATGGTACATTTGTATTAGTGTATTGGCTTATTAGCCTGAACCAAATAACCAATTAAGGGCAGAACTAGAAAAGGCTGGGTCTAATAGAAAACATTTGAATGGGTCCCCCAAGCTTTTACCAGCTCCATGTAAAAGTTACAGCAAGGCCATTTTTTCCTGCCATGTCACATAAAAAAATACAACTAGGCTGCCATGTGTGCTTAGAAAGAGCATGACACTCATTTAGTTATATAACCTTAGACAGTGCAGCTGGCATGAGGAATTGACCTCCTCAGCAAACTCATGTTGTGTAATAGGCTGCAGGCCTAAACCAGCCTGTGGCCTATGATAGTACAGGACATGGCAGGGAGCCAATCGGCTCAGCCATAGTTTTCAACTGTATCTATGTCCTGAGATGTGCGCAACTTATGCACCCCAAAAGACAGCAGGTACTGTAGTAGTTATGCCCCTGCCACCAATTCCTACACCACACAGAAAAAACTGTTTTATTAGTGTTAGTGGTGGGATGGTTATGATTTTCTTTAGAAATTTAAATTCCAAAATGTTGTCACATTTATACCAACCTTATTCAGCTGGTAATAACTGATGTTTGCTGTGACTTCAAAGTTTATTTTGTGGCCTCGAAGCTATCTAAAAGCTACCTTATGACCCTGTTTAATAGCACTACTTTACAATAAGAATCTTCTGTTTTCATTATATTTGTAATATCTATCTTTTTTACTACTATGCTGAAGCAGTGAAGGCACAATTTAGACATTATAATTTTATTTAACCTTTATTTTCTACTTGAAACATAAATGCTAGAGCAATAAGCCAATAAAATTGCAATAGTTTTGATGAGTAGCATGAGACAAAAATGCATGTGCAAAGATACAACAGTTAAGGAATATTCCCATAGGACAGATTTGTTGCAGAAATTTCTGCAATTCTGGAGTTTACAAAAGTACTGTACATATGCTAGATGCCAAACCAACTCAATTTAAAATTCAGAAAACTTGGCAACAAATCTGCTACACAATATACAATTTGAGTAAATTCATATATGATAGAAATGGTAAAGCAGATAGCTGCACAATTACCACACCAGAAAAATGTATATAAATAGAACTTGGACTTTTCCAACAAAAAAACACTACCGCTACAGTGGTAAAAAGCCTCCAGTAAATGACAGGGGTTCCACAAATGATGTTCAACATGTTCTACCTAAAACTAAACTATACTTGAAGGGGTCTCTGGGCTGTGCATTTTTTTAGATTATGTACCATATATACTCAAGTATAAGCCGAACTGAATATAAACCGAGGCCCCTAATTTCAACCCAAAAACCCAGGAAAAGTTATAGACTCGACTATAAGCCTAGGGTGGGAAATACATCATCCTCCCCTGTCATCATCCAGACCCCCGTCATTAACACCCCTGTCATCATCACCCTGTCATCATCCCCCCTTCATCATCACCGCCTGTCATCATCACCCTGTCATCATCCCCCCCTTCATCATCACCACCTGTCATCATCACCCTGTCATCATCCCCCCCTTCATCATCACCCTGTCATTATCCCCCCCTTCATCATCACCGCCTGTCATCATCCCCCCCCCCCCTTTCATCATCACTGCCTGTCACAATGGTCTTAAACCTGTGGACCTCCAGATGTTTCAAAACTACAGCTCCCAGCATGCCCGGACAGGAAGGTGGGAAGGAAGGGTGAGCTGTTCCAGGCCATCTATGCTTCAGGGACCGTTCGGTGGGGAAGGTTAGTCGTTCCGGGCTGTCCATCTTCACCGGGAGGCCCTCTTCACCGGGAGGCCATCTTCTCCGCTACCGGAGTGGAGAAGAGGGTCTCCCAGTGAAGATGGACAGCCCAAATGACAAACCCTCCACACCAGATGGTCCCTGCAGCATAGATGGCCCGGACCAGCTCACCCTTCCTTCCCACTGAGGGGAGGTGAGTAGAAAACTAAAGGGGGGTCCGGATGATGACAAAGGCCGCAGTGATCATCAACCTGGGGACCTCCAGAGTTGGGAGTTGTAGTTTTGCAACATCTGGAGGTCCGCAGGTTGAAGGCCACTGAGAAGGGATTGACAAGCGGAGAGTTCACTCGAGTATAAGCCAAGGGGGGGGGGGGGGGGGGGGGATTGTTTTCAGCACAAAAAATCGTGCTGAAAAACTCGGCTTATACTCGAGTATATATGGTATCCCAGGGCATTGAAAAATAAAAAGCAGCTATACTCACCTGCCCCACTCCCCCACCATTGCCACTTGGACTCTTCTTGTCCCCTCTGCTCTTCTTTTCTTCCTGTGATTGTTTTCCAGTTACTGTCAGCTCAACCAACCGCCGGGCTGTGTGGGAACTTCCTGAAAATTCTTGTCCAAATTAAATATTGTAAGAACCATAAATAGGCAGAGAGCAAGGATTGGGCCACAATTGAATACAGGGAGGAAGGAGAAAAGCAGGGGGAGGTGGGAGGAGTTTGCATTCAAGGGGTGGAAGGAAGGGGACTCTTTATAATACACTGCAATGTCTCTAGCAGGTCTCCATTACAGCTATCTCAGCCCCCCCCCCCCCCCCCCCCAATTTGGCAAAATTGGGATCTTGTTTGAAATCTATCAAGGTAGCATGATTTGTTTTTTTTGTTGTTTACATGTGCAATAGGTTGACATTGCTTGTTGTACAATTTGGTGGTACTGTATAGGTATGCAGGAAGACAGTACAGTAGTCCCTCAAGTTACAATATTAATTGGTTCCAGAACGACCATGTTATGTTGAAACCATTGTATGTGGAGACCAGAACTCTATGGAAACCTGGTAATTGGTTCTGAAGCCCCAAAATGTCATCCAAAAATAGGAAAAAGTGAGGATTAAAGAAAAATAAGTAGATAAATACAGATAAAGCAAATGCTTACATATAAAAGTAAGAAAGATCTGTTGGGAGCTGTAATCACTGTCTAAGTCAGTGTTTCCCAACCAGAGTGCCTCCGGTTGTTGCAAAACTACAACTCCCAGCATGCCCGGACAGCCGAAGGCTGTCCGGGCATGCTGGGAGTTGTAGTTTTGCAACAGCTGGAGGCACCCTCTTTGGGAAACACTGGTCTATGTAGAGGACAGGAGCTTCTCCAGGGTCCTGCACAGAACACACAGTGTCCTAAAAAAAAGAAAATGGAGCCGCCCTCACCTGATGTCCAAAGGAGCAGCTAACCCTGGCAGAGGTAAAGAGTACAGAACATGTAATACCTCCCTGTACTGTAGGGGGCACAACCAGACACCAGTCAGTGCATGCACTTAAGTAATACAGGTAAAGAGAACAGAACATGTAGTACCTCCCTGTACTATAGGGGGCGCTACCAGACACCAGTCTTTAGGAATACATAGGTTTTACCAGAGAAATATCCATTCTGATTGGTCGGTTCTTCCAGTCATTGACACGTTTCGCACATTCCATAGCATTGTATGTTGAATCTGGTTTCAAGTTACAACGGTCCAGAAAAGACCATTGTATGTCGAAACTATTGTATGTTGAGGCCATTGTAAGTTGAGGGATCACTGTATTCTGAAGATATATTGCATGGTGGAATTATTTAGGTATAAACTACTGTATGCAGTATTTAGATTCAGTGTAATATGGGTTTATTATTAATTCAGGCCACTGACTAGAGTTCCTATGTCTATATATGCAAGGCCAGGCCCCTTGTGTCAGCAGTCGTGTATTTGTTATTGTTACGCCGAGCGCTCCGGGTCCCCGCTCCTCCCCGGAGCGCTCGCTACACTCTCCCCACTGCAGCGCTCCGGTCAGATCCACTGACCCGGGGCGCTGCGATTACGCTTCCAGCCGGGATGCGATCCGCGATGCGGGTAGCGCCCGCTCGCGATGCGCACCCCGGCTCCCGTACCTGACTCGCTCTCCGTCTGTCCTGTCCCGGCGCGCGCGGCCCCGCTCCCTAGGGCGCGCGCGCGCCGGGTCTCTGCGATTTAAAGGGCCACTGCGCCGCTGATTGGCGCAGTGGTTCCAATTAGTGTGTTCACCTGTGCACTTCCCTATATCACCTCACTTCCCCTGCACTCCCTTGCCGGATCTTGTTGCCATCGTGCCAGTGAAAGCGTTCCTTGTGTGTTCCTAGCCTGTGTTCCAGACCTCCTGCCGTTGCCCCTGACTACGATCCTTGCTGCCTGCCCCGACCTTCTGCTACGTCCGACCTTGCTTCTGTCTACTCCCTTGTACCGCGCCTATCTTCAGCAGTCAGAGAGGTTGAGCCGTTGCTAGTGGATACGACCTGGTCACTACCGCCGCAGCAAGTCCATCCCGCTTTGCGGCGGGCTCTGGTGAAAACCAGTAGTGACTTAGAACCGATCCACTAGCACGGTCCACGCCAATCCCTCTCTGGCACAGAGGATCCACCACCTGCCAGCCGGCATCGTGACAGTTATGGTGACTCTCAGGGGCTCATGACAGTGCTGCGCCATTGTCAAAGCTTCAGCTGTAAATCTTCACAATATCCTTGATGAAGTTTTGGAGGCAGGTAGAACATGGAGTCTGATGAAGCCGAATGTTTATTTTTCACGTGGGAAGGTTCATAACAGATCATTGCAGGCTTTCTAAATATAAATCCCAGATATTAATTTTTTTGTTTTATTAAAATCAGTGCTCCCTCCCTCCTTCTTCAGCATCCGCTTGTTTATCTGATGCACTGGAAGAAAACTGGATACAAAAATAGAGAAATGATGGATAAATAAGCAATAAAAGTGAACTCTGAAAGTCCCATATTTTTCACAGTTTTTCCAATGCTTTATTTATCACTTGCAGACGAGCTGAGGGTTTTAGTTAAGTAAGTAAAGTTTAGTATTTGAAGGGTCTGTGTATCAGTGGAAATAGCCGTTTACGTTGGAAACAGTTTTTTTGCCAATTTTCCTATAATATTATGCATGTGGCTGCTACTATTTAATTTATTTCAGAAGCAGAAAAGAATTGTTACATCAAAGAAATATTATAGACCATAACAAAATCCATGATATCATATTCTTTATTGTTTTATGTCTGGCACAATGTTTTTATGAACAGCTGGCTTTGGCCAAAGCACAAAGTGTCACAAAGTGGACAACATGCTTAAAGGGGTACTCTGGAGAAAAACTTTTTTTTTTTTTTTAAATAAACTGGTGCCAGAAAGTTAAACAGATTTGTAAATTACTTCTAATAATAAATCTTAATTCTTTCAGTACTTTTCAGCTACAGAAGAAAATCTTTATTTTTTTAATGTATTTTTTGTGTTGTCCACAGTGCTCTCTGCTGACACCTGATGCCCGTATCAGGAACTGTCCGGAGCAGGTGAAACTCCCGATAGCAAACCTATGCTGCTCTGGACAGTTCCTGACACAGACAGAGGTGTCAACAGAGAGCACTGTGGACAACTCAAAAGAGAAATTCTAAAAGTAAATAACTTTCTCTGTAGCATACAGCTTCTAAAAAGTACTAAAAGGATTAAGATTTTTTAATAGACGTAATTTACAAATCTGTTTAACGTTCTGGCTCCAGTTCATAAAAAATAAAAATGGGGGTACTCTGGTGGAAAACAATTTATTTTAAATCAACTGGTGCCAGAAAGTTAAACAGATTTGTAAATTACTTCTATTAAAAAATCTTAATCCTTCCAGTACTTATCCACTGCTGTATACTACAGAGGAAGTTCTTTTCTTTTTGACATTTTTTTCTGTCTGACCACAGTGCTCTCTGCTGACACCCCTGTCCATGTCAGGAGCTGTCTAGAGCAGGAACAAATTCACATAGCAAACCTATCCTGCTCTAGACAGTACTGACATGGACAAAGGTGTCAGCAGAGAGCACTGTGGTCAGACGGAAAATAAATTTAAAAAGAAAATAACTTACTTACTTACTAACTTACTGTGGAGCATACAGCAGCTGATAAGTTCTGGAAGGATTACGATTTTTAAATAGAAGTGATTTAGAAACTGTTTAACTTTCTGGCACTAATTGATTAAAAAAAAATGTTTTCCACTGAAGTACCGCTTTAAATATAGTTTAATATACCATTACCTACCTTTATAATAGTATTGCATTCTGACAAGGGCTAGATTTATGAAAAAGCATTCCAGGATTTGTTTTGCTTATATAAAGTGCAGAATAGGCAATAATTTGAGAATAATGTAGAGGTTCTTACGTTTGCCTTTTCTTACCTCTTTTTGCTGATGTGGCAGGTATATAATAGGCTCCATTTTGGTTTACACATGCAAAATGATGTGGATTCTGTTATACAGCGTACATTTGTTATAAAACCTCTGACTGTGAGTCAGGTGTTTAATCACTCCAGCTGGTTATCTAATTAGGCTGTTGGTGCTAAAGGTTACCGTGGTAAACTCATAATTGAGTTGGGGTCAATTCACACTACATGCAGTTGCTCTACATTTTCTTATTCAAAGTGTTTTTTTTTTTTAGATATATTGCCATCAGGGGAAAGCTGTGTGACCTATAATCACCACTGAGGTGTTTACTGAAGATGTGAATTTTTTAGGCTGTGTTGACATGTTGAATTTTTACAGCATTTTTCAAGTTCTAACTGCATTTTGGCAGCTTTGCTGATATTTAAAAAAAAAAATCATTGTAAAAACAAATACAATTTTTTACTGTGATTTGCAGAATTGCTTTTGGAAATATCATGAAAAATACATTAAAAAAAATGCAGCACAAACCTGCAATGTGTGAACAAAGTCTCAGGGGACATGTATATATGCTAGATATCCTGATCCTATGGAGATAGTAGATGGAGCTGGGAGAGGAGGGGTGGGGAGATGTCTGAGATCTAGTAGGAGGGAATCTAATAGGTGATATGTCATCCTGTAGCTTACAGGAAGTCAGACACAGAACTGACATCCTGTTCTGACACATTAAGCACTGGAAAATTTGGAGAGTCAGACTGGTGCTCCTATGACCATGTTATTGTAATGAAACACATAGATGCAGCTACACTGGAATAAAAATGAATGGCGCTGCAGAACTAGTGACAGTAAGTGTGCATGATACAGGTAAAACAAACAAACAAAGAACAGAGTGC
The DNA here is from genome assembly GCF_029499605.1 of Hyla sarda. NCBI lineage: Eukaryota > Metazoa > Chordata > Amphibia > Anura > Hylidae > Hyla > Hyla sarda. Next base: position 169,572,006 of record NC_079191.1, read on the forward strand.
TTCCTTAATCCCAGTGTTAGACAAAACACATCACACAACGTTTTGAAATCTTTCTGGATGTTTTCCCTAAAGATCTGTGTACCGATCTCCTCAAAGGGAAACCACTGTAGTTTTTTAGAGGGATGTAATGGTAACAAATGGTAGAGTGTCAAACACGGTTGCCATGGTGGTGCAGTAGACATTTTTACATTATATATACTAAAACAAACTTTTATGCAATTGCCTTGTCTTTAACCCCTTAAGGACTCAGCCCATTTTGGCCTTAAGGACTCAGACAATTAAATTTTTACGTTTTCATTTTTTCCTCCTCGCCTTCTAAAAATCATAACTCTTTTATATTTTCGTCCACAGACTAGTATGAGGGCTTGTTTTTTGCGCAACCAGTTGTCCTTTGTAATGACATAACTCATTATATCATAAAATGTATGGCGCAACCAAAAAACACTATTTTTGTGGGGAAATTAAAAAGAAAACCGCAATTTTGCTAATTTTGGAAGGTTTCGTTTTCACGCCGTATAATTTATGGTAAAAATGACGTGTGTTCTTTGTTCTGAGGGTCAATACGATTAAAATGATACCCATTATTACATACCGTATATACTCGAGTATAGGCCGACCCGAGTATAAGCCGAGACCCCTAATTTCAACCCAAAATCCCAGGAAAAGTTATTGACTTGAGTATAAGCCTAGGGTGGGAAATACATCATCCCCCCCTGTCATCATCCAGACCCGTCATCAACATCTTCATCATCATCACCGCCTGTCATCATCCAGACCCTCATCATCATCACCTGTCATCATCCCCTTGTCATCATCCCACACATCCCCCCTTCATCATCCCCTTGTCATCATCCCACACATCCCCCCCTTCATCATCCCCTTGTCATCATCCCACACACCCCCCTTCATCATCCCACACACCCCCCTTCATCATCCCACACACCCCCCTTCATCATCCCACACCCCCCCCTTCATCATCCCACCCCCCCCCTTCATCATCCTCTTGTCATCATCCCACACACCCCCCTTCATCATCCCCCCCCCCCCCTTCATCATCCCCTTGTCATCATCCCACACCCCCCCTTCATCATCCTCTTCTCATCATCCGCCCTCAGTGGTCTTCAACCTGCGGACCTCCAGAGGTTTCAAAACTACAACTCCCAGCAAGCCCGGGCAGCCATCGGCTGTCCGGGCTTGCTGGGAGTTGTAGTTTTGAAACCTCCGGAGGTCCGCAGGCTGAAGACCACTGCGGCCTTCAACATCATCCAGCCCCCTCTCACCCCCTTTAGTTCTGAGTACTCACCTCCGCTCGGCGCTGGTCCGGTCCTGCAGGGCTGTCCGGTGAGGAGGTGGTCCGGTGGGATAGTGGTTCCGGGCTGCTATCTTCACCGGGAGCGCCTCTTCTCCGCGCTTCCGGCCCGGAATAGAGGCGTTGCCTTGACAACGACGCAGAAGTACGTTGGCAATGAACGCACCTCTGCGTCGTTGTCAAGGCAAAGTGACTATTCTGAGGCCGGGCCCGAAGCGCTTAGAAGAGGCCTCCCCGGTGAAGATAGCAGCCCGGAACCACTATCCCACCGGACCACCTCCTCACCGGACAGCCCTGCAGGACCGGACCAGCGCCGAGCGGAGGTGAGTACTGTACAGAACTAAAGGGGGGTGAGAGGGGGCTGGATGATGTCGAAGGCCGCAGTGGTCTTCAACCTGCGGACCTCCGGAGGTTTCAAAACTACAACTCCCAGCAAGCCCGGACAGCCGATGGCTGCCCGGACTTGCTGGGAGTTGTAGTTTTGAAACCTATGGAGGTCCGCAGGTTGAAGACCACTGCGGGTGGAGAGTTCACTCGAGTATAAGCCGAGGGGGGTGTTTTCAGCACGAAAAATCGTGCTGAAAAACTCGGCTTATACTCGAGTATATACGGTACTTTTCTATTCTTGTTGTGCTTAAAAAAATCACAAACTTTTTAACCAAATTAGTACGTTTATAATCCCTTTATTTTGATGACCTCTAACTTTTTTATTTTTCCGTATAAGCGGCGGTATGGGGGCTCATTTTTTGCGCCATGATCTGTATTTTTTTTATACCACATTTGCATATAAAAAACTTTTAATATTTTTTTTTTCGTTCACGCCGTTCACCGTACGGGATCATTAACATTTTATTTTAATAGTTTGGACATTTACGCACGCGGCGATACCAAATTTGTCTATAAAATTTATTTTTTTACGCTTTTTGGGGAAATAGGAAAAAACTGACGTTTTACTTTTTTATTGGGGGAGGGAATTTTTCACTTTTTTTTTACTTTTACTTTTACATTTTTTTTACACTTGAATAGTCCCCATAGGGGACTATTCATAGCAATACCATGATTGCTAATACTGATCTGTTCTATGTATAGGACATAGAACAGATCAGTGTTATCGGCGATCTTCTGTTCTGGTCTGCTCGATCACAGCAGGACGGAGGAAGGTGAGGGGACCTCCGTGCGGCGTTCTGAATGATCGGATCCCCGCAACAGCACTGCGGGCGATCCGATCATTCATTCAAATCGCGCACTGCCGCAGATGCCGGGATCTGTATTGATCCTGGCACCTGAGGGGTTAATGGCGGACGCCCGCGAGATCGCGGGCATCGGCCATTGCCGGCAGGTCCCTGGCTGCGATCAGCAGCCGGGATCAGCCGCGCATGACACGGGCATCGCTCCAATGCCCGCGGTTATGCTTAGGACGTAAATGTACGTCCTGGTGCGTTAAGTACCACCGCACCAGGACGTACATTTACGTTCTGCGTCCTTAAGGGGTTAAATAATCTACATTTTGTTATATGCTATTAAATGTTATTTAAAAGTTTGCTCAAGGATATTTATTTGGGATTCTGCCCCATAAGGCCCTGGTGATAAGAGACTGGCCAGTCATCTTACCCGCTGAGCAATAGTGCATATGATTGGCAAAAAGTTGTGAATGACCAAGTCTACAAGCTCCGCCACCTAGATTCATTTATAGATGAGGTACCTGCTTGGACTTATAGTATCGAATAAAAATACAGTATTTTAGAAAGTGTCTCAACAGGAAACTGAATAAAAAATAATTATGAGCACACATTGATTTAAATCAAAACACATGTGACAGATACTAAAGTGTTATTCGCATCTTACAAAAGTGTTCGGCGGAGTTCAACCTCTGGGACCACCGCTGATTCTGACACTAAGGAAGCTACAATAATTAGATGGGAGCCATTGTGCAGGGAAAAAGTCAAGGGGGGAGTGCTACACCAGTTCTTTAATTCTTAAGATCAGTGGGTGTCCCAGGGGTCATATCCTAGCAATATAAGGGCATATCTTAGCAAAATGCTTTAACTTTGTAAGATGGGAAGACCTATTTCATGGGGTACTCGGTGGGGGAAAAAATGTCCAAATCAGAAAGTTAAACAGATTTGTAAATTATTTCTATATAAAAAAATATATAATTTAACCCTTACAGTACTTATCAGCTACTGTATGTTCCAGAGGCAGTTGAGTTGTTCCTTTCAGTCTGACTACAGTGCTCTCTGCTGACACCTCTGTCCTTATCGGGAACTGTCCAGAGCAGGAGCAAATCCCCATAGGAAACCTCTCCTGCTCTGTACGGTTCCTGAGATGGACAGAGGTGTCAGCAGAGAACTCTGTGCTCAGACCTACCCATTACTACTTATGATTACTGGGTGTCACACTTTGCACATATTCCGGTAAGTCTTCCTGTGACGAGAGAGGGGAGGACTACGGGATCTAGTCGTGAAAAATCCTATTCTTCACTGCAGAGTTATAGGTATGACTATAAAATACTTTAAAACTGCAGTGCTTATGTGAAGTTTTTACTTTTCAAGGTGACCTATAATGATCTACCGGACATGTCTATAATATCCGCAACATCCAAAGACACGATTCTGCAAATTAATATTTCTACATACAGCTGATTGCTTTAGTAATATTGATATAACTGTGTTATATTTGTTATGTATTGTTCCTTGGCCACATTGTTTTCTTTGGCCAATCTTTCCTTTGTTGTAAATTTCTCAAAAAAAATCCAATAAAAATGATTTAAACCAGACAGAAAACAACAACTCAACTTCCTCTGCAACATACAGCAGCTGAAAAGTACTGGAAAAATTAAGATTTTTTAATAGAAGTAATTTACAAATTTGTTTAACTTTCTGGCACCAGTTGATTTAAAAAAAAATTTTTCCACTGGAGTACCCCTTTAATGTTATGAGTAAGGTATTGGATATTCCTTTATCAGTTAAGCCCAGAGAACAACCTTACATTTGGGTTGTGTCACTTCCTAAAAAATGGTACAGTGGCCTTCTGTTGCAACTTTAAAAACAGATGCAAAGAAATAATAAAGACTATAGGCCATAAGAAAATCAATGCAAAAAAACTGCACTCACATGCCAAAAGACATCACCATGCAGTATCAACCTTGTCCTCTATCAATGTCCCATGATTTTTCTCACTTCGACATATACTGTATATACTCGAGGATAAGCCGACCCGAATATAAGCCGCGGCCCCTAATTTCACCCCAAAAACCCAGGAAAAGTTATTGACTCGACTATAAGCCTAGGGTGGGAAATACATCATCCCCTGTAATGATCCCCCCCTGTCATCATCCAGACCCCCGTCATTAACACCCCCGTCATTATCACCCTGTCATCATCCAGACCCCAGTCATCATCACCCTGTCATCATCCAGACCCCGTCATCATCACCCTGTCATCATCCCCCTCGTCATCATGCCCCCCCCCCCCCTCATCATCACCGCCTGTCAATCCCTTCAATCAGTGGTCTTCAACCTGCGGACCTCCAGATGTTGCAAAACTACAACTTCCAGCATGCCCGGACAGCCATCGGGCCTTCGTCATCATCCAGACCCCCCCTTTAGTTTTCTACTCACCTCCCCTCGGTGGGAAGGAAGGGTGAGGTGGTCTGGGCCATCTATGCTGCAGGGACCGTCCGGTGGGGAGGGTTACTCGTTCCAGGCTGTCCATTTTCACCGGGAGGCCCTCTTCTCCGCTCTGGGCCAGCCCTGGACTAGTGGCGTTGCCTTGACGATGACGCACAGGGACGTCCCTGCGCATGAACGTCCATGTGCTTCGTCGTCAAGGCAACGTCACTAGTCCGGGGCTGGCCTGGAGCGGAGAAGAGGGCCTTCCAGTGAAGATGGACAGCCAGGAACGACTAACCCTCCCCACCGGACGGTCCCTGCAGCATAGATGGCCCGGAACAGCTCACCCTTCCTTCCCACTGAGGGTAGGTGAGTAGAAAACTAAAGGGGGGGGGGTCTGGATGAAGATGAAGGCCCGACAGTGGTCTTCAACCTGCGGACCTAGAGATGTTTCAAAACTACAACTCCCAGCATGCCCGGACAGCCGATGGCTATCCGGGCATGCTGGGAGTTGTAGTTTTGCACCATCACGAGGTACGCAGGTTGAAGACCACTGGAAGGATTGACAGACGGAGAGTTCACTCGAGTATAAGCCTAGGGGGACGTTTTCAGCACGAAAAATCGTGCTGAAAAACCTGGCTTATACTCGAGTATATACGGTATACAAAGGTAGGTAGGTTTTTATTTAATTTCTTTCATCACAATCATAACAAAAGAATTTATATCTAGTTTATAAAAAAAAATACTATGGCCAGATGAAAGCAGGATCTACTTTCTCTTTAGGCACTGTCCTGTCCTTGTGCTTGACTCCGCACAGAGTGAATCTGTATTTTTTGTTTCATTCATTTTTTAGCATATTAAATTCACAAATGGCATATTCTCTGTCACTTGAATAAGTGATTAAGGGAAATATTTACACCCTGTACAAGTGAACATGTATTTTATAAGTAGAGGAACTACCACAAGCGTTTCTGAGTTCCAGGCTCGATTCCAGTAAAAGCAAATTAAACTGTTCCAACTTGACAGCTCAAAGAGTGCAGAGAATGACTAATGAGGTAGTCAGGGTGTCCAATGGTAAGGAACAACAAAAACAAAACAGTGTGAGATTAATTTCGTGGTAAACACACTTAAAGAAAGAATATTAAATGTAATGTGGATTAAAATGTTTGATGAATATGAATGATTATTTATGTGCTATGTGAACACAGTTCATTTCTGCTTTTATAGCGTTTTAAACGTGGATACAAAATGTGTCAAATTCTCTCATACTGGATATTTAATAGTTAAATCAATACTAAGCAATATATACTAATAAAAACAACACAGTACTTCGATGCCCCCCATGATGCACCTTTGCTAGAAGTGATGCTATATTATACAAGGTGGGAAGCACTAAGTAAATACGATAGAGTGCCTGCCGGCATGATACAAACTGTCGGACGCCCCATAGACTGGCATTGCAAATGCATTGCTTTGCAAGTCAATAGCAATTCCATTAACCCCTTAAGGACCAAGCCCATTTTGACCGTAAAGGAGTATTGCAGGATCTTTTTTTATTTGACTATGCTACCGGGGCTGTAAAGTTAGTGTAGTTCATAATATAGTGTCTGTACCTGTGTGTGACGGTTTTCTCACAATTCTTCTGTGATTATCGCCCCAATATTTATTTTTAACAGCATACAAAATTACTCATGTCTCGGGATTTCCCAGGTTGCAGTGCAGTGAGACCTGACATCACTAGTCAGGTGATCAGAGGGAGCCTATCCTGCTTCAACTTTGCAACAGCTCTAGGTTCCCTGGTTAGGCCCCCTGGTTAGAAAACACTGTGTTTCAATGGGTGTGGTGGCTGATGTGTGGGAGGAAGCAAAGTGACCTCAAACTTTCAAGCATGGAACTGTGGGATGTGTAGTTTAGAGAACAAAATACAACAGGAAATGCCCAGTTCTGGCAGGTATGTACTAAAATCACCTTATGGTGGATAACCCCTTTAAGGACCAGGCCTATTTTATTTTTGCGTTTTCTTTTTTTTCATCCTCTTTTATATTTCCATTCACAGTCCCATATCAGGGCTTGTTTTTTGCATAACCAATTGTACTTTGTAATAACACCTCTCATTTTACCATAAAATGTACGGCAAACCCCCCAAAAATATATTTTTTTGAAGAAATTTAAATGAAAACCACAATGTTGCAAATTTTGGAGGGATTCGTTTTCACACTGTACACTTTATGTAGTGACATGTTTTCTTTATTCTATGGGTCTATACAATTAAAATGATACCCATCTTTACATACTTTTCTATTATTGTACTGCTTTTAAAAAATATGAAACTTTATTTTACAAAAAATGTATGTTTAAAATCGCCCTATTTTGACCACCTATAACTTTTTTAATTTTTCTGTATACGCTGCTGTATGAGGGCTCATTTTCTGCACTGTGATCTGTACTTTTTATCAATACCACATTTTCATATATAAAACTTTTATATAAAATGTGACAAAAAAAGCAGCAATGTTTTCTTTTTTTTTTTTCTTTTTACATTTGCGCCGTTCACTATATGGGATAATTAACACTATTATTTGATAGATCGAACATTTACGCACGCGGGGATACCACATTTTTTTATGCTTTTTGGGGGTAAAATGGGAAAAAGGGATGATTTTTATTGAGGGAAGGAATTTTTCTAATTTTTTCCCTTTACATTTTTTTTTTTTACACTTTTCATTTTCCCATAGGGGACTATCTATAGTAATCATCTGATTGCTAATACTGTTCAGTGCTATGCATAGGCCAAGCACTGATCAGTGTTATTGGCGATCTTCTGCTCTGGCAAGACCCTAGGAGACGGACACAGGCAGGTGAGGGGACCTCCGCCCAATATTTTAGATGATGGGATCCCCGCAGCAGTGCTGAGGGCGATCCGATCATCTAGTTGAGCACGCGCATTGCTGCAGATGCCATGATCTGTGTTAATCACGGCATCTGAGGGATTAATAGTGGACATCACCGTGATTGTTGAGGTCTGCCATTACTGGTGGGTCCCTGGCTGCTTATTGCAGCCAGGACCTGCAGTGCATGAAGCAAGCACCGTTCCGATGCTCGCGGTTATGTACAGGACATAAATGTAGGTTCTAGTTCGCAAAGTACCTCTGCACCAGGACGTACATTTACGTCCTTGGTAGTTAAGGGGTTAACCACTCGCTTTAGCAGTAGAGTACAGAGTTTGGGTTTGTATCCTGCTGCTGCATTGAACGAGAGGTAACCTTTAATGCCAAAATTGACTGCATTCTTAAAAGGGCACTTCAGCCTTTACATACTTATCCCCTATCCAAAGTGCCTGAGTACAGGGGGTCTGGTTAGCACGTGCTTTATGCACTGTCTATAGGAGTGCCAAAAATACGCAAGTGTACTCAGGTATCTCCAGCTCTCTCATAGATAATTCATGGAGTGCTTGCCGATCCCATATATCCAATATCCTGTAGGGGTACGTTCTTAAACCCCTATTAGGGCTTAGAAACAATTAAAAATCTCCCGTACTAAATGTGAACTAATTGTGACAGCACCTGCTCCCCAATAAGATGCAGATATCCCAACAAATAAGACCAATAAGAGGTAAATGTGGTATTAATAATAATAATAATAATAATTAATAATGATATTAAACAAGAAATAATTGAACATAATAGCATTAAATATTAAATCAGCTATCCCTCCATCGATACCAAGAATGATCCTAATCCTCACATATTACTGTCCAAAAATAGCATCATGGAGGGTTTGCTAGAAGTAAACCACATTATGGGCGCCATTCCAACACTGACCTGTCAACCACTGTCCTGTTAGTGAGTTGTCTTATCAAGTTTGGCCACTGAAATTGAGTATCACACTTATAGGGTTGGGTTCTCACCTGCATGCTTGGTGCAAACATTGAAATACAATTCTATGTATTTACAGGAGCAACTAAATATGTTCTTGCCAGCATGTATATTATTTTTAATGTGCAAATGATTATGTGGTACACAGATTGACCAAGGCAAATGGACTAGTTGACATTTGGGTTTAAGGATTACACACATTTTGTTTGCTTTAAACGGTTTCATAGCTTAAGAGGGTTGTTATCTCTAGTGTTAATATGAAACAATAAGCAATCTGCCCCCCCTATGTAGAAGAAGGGAGATGCCTCGATTATTTTAGAAAACTTCACAGTAGCTCATTGGGTATGGATCTTCAGAGTATAACAGAGCTCTCCTTTTATTTCTCTTGCTGTTTTACAACCCTGATCATGCAAAGTTTATTTGCACTTTTGATTAAATAATATTCCCTTTGGCATTCCTGTGGGCTTTGGCTTAAAACTAAGCTCATTAACCCTTTACTGCTTATCACCATATCTGCCTTTACACCAAGTCCAATTGTCCATTTATAGTGCATATTTTTTTGTATCTGTTTATACTGTACGAATATATATATATATATATATATATATATATATTTTGTCTGTAACAGATGTTTCATTTTTGCTGTAATATTGAAGCTGTTAGTACAGTATATTGCTATGAATAACAATTAAGAATTTAACCATAATAGAAGAATATGGAGAATAGCATCCAATTATTTTTTTATTACCAGGCAATGTGTTATTTGATATTTGAATAAATTGCTTTCACATATTTATATAAAATTATATACTGCTAAATATCATAGTACATGTGGCTCTGGCAAAGACATCAATTTCAAAGACATAAAAAAAAGCTTTAAAAAAGAAAAAAAAAAAAAAAGAATCAAACAACTGATATAAAATGATTTGTTTTTATCTGGATAATTTTAAAATACGGTTGCAGAGCTTTCGATTTCATAGTTCCAGCACGGCATCACATCCTTGAATATGTTTCCATTCAGCTCCCATGAAGAAAAAATCAACTTCTTGTTGCATGCTTAGTGGGTTCCATTTTGTGCCGAGAATCAGTTGCATAGTGTCATATCTCTGATATTGTTAAATGTAATAAATACCTAATCTGTAATTATTATCACTGCTGCAAATATAAAAAAAAAAAAACGACTTAAATAGATACATGCACACGTTTATGTCATCCGCATTCAATAGGTTATCAATATGAATGTCTCATTATTGTTGGCCAGGAATCATCTCCTTTAATTGAGACCAGGACTTTGGAATCAGCCATTTATAAATTGATTCATTCTTCAAATGCAATTCAAACAGAGAGGAACGGTCAGTTATATAGCAAAGCAGCAGTCCATGCATATTGAGCATACAAACAAATGTTTTTTTTATAGAAGTAATTTACAAATCTGTTAAACTTTCTGGCACCAGTTGATAAAAAAAAAAAAAAAAAAAAGTTTTCCAGTGGAGTACCCCTTTAAACATACTGATTTTGTAAACAAAAGTTTAGGTAGTACAAAGGTAGTACAATAATAGAAAAGTATGTAAAGATGGATATCACTATAACCATGTTGACCCACAGAATAAAGAAAAGATGTAATTTTCACCATAAAGTGTATAGCGTGAAAACAAAATCCTCCCAAATGTGCTAGATTGTGGTCTTCATTTAAATTTCCTCACAAAAAAAAAAAATTTGGGGGTTCACCGTACATTTTATGGTAAAATGAGAAGTGTCATTACAAAGTACAATTGGTAACGCAAAAAACAAGCCCTCAATTACCATTGTGGATGGTAATATAAAAGAGTTATGGATTTTAGAAGGCGAGGAGGAAAAAACGAAAACGCTAAAATAAAATTGTCTGGTCCTTAAGGTAAAAATGAGCTTGGTCCTTAAGGGGTTAAAAAAATGCCATCAGACAACCCCTTCAAAGATTACTTTTACAGAAATATTTTTCAAAAAGACAATGGACATATTACATGTACACAGGCTCTTTTGTATAATTGTATGATATGTTTTAGCCTTAACAATATACTTTTTATTCCTCTTGCTTTTATAAAGGAAAATATATTCAGCAGGGCTATATACAGATTATATTCCCCCACATAAGTCCCTGTCCCCATGACCTTACAGCTCCTCTAATACACACATATACAAGGACCAATTTTGTCGGGAGGCCATTTATTATTTTAGCATGTCTTTAATAATGTGGGAAGAAAGCATTGCTCCCGGGCAAGCCCATTTAATCTCAAAGAGAATGCAGGAAAATAGGAGCAATATAATAGACCAATTGGAGCCGTTTGTCAGGCCCATAAATGCATCATACTTAGTATGGCCTATGTTATATTTGTTAAGGTAAGTTTTATTTTCTATTTAAATATCCAAAGCTAAAGGACTACTTTTACAAAAGTAACCCACGACATACAAAAATATGCAAACAGAAAAATATTTAACTTATTACTTAAAAATTGCTTTTTTAACATTGATTACAGTTTTTAGAGATGATTCCAGGTGAGTGACGTTTTTATAATAAAAAGAAATGGTTAGGTAAGGAAAATAGATCTGCCACTACTGGGTTAATAATACTGTTGTTTAAAGGAAAACCTTCATATGGCACTGTGACGTCAGTGCCGCTTGTCCGCAGCACTGCCCGGCTTATGCATATTCATGCCCTCCCTCCGCATCTCCCTCCTCTCCCCGCTCTGTATTTGACTCCACTGCGCATGTGCCGACTTACTGTGTACACCCGGAAGCGGCTTCAGTGCAGCTTCATTACAGCGGAGCAGAGCTGCAGAAAGGGTGTAATAAGTAAAGGTGCAGTAAGCCGGCACATACGCAGTGGAATCACATACAGAGTGGGGAGGAGAGGGAGATGCGGAGTGAGGGCATGAATTTGCATAAGCCGGGCAGTGCTGCAGATGAGCGGCGCTGACGTCACAGTGTCAGATGAAGGCAGTAACCCCGCCCGAGCCAGTTAGAACATGATTTGCATATCTTGAAAAATGAAGATAATGGGCGAACGGCTAGATGGATCCGGCTATGGTAGGCATCATATTGATCAGCGTCCCCCGCACTACCAGCCAGTGCCTCTGGTCAGTGTGGGGGGGGCAGTTAGTGACAGTTTTCCTTTAACATCAAGGCCTTTATGAAAAATAAAATGAAAATAGTATGGCAACTGTGCATTTAAATCAGTTTTATTTATTAAAGTCACAATAGCTAATTAGCAACACATGGATATATGAAGCCCAAATCAAATAAAAGTCCCTTATACAAATTAAGATGCAATCATTGTGTTAATTGTGAAAATACTGCTTCACCCTGGATGCAAAATCCTGTATACTTAAAGGAGAAAAATAAGAAAAGGAAAAAAATATTCTTTAATACAAGTTGCTGAAAATAAATTAAGACCATTCAGCCTTCTGCTTTCAGAAGACAGAGGATTTCTGGCTACTCACCTATTTTTGCAATAACAATGTTTTTAAATAAATGAAAAACCTTAATGGATTCACAACCAGTGTTTGGAGAAGGTTTCTAATTATGAACTCTAATTTACCTGGTTCAGCAAAATTCATTAAATCGGAATTTTGCTGATAGTTTATATTATATAGTCAGCATAAAAAAAATAAAAAATAAAATATGTAAGCTGAAAATAGCCAGTTAATAATAAACATTACCTGGTTGTTATAGGCAGTCAGTGAGTGGAAGCTTGTGCTTACAGTGAAAACCAAAGAAATACATCAGTCATTGGAAGTATGAACTATGGGTGGCATTTATCACTGTCTTTAGAGCTGTTTTCGTGTGTAGATTTGTATCACATTTGGCAAAAAGTGTAAACCAAAAAGAAAAAAAATTGCCTGAGGTGCAATTTATCAACTGAGACTTTATGTGAAAAGGCACAAATAAAGGCACAAAATCACCAAAAAGTCTCTAAACTACACAAGCTCAGACTTAGCTGAGCTTTGTGAGCATTTGTGTATGCCCCCCTTTTATCGTTTACTGAGGGAAAAAATTGACCTGAAAACCAAGTTTTTTAGATATTACTTTTAGGAAAAGATAAAATTAAATACAAAATGAAACAAGCAAAAAATTATAATTTTTCATAGTTCCATGAAATCCACAAAAATGGGGAACAGGGTAAAAGCATTAAGACTAAATAAAAAAAATAAAATAAAATAAAAGAAATAATAATATTATATATACATATATATATATATATATATATATATATATATATATATATATATTGCAGAGAAGCGTATCTGTCTCTGGAATTTATGATACTACTGAGACTACTATGTAGTTTAAAACCCAAATTTAAGGCCTTGGAGCCAAATATTCTTTTTTCTGATGCTGTCAATTCTTTTTACTATACTATAAAATAAAATTAAAAGGTGATGATTCAAAAACAGAGTAAATAACATGTTTACACTACTGCTTATGGATTATTATCTGTTCTTGAAATAGGAAAAATACTGAATTTGTGAATAGAAATTGGGACTGCAGCATCTTGGTCAAAGATTTTTGTTGTGATGATAACAAACTTTCTAATGCAAAAAAAAAAAGAATAAAAAAAAAAAGCTTAAAGTTCTAGAAAATTCCTAAAATGATTTCTCCTTTTTCACATTGATGGTATCTAATTTTAAAATAAGCAAACCCATATGTATTGTAACCGCAAAACACTCCAGCATGGTCTAAAATGATTTAAAGAAAGAAAACATAGAACTCACCAGTGCAATTGGTGATTAAGAATTCATTCTGACATTGTGTATTGGGCCCATGAACCTGACCCACTACCATGAAAATACAGTAGCTTTGTCTCCTTTACAACTATAGACAGGGCCAAATCCTTGTATGGTAAAGAAACACTTAAATTCTGCATAAACTTTTATGAACATCAGATGAGGATTGTTAAAGTAAGCAACAATTTTCCACCAATAGGGGCCCAATAATAAACAAAGTCAAAATCTGCTATGCATAGTTGAACATTGAGCATGCTGGTGGAAATGTTCCAAGAGCCTCGTGCAGCTTTCTAACTTCTTGGCGTTTTTAAAATTCCAGGAGAAACTGTACTCGATGTACTTTACAATGTACTTGAATGTACTCAAATGTACTGTAATATATAGCAGGAAATCTTTTATTTTTTATATATATATATATTTTTTTTTTTTCTTAGTAGCTGCTTACATTATTATTATGATTTTTTTTTTTTTAAAGCAGCTGCTTACATTAAAAAGTAACCTCAATTATAATATGCAGGATACAAAAAAATGAAATAAGAAGTGTTAATATCCATTGTGCAGGCAGGTGCTCAAATGTGATTCAATCCTATGAGTGAGATATACAAATGTAAATTTAGTAAACCAGGTTTCTCTGCGATTAACATCAAGAAGTAGGAAATCCAAGCTCTTTTTGCTCACTGGGATTGCTAATTTTAGCTACTTTCTTTTTTTTTTGGAAAGTAAATAGCTTTCTTAACAAAAATACAAACAAGTTGATACTAGTCATTACAATGTAAAGTCATTTCTTCCAATCTATAAACTTGCTATCCGGAATGATGTAACCTGGAATGATGTTCAGTGGTTTTTGTTTTATTCAAAAATTTTAGACTGCTTTTTTTTTTTTTTTCCAAAAGTTCTTAGTCAATTGCTTTGATTTATATATTTAACGTAGCAAAGGTTAACAACAAATTTTTAGGACAAATGCTATAATGAGGGTTTGATCCCATGTCATCTTTATAGCAGACCTTAACATATAATGATATATTATGAGGATTATTTTGATATATTATGAGGGTTATGAGTACATATACACACATGCTTGATTTAGATTTGGTTACTTTGAAGGGGAAGTCAACACCTTGAACTGTTTTCAATTTCCTCATCCAATTCCTGGACAATTTTGCAAAGTGGCAGGGTGCATTACCCTGCTCTAAGAACTACCTTTAGCGAATATTGTTGTTGTGTAATTGATCTGAAACAATGTTTAGCTAGGTAGTATGTGTCAAAGTAAAATCCAGAACTTAAGATTTCCCAGCATATTGCCCAGAGCATCACTGTGCCTCTGCCAGCATGCCTGTCTTCCATAGTACATGCTGGTGACATTTTCCCCCCATGTGAGTGAGACAGCTCTCCAATTAGGTAAGTTAGGCAGCCGTCTAAGGCCCCGATGCATACAATATGCAATCTATACAGTTCATTTTTATTATTGTTGCATATCTCTTTTAATTATGAGTGTCAGTGAGGGCCTAATGTTTGAGTTTCTTCTAAAGGCCTCACTAAGTCTAGAGCCACCTTTTCATATACAGCCAGCTATACAGTGTAAAAGACAAATTTGGTCCAGGACAATAGTCTAGTTCTGCTGTCCCTATACCCACTGTAGAAACTTTTGACAGTGGACGTGGGCAGCATGTGCAGAGCAGCATAACAAGGCTTAAAGTGTACCTGTTGTCAAAACTTTTTATATAATGTAGATAATACCATTATATGTATATTTGTAATATACATTGGTTAAAACTTGTGTAGATTTTTGGGTGAAAAAATGCTGTCCTTGCAGCTATTGTCTGTGTGTCTCTATGATGAGTCCAAAAGCAGGAAGTGAGGGCGGGACAAGCAGGTATCTGTGCAGGCTCCTGACTTGTCAATCATCCTGATGTATGAACCAGGAGCTTGTTATAGAGCCTCAGGGAACACTGTCCTGATTTTTCTTAGTGCACAGAGCCCTGCTTGTCCACCCTCACTTCCTGTATTTGGACTCCTCATAAAGACACACATGCAATAGATGCAGGGAAAAAAATATACACATTTTTTAACCAATGTATATTACAAATATACATATAATGGTATTATCTACATTATGACGACAGGTACACTTTAACTTTGTCAACACAGGTACACTTTAACTTTTTCAGCAATTTCTGTAGCTTAGGCTATTCTTTGCTTTCAATGTTAAATAATAAGCCTAGGGGGTCCATGACCTGTAGTCAGCTAACTGTTTGTTATTCTTTGGAATACATTTTGGTAGTAATAAAGATCAGTTAACTCCCCCTACATTTGACTGTACACTAACTGGGCTGGGTGCTGTGCTTGTGTCATATAACATATAGTATTGTGAAAAAGTAGAGAAAGTTTACGGCTCTATCCCTGGTCTGGATCCCAAGCAAGGAGAGGGTGTGGACCTCACCCAGAACAATGGAAATGAAGAAAGCAAACTCCAGCTCAGTACAGGTGAATTCGGCTTTATTCACATCAACGAGGCAACAGGTACAGAGAGGAAGTGACGCGTTTCGGCCAGGTGCTGGCCTTAGTCGTACGACTAAGGCCAGCACCTGGCCGAAACGCGTCACTTCCTCTCTGTACCTGTTGCCTCGTTGATGTGAATAAAGCCGAATTCACCTGTACTGAGCTGGAGTTTGCTTTCTTCATTTCCAACATATAGTATTGTATAGTTTCCTATAATATTATTCGTCCTGTCAGGGTTTTATTCAGCAAAATACTTGGTTTTTGGCCTGAACAGCTCATCATATCATTCAGACTGATAATCTGTACTATTTGATAATCTGATTAATCTGTTTATTTGACAGAATTTCTTTATTGGAAAAATACTTCCGTAAGCAAATAATAGTTTTTAAAATATTTTAAAATTTTAAAATAGTTATTATATAAATAAAGAGATTCTACATCATAACATATGCTATGATGGAAAAAAAATTTCTGTTGCCAGCTATACACATTTACCATTCTCTGTTATTAAAGGGGTACTCCGGCGCTAATACATCTTATCCCCTATCCAAAGGATAGGGAATAAGATGTCAGATCGCGGGGTGTCATTCAGCACCCACCTTTGCAAGCTCTCCGCAGTGCTGGAGGCTCCGAGTGTGCAGGGCGACAACCACTCCGTGTGACGTCACGCCCCCTCAATGCAAGTCTATGGGAGGGGGCTCTGGCCCCGTGGTCTTCACGCTGCACACTCGGAGCCTCCAGCACTGCGGAGAGCTCGCAAAGGTGGGTGCTGAATGACAGATTGCGGCAGAACTACCGCGATCAGACATATTATCCACCATCCTTTGGATAGGGGATAAGATGTATTAGGGCCAGAGTACCCCTTTAAGCTCTATCTGTGATGCTCACACCAAGGAGTGAAACAATAAGGACAGCCCAAACAGAAATAATATTTAGCACTTTGATGGCCCAAGGCCTTGCAGAGGCATTACCAACAATCCATATTTGGTTGGATATCTTTAAAGTGTACCTGTACCATTTAAACACACTTTTGACATGTCATAGAAATATGTCAAAGGTTTTGAATCAGTCAGGGTGAGCGCTAAAACCTCAGGTGAATGAGTGGGGAGAAGAGAGTGCTTCTCTTCCTGATTTGCTGGATGGCCCCATAGATTTGCTGCAGAGATTGCTGTGAGCCAAGGAGTGAAGCACACTACTGCACACTTCTCCCTGCTTGTTCTCCTAATCAGTTTGGACCTCTGCACTGAAACTCAGAACTATCATATCTTTTGACACATCTCTGTTACATGTCAAAAGACAGGGACACCTCAAATGACATGAACACTTTAATTGATCATTATTCATATATAAAATACAAGGTAATTTCTTGCTAAAAAATTGTTCCTTCTTTACTAAATATAATGCAACATGAGACCACCCAAACACCATTTTTTCCTAACAGACATCATGCACAAGCCTTGTAATGCTGTATTGAGATAAATGTACTCTTAAGTGATCTCCTTAGGATCATTTATCAGGTTCTGTTTGTTTGGAATAGACCAGAACACTTGAATTAATGTACCACATATTAGCTGATTTATACAGAGTATTACAACCCTATATTAGTGAGGCCAAAAGATTAGCCAATCTGATATGGATCAGCACAGATCGGATGGGATTATTTTCAGGCATTGAAATATGTAACATCGTAACCTTGGCATGTATTTCTTCATTCTGCTCATTGGATGACTGAATTTGTCCTCTATGCTTCTAGTGATGGAGCCCTTTTTTTTTGGGGGGGGGGGGGGGGGGTTGGTGTTTTGTCATCTGTTATGTAAGAAATAATTTTAATTTTATGTAAGACCAAGTTTAAGGTGAATCTCTGCTAAGTATTAACATTGGCTATTTAGAAAAGATATGCAAAATCTACCGATTTTTCATTTTGTTATAGTATTTTTAACAAGCAGACTGGATGCTGCAGGAATTTTTTTGCGGCTTGGTGTATGCCTACCAGGACAGTTTGGCTTATTGAAACGAGAATACGTTTAGCTACTTAACATATGGATATCCAAATGCTTGCTATAACATGTCATGTATCAATCAGACTTGCAAACGACAGAACTAATAAGTCATCCACAACTCAGGACACCAAATGCAATGCACCTATCAGAAATAATAAAAGCTCCATCAACAGAAACTTACTGACAGTTTCCTATATTGGAAACACCAAAAACTAAACTGATAAAAAAAAAAAAAAAAGTTTAAATGCCCCCCTTCCCAAAAAAGTCACAAAAAATGACAAATAAAATTAGAAAAATGCTACATTTCTTATTTGCTGGCTACATTCTACATTGCCCAGGGCTGGACCAATTCCAAGAGCCATGCAGGCAATATGCCTAAAAGTTAGTTTTTTTTTCCTATTGATGTTTATGAAAGTTCTTATTGACTGGCTACCAGAAAAAAAACTCAGACTGGCTTATGAAGACTGCAGTTTAGGCGGGTTGTATAGCTTCATTCCTAAAGTCAGATGATGGTCACATTAATGATATACAAAGTATAATAACCTAATCTGCATGTAATTGCATGAAGTCCTACTATACTCATACATAATATGCATACTGTATATTATGCCACAAGAGCATATTATAAGATCTAGGCCATCTTCCTACCATGACACAAGAGTCTAATCCTTTTCATAGTTGGATTTCTTATCCATGTGATGATAATAGATTATAGGCAGCTACTTTTGTAACTGGTATATACATTTTTTAGGATTGCTTCTGGTCAATGTCAGTCAGATGACATTTGGAGTTTCATATTTAGTTTTGGAGACTTCCTATATATAAAATACTGATAAAACATTAAGGGGTCTAAATACAGCTGACAAAAAAGGTCTGAGACATAAATAAGACCAAAACTACCTTAGAAACTTAACAGGTGACCTTGAACAAAATGAAGGAAAAGGTAGCACATGATGGAAACATTTAAATATAGTAGGTTTACTATGAGCTCCAGGATAAATTACCTGAACCTAGTGTCAGCATAGAGGAAGTAGGAATAAAAAAATAAAAAATATAAGAAAAATGCAAAGAAGATGTACCACTTAGTCACTGCCTGCAACGCAGGATTAGTAATATTATATTTGAATAGCTCAGACAAATTCACACACAGTGATTTCAAATATGTTTATGTATTGTTTTATTTATATATGTTTTTATTTGGAAAATGGAAGGATAAGATTTTTTAAACTTACAGGACTTGTATGAGCAATCATTTGTACTGCATAGATCCATTAGACTTTTGCTCTATTGATAGAGCCTGCCATAGGCAGAGTCCCAGCAGATACATTGGCCTCAGGCTGTCGTGACAATGGGTCTACTGCTAACGATTGCACTGGCAGGCAGCAGATCTAGACCACTGCATCAACAATTACACTTGTAAACGTCATTTAGATACCACTGTCAACTTTGACAGCAGCATCTAATTGATCAATGGCTGACAGTGGTGATCAATATATGCCGACTATTAGCAATGGCCCTAAGGTGTTGAAAGCAGCCAGGTGCTGCTGAGTATGTAGCAGACCCAAGTTCTGAGCCCTCTTAATACTTCCATAACGGCCCCAAAATTAAGAACATTGTGGGTTAATAAAGGGTAAATGGCACTTATATTCAATTGGAAACAAAGGACAAAATCAGACTAACCTGTTATTATAGAAGTTAGCCTCACCTGTCCCCACCTTTTCACCGATTTTCAATAGCCTATTAATACCAACTTTGATGCAGTTGGATTCTCTATAGTGTCTGAGCAGACTAGAAAGTTATGAACACCAAACACAAACAGTTTAAAGGGTACAAGGCTATCCTCAAAGACGTTGGAATACCAGTGTGAGGTGCAGAACTGCACCCTATGCAATTTTATGTTGGCCCCTCCCCTCAGCTGTTCGGAGATTTCCGAACATACAGCAAGGGGAGGGGGAAGGCAGAGACAGGCAGGACGCAGTTCTGCACCTCCCTCGCCCCCGTACACAGTTCCCTCCTCACCCCTCCCTCAGGAGGAGAATGTAGATTCTCACAGCCCCGCTCCTGGAAGGAGATCTTCACAGTTGTCAAAATCTCCGTCCAGGAGCGGGTCTGTGAAAGTCTATGTTCTCCTCCTGAGGGAGGAGTGAGTTGTGTATGGGGCGGGGGAGGTGCAGAACTGTGTCCTGCCCATCTCTGCCTTCCCCCTCCCATCGGTGTATGTTCAGAAATCTCTGGGCAGCTGAGGAGAGGGGCCGACATAAAATTGCATGGGGCGCAGTAAAACCTGGTGGACGATCCATAATGTTGTGTGGCTGCTTTGCTGCCTCTGGAACTGGAGACCTTGAATATGTTAAAGGGGTACTCCGGTGAAAACCTTTTTTCTTTTAAATCAACTGGTGCCAGAAAGTTAAACATATTTGTAAATTACTTCTATTAAAAAATCTTAATCCTTCCAGTACTTATTAGCTGCTGAATGCTACAGAGGAAATTCCTTTTTTTTTGGAACACTGATGACATCACGAGCACAGTGCTCTCTGCTGACATCTCTGTCCCTTTTAGCAACCGTGCATAGCAGATATATGCTAAGGGTAGCATGGTGGCTTAGTGGTTAGCACTGCTGCCTTGCAGTACTGGGACCTTGGGTTCAAATCCCACTAAGGACAACAATAAATAAAGACTTATTATTATTATTATAATAACGTCAGCAAAGAGCACTGTGCTTGTGATGTCATCAGAGAGCATTCCAAAAAGAAAATAATTTCCTCCGTAGTATTCAGCAGCTAATAAGTACAGGAAGGATTAAGATTTTTTTAATAGAAGTAATTTACAAATCTGTTTAACTTTCCGGAGCCAGTTGATTTAAAAGAAAAAAGGTTTTCACCGGAGTACCCCTTTAAAGCAATAAGGAAATCAGAGAATTCTAGGAGTGCTTTAGAGTGAAATGTTCTCCCTATTGTAAGAAAACTAGGCTTGTATTTAACAAAATAGGTCCTACAGCAAGATAAAGACCCAAAGTACACATCCAAAAGTACACAAGAAATTGTTAAGAAGGGAAAATGGACTGTTATAAACTGAGTCCCAATCTCAATCCAATTGAAAATCTTTGGAGAGAGCTATTGGGAAAAGGATCCTTGAAAACATTCAAGAGCTTGAGAGAATTGCAATGAAGAAGTGTGGGCAGGTGCAAAAAGGTCACAGATGGCTGCAAAATGTTTAGAGGCTGTCACTCATTGTAGCCAGAGGTTGTGCAACTAACTATAGGACAGGGTGCTTTAATCCTGTTCATGTCCTATTCTGTGTTTATTCTTTATTTCTTTTTCAACATAAATGCTTGTATGTTGGTGGGACAACGTTATTATTGAATGTATTTGGGCATGCTAATAAAATAAGAGTGCACAGTTGGCACATGTTCACTTATTTCTGAAGATTATTATTTTTTTATGCTTAACAATCAAGGATGCCAATATCTCAGAGCCAGACATGTGCGCGCACACACACTCACACTTTCCTATTAAATCTATTGATTATCAATAAGTTTTATATTGTGGGAGGAAACTAAACAAACATAGGTAGATCAAGCTGAAAGTGCAGAACAGTAGTCATAACCACTGAGCCACCAGGACACTACCAATTACGGTGGTCCCTCAACATATGATGGTAATCCGTTCCAAACGGACCATCGTTTGTTGAAACCATCATATGTTGAGGGATCCGTGCAATGTAAAGTATAGGACAGTGGTCTACAACCTGCGGACCTCCAGATGTTGCAAAACTACAACAGCCGTTGGCTGTCCGGGCATGCTGGGTGTTGTAGTTTTGCAACATCTGGAGGTCCGCAGGTTGTAGACCACTGTTAGAAAAAGTTGTACTTACCTATCCGCGCCACTCTGGACCATCACCGCTCGTCACCGCTGCCCTGGATGTCGCCGTCCATCGCTGTTGCCGCACCCCCGAGGTGTCCCCGATGCTCCAGCAAGGCCTCTGCTTCCCTGGCAACCGCGCTCTCCGTTGCCGCCATCACGTCACTACGCACGCCGCTCCTAT
This sequence comes from Hyla sarda, assembly GCF_029499605.1. Taxonomy (NCBI): domain Eukaryota; kingdom Metazoa; phylum Chordata; class Amphibia; order Anura; family Hylidae; genus Hyla; species Hyla sarda. Next base: position 169,594,103 of record NC_079191.1, read on the forward strand.
TGGATGACGGGACAGCGTGCGCAGCGACGGGATGACGTCGATGGAGAGCGCCGACGATGCAGAGGATCCCGAAGAGGACGCGCCGGAGCCCCCGAGGACAGGTAAGAGACATCACCGGAGCTCACGGGGCACCGTAAACGGCTATCTGGTGGCAGCTGAAGCAGTCAGCGCTGCCGGATAGCCGTTTATGCGATGGCCCCGACATACAAAAACATTGTATGCTGATGCTGCCATCGCATGTTGAAATTATCATATGTCGGGGCCATTGTAGGTTGAGGGGTCCCTGTATTTACTAGATTTCAAAGAAATTTGTCATCACATTGAAGCCCTGACATTAAAGGGGTATTCCAGGAAAAAACTTCTTTTTATATATCAACTGGCTCCAGAAAGTTAAACAGATTTGTAAATGACTTCTATTAAAAAAATCTTAATCTTAATAAGTACTTATGAGCTTCTGAAGATAAGGTTATTCTTTTCTGTCTAAGTGCTCTCTGATGACACCTGTCTCGGGAAACGCCCAGTTTAGAAGCAAATCCCCATAGCCAACCTCTTCTAAACTGGGTGTTTCCCGAGACACTTGTCATCAGAGAGCACTTAGACAGAAAAGAATAACCTTATCTTCAGAAGCTCATAAGTACTGAAAGGATTAAGATTTTTTTTATAGAAGTCCTTTACAAATCTGTTTAACTTTCTGGAGCCAGTTGATATATAACATTTTTTTTCCTGGAATACCCCTTTAAATAGTGCCATAAATGCTGATCCCAGCAGAGTGTTACGTATGTATGGAACTTTTTGTTGGTTTTCCACATGTGAATCTGCTACACATCTGCACTGTGTGAACAAAACTCTAAACTGTGAATTTAACAAATAGCATTTCATAGTCATGTATAAATAATAGACCTCTAAAATTTCAGGTAGGGTAACGGGAATGAGGTGACCGATTTTATTAAACTGTTTCTAACTGCTCTACCACATGTACGTGTACTGTACTTACTTGCAAGTTACATAGTCCATATAATATGTGCCAAAAATCGGTTAATACTAAAGCTTTTGGGTGCAATATGCTACAATAACACAGTTGTCATTGTAATTTAAAGGGGAACTACAGAAGAACTGAACTTGCCAGACATTTAGCCCCTATTTACATAGTGGATAAGAGTCTGATCATGGGGGTCTGACTGCTGGGGCCCCTTGCGTTCTCCTGTATGGGGCCAGGTCTACTTACCCATGCTGGGCCTGCTCCAGCCCCCGCCTTCCTGGATGTGGGCAAATGACAACCCACTCAGCCAATCACTGGCCTCAGCAATGTCCCACCTCCATGTGGGTGGACACCTGCCCACGTCCAGAATGTGCCAAGAATTATCCTATGGATAGGGGATAAGTGTCTCATAAGATCAGTTCCCCAGAGTACCCCTTTAGTTATTTAATTGCAATTGCAAGTAAATTGAGGGAAACCAAAAATTGTGTATATATATATATATATATATATATATATATATATATGTATATAGCAAGTAAAAAAGTAATCCGCAGCACTCCAAAAATAAGGTGCAAAAAGGTGATGGATTTATTAGCCTGACGGCTACACCTTTTTGCACCTTATTTTTGGAGTGCTGCGGATTACTTTTTTATTCGCTGTCTATTCTTGGCCCATTAACTGGGACAACGGACCGCTGGCACCCACACCCATTTCCTTTGTTCTGGTTGTGCTGCTCCACTTCTACGTTTATATATGTGTGTGTATATATATATATATATATTAGCTGTCATTTTAGACTAAAATTTTCTGAAAGAAAAGATATTAGGGGTTAATCTGTGACCGCACACTGCCTGCCCTCCATCTCTTTAGTTGCAGCAGTTCTCTGAGACAACCTAGACTTAGAATACTGTATATGACAGTCATTTCAGGGCTCTACCATCAACTGTTTGTATACATTATTTTGATACAATAACTATGTATGTTCTTGCCTTTTAATGTATTTGTTTTCATATCAGTCTATTTACAATAATAATATTACTATGGCTGTATAAAAGCTTTAGTTGTGATCTGGGATGTTTAGTTAGACTCATAATATTTGAGTTATTTATACTGATTATTTTATGGTACAATTACAATTGATTCAATGTAAAGCCTTTCTCTGTTTCTTCCAGTGAACAATAAGGCTTATTAGATTTATTAGCAAAACAGAGAATGACAATTCTCCCTTTACAATTATTTTCTACATTTCCAAGTGTAGCGGAACGGAGTTTAGGACTTGTCACCTTGGCATCACTGCAGTGTCTGAGGTTAGGAAGCCCAAATAATACAGCCCTCAAGGAGGTAACGCAGCTACATTACAGCTGTATTCATATTTTCACCTAGTCTGCTGTAGGTCAGATTAAAAAGAACTGTTACCAAGCAGTGACAAGCGCGTACGTACAAGAATGCAATGACTATTATCTGTTGGGACGTGCTTAGGGAAAGTGCCCGATGCTGCACATAGTCTAGATGAATGTCTTCTGTATGACATCATGTTCAGTACAGAAGTGATGTAATATGAGGACGCTGAGAATTTCACTAATGCTTTTCAGAGGCTCATAAACCAGTTGTTTATATTTTTTCAAATAGAAAAGTAAACACGGAGTTCATTTTGCGTTTTTGTTTCTGTTTAACATTTACTTTTTATATGCTTTAAAAGGAAAAATACATATATGTTAACAGATGCTAAAAAATAAACGCTGCTGTATCCATTTCCCACTGACTTACAGTATAGAAAAAGACGGACTGCAACGTATTTTATTTTATTTTTGCCATGCACACATTTTTGTATATAGTAAAATAAATACTGTATACGGTACAGCAGGGGTCTCAAACTCAAATTATCTGGAGGCCACTCGAGGTATCGGCTGGGTGAGGCTGGGCCACATGCGCCCCTCTCATATAATGCCCCAATCAATCGCCCCTCACATATAATGCCCCAATCAATCGCCCCTCACATATAATGCCCCCATCATGTGCCCCTCACATATAATGCCCTCATCATGTGCCCCTCACATATAATGCCCTCATCATGCACCCCTCACATATAATGCCCCCATCATGCTCCCCTCACATATAATGCCCCCATCAATCGCCCCTCACATATTATGCCCCCACATTGCACCCCTCACATATAATGCCCTCATCATGCACCCCTCACATATAATGCCCCCATCATGCGCCCCTCACATATATTGCCCCCATCATGTGCCCCTCACATATAATGCCCCAAAATGCGCCCCTCACATATAATGCCCCCATCATGCGCCCCTCACATATAATGCCCCCATCATGCGCCCCTCCCATATAATGCCCCCATCATGCACCCCTCATGCGCCGTGCAGGACGTCAGCGTCCCGGCGATGCGATCACCAAATGCACACATCCCTCCAGGAAGGCTCATTATAGGCTGCAGCAGGGAGATATAGGTACAGTGGCAGTGTAAGCCGACGTGTGTGAAGTCTACCGGCATTTAGTGCTGCTTGCCTGAAGCAGGGCTAAATGCCTGAAGAAATCACCTGCCTGGTGCCCGGGCCGCAAGATTCGCTCCGCGGGCCCTGAGTTTGAGACCCCTGCTGTACAGTAAATTAGATAGAAATGCAGTGTGAGACTTACTGTCTATGCAGCTGGTTTGGCTCCCATACTAAACACCAAAAGTGATATTCTACTAGTGCACATTATGAGACCAACTTTCCCTTTTCTGGTAAGCAGTACAATGCTTTGTAAAGAAACTGCATTTCCTATTAGAAAAAGAATACTTTGTGAATGAGCAGGGCCTGCACTGTAGTACGGTTGCTGAATGTATGGTTTGCCGTCCAGACTTTGCCCCTTGGATGGTGACTTGTATGTTAGAGACCTCGGTTATTGATTAACCAAGACTAACAATCTGGTATTTCTTAATCGAGGAGCTGGAAAGCAGTAAAGGCAGATTTTGGCTAGAGACTTTATTATGGCTCAGGACCCAATGGAATGCACCTATGACTGCAATGTAATGCAATGCTTCTACATGCAAGATACAAACAAACCAGGGAGCACGTATCCTCAATGGAAAAGTACCAGTGTTTGTCTATTAGATTGTACTTGGGAAAAGGATCAGAAACAGCTTAGACCTGCTGCAATAGGATCAAGTGCATGAAGGGCGTTTAAGATGCCAGACACTGACGCTTGGAACGTGGGACAGAGATATCATATAGTTCCCCTGCAAGCATCCGAAATACTCAGCTAGCGCCAGCCAATTACTTCTAGAAACCGCCTAGACTTAGGACTTTAAATTTAGCCTGCCTCGTACCCATACCGACAGCTTCCATATAGCATTGCACAACAAACACTGCGCACGTACTTTGCATTTTTTCACCCAAGTTAGTGTTAATGTGCTAAACAGACAGCAAAGGGTGGGTCTCCAATGTTACTTCACGGTTTACGTATCTTCTTATGGTTTAGACAAATGAGGCCATCAGGCATACACGGGGTTAAACATCCTGACACTTTGGGAAAGATCTTAGGATGCCTAAACCCCCACTGGATTTCAGAAATCCATTAACAACTTGGGCCCATAGTGCCCGGTTGTTAAAAAGTAGGTCACTAAAAAAAAGAAGAAAAAAAAGGAGATAGGCCAAAAACATCTCAACACCAACACAAAAGCTCAAAATACCTGCGTGTAAACAGAGGCCTAGCTACAATATCATAATATCAGCCTTCCTGTCACTATAAATAGCTTATGCGGCACTCGCTCGCTGTGAGGAAGCCTTAACATGCTGTAAGGACAGACATAGCAGAGCCGAGTTTGCAGTCTAACTTGTTTGGGCTGCATTGTTTATGTTCAAACCTCGTGGAAAACTACGAATAACGCGTACGATGGTGCGCAATGACTACCTCACCGCTGCTACATTGGACAACCGCCCCAACCCCCACAGCTGTGTGTGGCCAGTCACCTCTAACATGACACAGGTCATGATTTCTACATTACGAATGGAGGTACAAGGGGGAGGAAGCGTTCCACTTTAAGAGGCGGAGAAAGGGTTAAACTAGCGCAGAAATGTATTGGAAATATTGCTTCTACTCCCTTGGTGGATTTTGGTGTCGGCATGACTCTTGCGATGGCTCTGCGTATAGATATACAGGGACCTGCTGCGGAATATATATATACATATATATATATATATATATATATATATATATATATAGGGTCTAGGTGGTGTGGTGAGCTAATTTACATGTTTTTATTATTTATATATATATATATATATATATATATATATATATGTAGCAGAGCAGAGTTGGTCAGAGGTAGCAGAGAGGACTTATCCCCTTTCCCACATAGGATTGCAGAGGAACCTACATGGTAAAGGAAGCAGAGAATCCAGTTTACAGCTTCGGCTCTGCTACATCAGCATGTGTATGAACTATAAGAACCTTGAGCAGCGCTGCATGGGTTAAAGCCATAGTGTCGGTGATTAAACCTGTCATGTTGTAGACACAGGCTGCCACCTAATAACCGTGGGCAATCTGATTAGTTGGGCTATAATCCCATTTCCGGCTACTGATGTAAGAGTGGTGGCGCTCATAGTGTCACTCTCACTGGGTGCTGAAATATTAACCCTTAGCTAGAAGTGATCCCCAACATACAGCACTACTGAGATGATGAGAGTTGTGGTCTCCAAGCCAAGGTGCCTCCAGCTGTTGCTTAACTACAACTCCCAGCATGCATTGTGTCTTGTGACTGCTATCCCAACCTCCGGGTTGCACAGACATCTTGGACCTCTTTACTAACAACTTAGTGCTGTTGGTTCAAGAAATGTATACACAGATCTGGCTTACAAATTATATCAGGGATTCCCAACCAGGGTGTCTCCAGCCGTTGCAAAACTACAACTCCCAGCATGCCTGGACAGCCGAAGGCTGTCCGCGCATGCTGGGAGTTGTCGTTTTGCAACAGCTGGGGGCACATTGGCTTGGAAACCACAACTCTCATCATGCTGGGAGTTGTGGTTTTGCAACAGCTGGAGGCACCTTGGCTTGGAAACCACAACTCTCATCATGCTGGGAGTTGTAGTTTTGCAACAGCTGGAGGCACCTTGGCTTGGAAACCACAACTCCCATCATGCAGGGAGTTGTAGTTTTGCAACAGCTGGAGGCATCTTGGCTTGGAAACCAAAACTCTCAACATGCTGGGGAGTTGTAGTTTTGCAACAGCTGGAGGCACCTTAGCTTGGAAACCACAAATCTCATGATGCTGGGGAGTTGTAGTTTTGCAACAGCTGGAGGCACCTTGGCTTTGAAACCACATCTCTCATCATGCTGGGGAGTTGTAGTTTTGCAACAGCTGGGGGCACATTGGCTTGGAAACCACATCTCTCATCATGCTGAGGAGTTGTAGTTTTGCAACAGCTGGGGGCACCTTGGCTTGGAAAACCATAACTCTCATCATGCTGGGAGTTGTAGTTTTGCGACAGCTGGAGGCCCCTGGTTGGTGTCGGTTTTCTATAGACAGACAGGCCCCACCCAAGCACGCCATTTAAGAGCTGGTACCTACCTATACTTGCTCTGCCAAGTAAAAGGTCAAAAGTAAGCAAAAGCACAATACAATGTGAAAGTGACGCAGGGTACAGTACCCATCGCAGATCCAAGCTGGATGCAATATACAGTACATGAAGAGTGCGCAGAGTACGCTAGAGAGAATACCATACCCTTCCAGTCCATGCCAACACAGCCCCTACTGAAGCCTTACAATAATGACGTCCATGAGGGCTGCTCCGGGTGAATAGCTCCTAGTCCAGACAATGACTGAGCCCTGGCACTGCCACCCTTGCCCGGGAGTGAAGGCTTTTATTAGTGCAGGGAGCGGTGTGCCCGGTGTGTGTGCCGGTGTGCAGAGGATGAAGCGCCGCTCACACACACCGGGCCGGACCCCTCTCTTATGTCACAGAATAGCAAATTAGTTCTCAGAATTTCGGGGCTGGCCTTTCCAAGTTGAAAGACTACGTCACGGCCAAAGACACACCACGTGACTCCTCCAGCCGGGCGAGACCAAGTGGCTGGGGGGGTCCTCCTAACACTAAGTGCTAAAGGGCCGATCAAGACCCCGATCAAAGACTGACCCCCGCGAAGGGCATTTTTTTCCAGCCGGGCAATGTGCCCGGAGGGGCAGTAAGTGCCCGCAGACGGCGGAGCCGGGCAGACGGAGGGTGAAAGGGGCCGGCTGGGAGACTCTCCGTCCTCCCCCGCCTTCATATAATGGTGAGATCACAAGCTCAAATTCCGAGAATTGAGCCCTGTTGATTCTTAGAACTGGGGGTTCTTAGAAGTGGTGATGCAAGGATTTTCTAGGAAAGCCCTACCAGGTGATTGCTTCTCTTTCATTCTTTTTTTTTTTTTCTTCCTTGCCAGTCGCTGGGGCTGTGCTCTCCTGGCTGTGCTTTCCTTCTGTGTCCCCTCCTGTGTCCCTTCTTGTCCACTTTCCTCAGGAGCTGACAATGCTGCTCAATCTCATTGCTCCGTCTGCCCTGCCTGGCATTGCCAGCCGTGTCCATGTAGTGGCATCAGTGCGCTGGCTGCTGCCCTGCCTGTCTGTGCCTGTCTGTCTGTGTCTGGCTCCAGGGGGGAGAGTCTGTGCCCCTGCACCTGCCCTGTGCCCGGGCTGCGCTCACATTACTCAGCCTTTATTGACAGGCTGGCAGGGAGGGCGATGCCTGGCATCCTGGCTGCCCCGAAACTGCGCTCACAACTCCGGGAGGATGAAGGGGATTGAGCGCTCTGTCCTGTGGCTGTGCGGGTGCAATGTGCGGATGTATGGGGGCCGGTGGCTTTCCTGTAAGGGGTGCAATGTGTGGCAAGAGTTTAGGATATGGGGTTGCATTGAATTTAGGAGGTGCAGTATGTAGATTGTATCTAGTTTAGGAGGTGCATAGGGGTGCATTGTATTTGGTTGTGAAGGTGCAGTATCCATATGATATATATATATATATATATATATATATATATATATATATATATATATAGGGGTGCATTGTATTTAGTTTAGGAGCTGCAGTCTCTATATATAGGGGTGCATTGTATTTAGTTTAGGAGGTGCAGTCTCTATATATAGGAGTGCATTGTATTTAGTTGTGAAGGTGCAGTGTGTGTGTGTGTATATAGGGGTGCATTGTATTTAGTTTAGGAGCTGCAGTCTCTATATATAGGGGTGCATTGTATTTAGTTGTGAAGGTGCAGTGTGTGTGTGTATATAGGGGTGCATTGTATTTAGTTTAGGAGCTGCAGTCTCTATATATAGGGGTGCATTGTATTTAGTTTAGGAGGTGCAGTCTCTATATATAGGGGTGCATTGTATTTAGTTGTGAAGGTGCAGTGTGTGTGTGTATATAGGGGTGCATTGTATTTAGTTTAGGAGGTGCAGTCTCTATATATAGGGGTGCATTGCTTTGACATCTGGGGCAACCCTGGATATGGGGTACATAGCATTTCGTTGTGAAGGTGCAGTGTGTGTGTATATATATATATATATATATATATATATATATATATATATATATATAGGGGTGCATTGCTTTGATATGGGGTACATAACATTTCGTTGTGAAGGTGCAGTGTGTGTGTATATATAGGGGTGCATTGCTTTGATATGGGGTACATAACATTTCGTTGTGAAGGTGCAGTGTGTGTATATATATATAGGGGTGCATTGCTTTGATGTGGGGTACATAGCATTAGTTTATTGGGGCTGTGTCTCCAGCTCTCCTCCATTGGCAGCCTCTGTTTACTATGAAGGCACTTGGCACGGGCAGGGCGCCTCGTAAATCAGCGTCGCCCAGTGAAGTTGTGTTGGCGCCGCTCCACACGCTATTCCTGGAGGGAGCGGGCAGAGACCACCGCACGCACCACTATGGGGGTCTGCGCCGCTCAGGTGGTGTCTGGCATCTGTTGGCGCGCGCCTCGTGCCCAGGGTTGTCCCGCAGGGTTCTGTCTGGCGCTATTACCTGGCCGCTGTTTAGCAGCGTTTGTGCCTTGTTGGTGCCAGTGAGATTGGCATGTTGTACTGAGTGCAGGAATCCCCTATTTGTAGTGGGCATGGATCCACACAGCGGTGCCAGGCATGACACAGGTGTCTGCACCCCGCCATGGCCGTGTGGGATAGCACACACATGGTGATAGGTATGTGGGTGATGGCGCTCGGATAACTCGCTGTTGACTACGTATGTTCCCTCCAGCCGAGCGCAGGAACACCGGCCACAGAAGTGGTAAATAACATATGTTTGGCCCATGTGTGAGCCTGGAGCGCCCCCTGCTGCTCACAGCACAACATAGGTCTGTGATAGATTCCCCAGTGACGCTCTATATATAGACAGCCGCTGCTGGCTTAGCGTGTATGCCGAGGGGAAGCCGCAAAGCTGCTGCGTCCTCACTGCCTAAATGCCTCTTGTGGAAGCCAAGGGGTTAAATAATACATAGTTCCCCCTGTGGCTTGACAGAGGTTAACTGGAGGTTTTACATTCCTGTGCACTGTCTGGCAGCTCCATCCATCATTGTGGTGTCTTGTCTCCCTCCTGTACTCAGGACACTTCTGGTATACACTGGATATAGAGGAGGTATATAGACAATAGTGTCCAGCAGTGAATCCTCAGTCATGACCTGTCAGGTTGCAGATGTTGCAGAGCTGAGTTTGTCATTTGTCAGTGCTTGGCATAGTCTCGCCATGTGTTCTTTGTGGGTTTTCTAGGAACTCTATTAAATCTGGCTGTAGCGTCCTGATCTCATAGTTATAGGACAGATTCGCCACTTCTATAGTCTACGATTCAATCAAACCCCCCAAACTTGTCCAAGTTTTCCTAAATGCCTTGTTTTGGCAACATAGACGTGTTATTGATGACAGATCATATGTGACAGATCACTGCGCGTATAGTCATCTTGGTCTCCCTGCATTGTGGATGATGGTCAGAGTACATGGATGATGTTAGATATAGTCGCTTTGATCTTCTTGCATTGTGGATTAGGGAATGTAGTACATGGGTAATGTTAGATATAGTCGCTTTGATCTTCTTGCATTGTGGATTAGGGAATGTAGTACATGGGTAATGTTAGGTATAGTCACCTTAATCTTCTTACATTGTGGATGATGGTCAGAGTACATGGATGATGTTTAATATAGTTTCCCTGGTCTTCTTGCATTGTGGCTGATGGTCAGAGTACATGGATGATGTTAGATATAGGGAATATGAATGAAGCCACTCAGCTCACTCACCACATGACCCAATACAGTCCTTCCAAGGAGACGCCAAGTTATCAGTATCGCTGGAGCTCAGAGAAGCGGGACGCCTGCCCGTAGCACAACTTGTAGAGAAATAGTGGGGTATCCGGCTTCTCAGCAGACTTAAAAAATTCAAGCTTTAATTCAATCCATTAAAATGTAGATATAGGGTTAAAACAACCGCGCCATGGGCGCGGTTGTTTTAACCCTATATCTACGTTTTAATGGATTGAATTAAAGCTTGAATTTTTAAGTCTGCTGAGAAGCCAGATACCCCACTATTTCTCTACAAGTTGATGTTAGATATAGTCACTTTGATCTTCTTGCATTGTGGATTAGGGAATGTAGTACATGGGTAATGTTAGCTATAGCCACCTTAATCTTCTAGCATTGTGGATGAGGGTTTGCAGTATGGGTGATGTCTTGATCTTCTTGCATTGTGGATGATGGTCAGAGTACATGGGTGATGTTAGATATAGTCACTTTGATCTTCTTGCATTGTGGATGATGGTCAGAGTACATGGATGATGTGAGATATAGTCACTTTGATCTTCTTGCATTGTGGATTAGGGAATGTAGTCCATGGGTAATGTTAGCTATAGCCACCTTAATCTTCTAGCATTGGGGATGAGGGTTTGCAGTATGGGTGATGTCTTGATCTTCTTGCATGAGATGAGGGTATGGAGTATATGAGTGATATTGGGTATAGCTGTCTTAATCTTCCTGTATACTGTAATAGGAGCTTACTCTATAACCGTACGGTCTATATGGAGTCTTGGGACACCTGCAATTTAGGGGAAGCCTTAGTATACTTAGACTAATACAAGCCTTATTCAGCACCGTTCCATCAATTTGGCACTCTCCAGCAGGTTGGGTGGCATAAGCCACAAAAAGTGACAAAATATAGGTTCCATAATAGAAACTTGTTCCTTGGCTATGTGCTGGTGTCATGTTTGGGAGGGCAGGAATGTAGTTGGCCCTGTCACTAATACTGCTCCGGTTATTTTACAAAGGAGGTGTCTCTGTGCGCAGCTACTAACTAATGCATTCCAAGGCAGGTCCCTGCCAGCGCTCCAAGCCATAGACCCAAACACTGTAATTCATGGCCAAGCTTCTGGAGCCGGGGTGACTTGGTGTAAAAAAAAAAAAAAAAAAAAATCACATGTTGAGTCAGGATTCAAAATGCCATAAAATGTTTCTTTTTTAAGCGAGAAAAGGGCAAAACATCAGAACAAACATGTGTGTGTTTATCCAAAAACAACTTTTCTTAGGGACATAATGGAAACAGGGCGCCAGAATCTGAAAAGAGGTAGAGTACTGCCATCTAGTGGTATTCTGAGATACTTCGCTTACTATAACCCTGTGCGTCTTTAGTTGCATAAGTCTACGTCTATGTCTATTAAATGTTACTATGGTCACAGGGTGTCTGACTGCTATGTTGTATAGAAAATGATATAACAAAGTACATGTGCTTTATGTAAATATTTATACAGTTCTACTCATTTATTTTAAATAAAACAAGTTTTCTTGCATAATATTTTTATTGCTTACTTGGACTTTTCTTTTCTGTAAACCAAAGCCCTTAATATCTTGGAAGCAGCTGGCATGCAGCCTAAAAGGTGGCAAGCTATAGTTGGCTGCTGTGGATCTGTACATGGCTTCTTCCCCAAATTGTGCTGGTTAAAGGGATACTCCACTGGAAAACATTTTTTTTCCAGAAAGTTAAACAGATTTGTAAATCACTTCTATTAAAAAATCTTAATCCTTCCATTACTTATCAGCAGCTGTATGCTACAGAGGAAATTCTTTTCTTTTTTTTAATTTCTTTTCTGTCTGACCACAGTGCTCTCTGCTGACACCTCTGTCCATGTCAAGAACTGTCCAGAGCAGCATGGGTTTGCTATGGGGATTTGCTCCTACTCTGCACAGTTCCTGACATGGACACAGGTGTCAGCAGAGAGCACTGTGGTCAGACAGAAAGGAAATTAAAAAAAGAAAAGAATTTCCTCTGTAGTATACAGCTGCTGATAAGTACTGGAAGGAATAAGATTTTTTAATAGAAGTAATTTACAAATCTGTTTAACTTTCTGGCACCAGTTGATTTAAAAAAAAAAAAAAAAGTTTTCCAGAGGAGTACCACTTTAAAGGCTATTAATTGTAATGAAGCATTGGGCTCTCCCATGTTGATGTGTACTGCGGGGGTCTTCACTTTTCTATGTGTGCCCTTGCCTACTGCAGGTCTGTGCCAGGTCTATGCTATGTTAACCCCTTCCTGACCAGGCACATTTTCACATGACTATAAACCATGCTGGACCGCCAGGATGTTTATAGTCTAAGGACACAAAGCAAACCTATTGCATTGCTATTCCTGTTATATTGAATTAAGGACCATGTTTGCTCTACCTAACTCTAATGTAGACCAGGTCACATCTTGCATTCTTATCCCCGTACTGTAAACGTACCTTTCGCTATGATTCCTTTTGCCAATACACATGACTGCTGCTCAGCTGGTAGGATTAACCAGTTCAGTGTTGTCATTGGGAAGTGTTGCTTTGTGCGGAGCTCTAAACTTGCTCTTCTCTGATACTGTTACAAGTTGTTGGTTAAATAAGGAATGAGTAACATTGCAGGGAGAGCTCGCTGCCAGTCACGAATCCCAGGCGGCTGGTGTATTTTTAAATAATTAATCCAATGAACTTGAAAGTGATTCTCTGCTGGAAAGCAAACGGGGAGCATCGCCCCTCATCTCCTCTTCCTATGAGGAACACACTAGAAGTGTCTATTTTTAATAGGCCAGTGTGATTTACATCAAGCTCTTCCCTTCCAGTGAAGCATTTGCTGGGTGGCATAAGAAGGATACATAACAGAAGACCAGAAGAACTTCTCATTTCCCTCCGATTGTAGTGCAGGGGCGCACGGTTTCTTTTAGTCATAGGCATACATTGGCATAGTGTATTACTTTTAAAAGGCTGCAATAAAATGTTGAAAGCAGATTCATTGCTTAGTTACTTGAGCTCATTTAACTATATTCTATATATTTGTGTATATGGTATGGGATGTAATGTATCTACATATCAACATCATAACCAAAGTATCATGCCATGTGCGTCTAAAAACCAGGTGAAATGCCGGGTGGCTATGACCGGGCACTGTAGTAATGCTTCTCTGCCCCCTGATATCACAGATGGGCTATACTAAGCACCTGCATCTTTCTTCTTGCTTTGTTAGGTCTATGTCTATCATAAAAGAGACTGCACTGTGTCTTGTGACTGCTATCTCAACCTCCGGGTCGCACAGACATCTTGGACCTCTTTACTAACAACTTACTGCTGTTGGTTCAAGAAATGTATACACAGATCTGGCTTACAAATTATATCAGGGATTCCCAACCAGGGTGCCTCCAGCTGTTGCAAAACTCCAACTCCCAGCATGCCCGGACAGCCGAAGGCTGTCCGGGCATGCTGGGAGTTGGAGTTTTGCAACAGCTGGAGGCACCTTGGCTTGGAAACCACAGCTCTCATCATGCTGGGAGTTGGAGTTTTGCAACAGCTGGAGGCACCTTGGCTTGGAAACCACAACTCTCATCATGCTGGGAGTTGTAGTTTTGCAACAGCTGGAGGCACCTTGGCTTGGAAACCACAACTCTCATCATGCTGGGAGTTGTAGTTTTGCAACAGCTGGAGGCACCCTGGTTAGGAAACACTAAATTATATACGAGCATAGTCATGCTAAGAGTAATGTAGGCTTAGACCTTGTACCCCCCACTACTGCTAATATAACTATTTGTCTTCTGGAATGGAATCAGCCTTCTCCTTAAAGGGGAAAACTTTTATTTATTTATTTATTTATTTTTTTAATCAACTGGTGCCAGAAAGTTAAACAGATTTGTAAATTACTTCTATTAAAAAAATGATTTTCTTTTTGGAACACAGAGCTCTCTGCTGACATCACGAGCACAGCGCTCTCTGCTGACATCTCTGTCCATTTTAAGAACTGTCAAGAGTAGGAGAAAATCCCCATAGCAAACTTATGCTGCTCTGTCAGCAGAGAGCACTGTGCTCGTGATGTCAGCAGAGAGCTCTGTGTTCCTCTGTAGTATTCAGCAGCTAATAAGTACTGGAAGGATTAAGATTTTTTAATAGAAGTAATTAACTTTCTGGCACCAGTTGATTTAAAAAAGTTTTCCACCGGCGTACCCCTTTAAAGGGGTACTCCCGCGGAAAACTTTTTTTTTAAATTAACTGGTGTCAGAAAGGTAATTACTTCTATTAAAAAATCTTTATCCTTCCAGTTCTTTTTTGGGGCTGTATACTAAAGAGAAATCCAAAAAAGAAATGCATTTCCTCTGATACTGGAAGGATTAAGATTTTTTTTATAGAAGGGATTTACAAATCTGTTTAACTTTCTGGCACCAGTTGATTTAAAAAAATAAAATAAAAAAAAAAAGTCTTCCATGGGAGTACCCCTTTAAAGTGAATAGACACTGAAATAATACTTCATAACAATTGTATTACATGTTTTGTTCGGCTATGGCAAGATCTCATTCAGTTGTATGACTAAATCATAGTGCCACATTCCCAAAGTTCTACATACAGCAGTACAGGGTATGGTACTAAAAATAAGTGCGGACAATAACTATCGTCACAGCTTCATTCTACTACATCTATGGACCAGCAGAGCCGAATGAGACAAATTCCTTATGTTCTTTATCGCCACCTATTGGCAGATTTTAGAGATCTATCTATTGCTCGGACATGCTATTACACACATCTTTAATTTTTCATGCAAATAATGCAGTATTTCCACAGACATTCTGTACCTTCCTTAATGCAATATCGATTTATCTGTGTAAAAAATCCAATCCAACTAAAAGGTGTCTGGTGTTAGGGAAGCCTACAGGGAAGTGCATACTGTAAGGCTGTGTCCCAGACTGGCTTTCCAGGAAAGCGGATTGTCATAGAGTTCATTGGGTGAAGTAATCCCAGTCTGAGTCAAATATTTCCCAGAATGAGATGGCTGGACTATCCACCCCTATTCCTCTTGGTAAAAGAAAACAATGTACAGCAGGTAGCAATGACAACATAGCATGTGTATCTGTTAATATTCTACTGGCAGAGCTATGTATGCAGGAGGCTCTTCAGCACTGTGTATAAGGTAAAGTCTTATAGGTATTTAATTTCTTCATAAATTAGTCCAGGAAGATGAAAGTGGGCACTGTCACAAGTATAGCTGGTAATAGGATCAAGTAGTGTAGCCAGGGATACCATATTGTATTGCTTCTTGCAGCATTTTTTATTTATTTATTATGTATTGTCTACTAGTAAGCGGATTATATCTCCATGTCATCCAACAATCAGTGATTTTCTTCAGACTGTGTGGATGGGAATGCACGAAAAAGGTAGAGAAACTACCAAGTGAGGGAAATACCTAGTTTCAAGGTTCTCCAGAAAGAGGAATCGACCACTATATTTTTAGTCTTAACCATTTAGTACCTGTTAGGATAACTGTTGGGCCAACTGTTTGTTTTCTTCTCTTCCAAAAACCCTGTCTTATCAGAAAGCTTCTGCTTTCACAATAGGCATATGAACTAATACACGAGCCAGACATGTGTTAGTGCATCTAAAGCAATATTTGGAGAATCTCATTGCATCAGTTTATATAGCACCCTCATTTTCTGCAGTCTACTGTATGCGTTCACTGTCTCCATGGTCACAAGGCAATCTCCCAGTATTGGCCACTTTCTGAAGAAGTCGGGTTGCAAATTGGGAGAAAGAAGCCCACAATTGGGAGAGTGCCCACAATAATTGGCATAAACATAATAACTCAATTCACACATTGGCCAGCATTTATCATTGTAGTGTAAGTGAAGCATTAATCTACCTTTTTTGTGTGTGCTGGTAATGTGTAGGAGCACCACATTTATTAAATGGTCAAAGAGCATTTGATACATTTTGGCCGACATTTATCATTGTTTTTAGACTGTTTTTGTGTCTAGAAAAGGTGCAAGCAGGGTTTATTTGCGCCTTTTGGTTTACACATTTCTGCTGATTTTGAGTTGCAATCCACTGATTTTGGCAATACACATGATATGGAAGAGTTTTATGAACTGAGCCTTTTTGTGAAAAGGCACAAAGCCCCTGAAAAGTCTCTAAACTACCCCAGCCCAGACTTAGCTTAGCTTCTTGGTTTATGTGAAGAGAGAAATTTCAGAAAATGTGACCTGCACAAAATGTATCAAATGCTCTGTGACCATTTATTAAATTTGGTTCTCCTACACATTACCAGCACACAAAAAGGTGTAGAAAAATGCTTCACTTACACTACAATGATAAGTGTCCCCCCTTTGTGCAGGTCACATTTTCTGAAATTTCTCTCTTCACATACACCAAAAAGCTAAGCTAAGTCTGGGCTGGTGTAGTTTTAGAGACTTTAGTGGCTTTGCGCCTTTTTTGTACCTTTTCACAAAGTACAGTTCATAAAACCCTTCCATATCATGTGCATTGCCAAAATCAGTGGATTTCAACTCAAAATAAACCCTGCTTGCTCCTTTTTTGCACCTTTTGTAGACACAAAACAGTCTAAAGACAGTGATAAATGTTGGCCATTGTACTTAATGGAGTCTGACTTGGGGGCCCAATGCTTCAAATATAGATATGTCAATATGATTAAGGCCGACTCATCCGAGACTATTGAATAACATGGTGCTTCTCAACCTGTAAGCTGTTGAGAAACTACAACTACCATCATGCCACAGGCTGTCCGGGAATGATGGAAGTTAGTTTGGCTGTAACTTAGTTAGTTTCTTATCTGGGAAAGCAACAGTCGTCTTATATCTGACTATACATCACTTTAGTATGTCAAGTTGACTATTAACTATTATCATCCAACATGTATACTCATTTATTTATTTATTGTGTTCTTTTTTTTTTTTTTTAGTATTCGAAGAGAAGTTTAGATTTTGAACTGATAGTTTGGGTAAGTACTGGTGTGTTTTTCACTTTTATGGTATATACTATTAATTCCTTTATTGTGCACCTGCATGTTACTCCACTTTCATAACTGGTAAAAATGAAACGATCCATAAATAACACAAACCACAAACAGTGGAAGTTGAAACTTGTTTGAAATGTAATTCAGAGTAGCTACGCTCCTAGTAGACTAGAACAGCCAAAGTTAGGTTTTGTGCGACTATTAAGAGTTCTGTCTTCTTTTCTGTAGGATAGGGGCAACAATGACATCTGCAACTGACAGCTGCATCCAGTTCACGCGGCATGCAAGTGATGTCCTCTTGAATCTCAATCGTCTTCGAAGTAGAGACATCCTAACTGATGTGATCATCGTTGTGAACAGGGAACACTTTCGAGCTCACAAGACAGTCCTGATGGCCTGCAGGTGAGTGCAGATGGGTAGAAAAGAACAAGCAGAACATCTCCAGCGCAGCAATGCTCGGTAAAATCTTAATTCTTTATTCCAAACGAACATTTCTATTCATTTGGAATAAAGAATTAAGATTTTACCGAGCATTGCTGCGCTGGATATTTTCTGCTTGTTCTATTTGTATTCCTGGTCCATCCCGGTCCGTGCTGCAGACTGGCTTTGAGAGGGTGAGCTGGAATACACCTGCTTTCCATATAGAATGGATCCATTCATTAGTTCACATTGGTTACCTATTGGCATTTATGGATTATTTTGTATGTTTATTGGAGGGGGTGTGGGAACACAAGTGTTCTGACGAGATGTATTTTTAGAAGTACTCTATGAAAAAAATCATATGCCTCTTATTTGGTCTTTGTTTGATTATTTTTATTTTTTTGCAGCGGATTATTCTATACCATCTTTACTGACCAGATGAAGTGCAACATGAACATCATCAACCTTGATCCAGAAATCAGCGCAGAGGGCTTTAGGGTCCTCTTGGATTTCATGTACACATCTCGGCTTAGCTTAAGAGACAGCAGCATTATGGCAGTCATGAGCACTGCACTTTACCTACAGATGGAGCATGTTGTGGATACTTGCCAGAGGTTCCTCAAGTCCAGGTAGCAATGCATGTTATATTCCTTGCTTCTTGTTTCCATGAGTTTTCAATGGTTTTATTTAAATTTAGATTCTATACTACATTTACTTATTTTATGCTAAAACTATCTATTCTTTGTGTTTGTGTCTTAACAGTGAAGATATTGTGAGTTCGGTGAAAACATCTAGAGGGGAAGATTTCCTTCAAGGCAGGTCAATGTTACCACCAGATGTCATGGCCTACAGAAACTGTGAGATAGCAGAAAATACTGTACCTCTTCGTAATACAGCCATCTGTGATGGAAGGTCCTATATACCCAACTTGTACAATGGTTCTCCATCCTCATACCCGCTCTATAGTCACATTCCAGTTCATGGGTTTCTGTTTCCAGAAGATGAAGTAAGAGACGTACAGATGGCTGACATCCAAAGATCCAATAGATATCCTAAGGAAAATGTGTTACCTGGAGAAAATTCAAGGACTGTTCTAGGAGATTACAGGAAAGCAGTCACAGACTTGTCTGTCAATGTATGCCACAGCAACATCTACTCTCCTAAGGAGGCCGCATTGGAAGACCCCCGTACTGACTCTCAATACAACGTGCTCGCAGGTTCCAGGTCTGCTGGTCCATCTGTGAGAAGCAGCCCATTTTATAATTGTGACAAAGGGAAAGAGGAGGAAAGAACATCCCCAGAAGATGAAATAATACACCTTAAACCTACAAACTCTCCAGTCAACCGCAAAGGTCTTGTTAGCCCTCAGAGTCCACAAAAGTCAGACTGCCAACCTAACTCTCCAACAGAGTCCAGCAGCAGCAAAAATGCTCGTATTTCACAAGGATCCAGCTCTCCTATGTCAAAATCCTCTACAGACCCTAAGGCTTGTAACTGGAAAAAGTATAAATTGTTAAATTCCCTGAACCAGAGCGACAAAGAAGGGTGCACCAACCAAAGTGAAATGGTCAACCTGTCTTCGCCATTTTACACTTCTCAGGCATCATGTCAACAGCCAGTTAAGTCAGAAAATATGGACATTCAAACTTCATCTAAACTTAATGGGAGTCTCGAAGACTCGGCTGTGCCCCAGGCTAGCAAATTGAACAGCATTGTAAACAGGTAAGCACTGGAGAGCGAGAACAGAATAAGTTTATTTACCATTAGTCATACACAGCTGAGCGCAATCTCACACTAGGCTTTTTATTAGGCTGATTCATGGCTCTGCAGAAAATGTGATTTCTCTCTACCCCCCCCCCCCCCCCCCTCTTTTTTTTTTTTTTTTTATTCATCCGTTTTATCATTAAGTAACCCAAGAATATCTTGTTTTTTTCCTTAGGAGTATGGAGGGGTCACCTTTGAGCAGTGAAGGCCATTCACCTCTTTACGTTCACACATCCAAGTTCAACATGTTTTCTTCCCAATCCCCTCCCGAAATGTGTCCCCACACCCCCGGTTCTAACTTTGGAGAAGAGATAGCTGAGACACAATCAGAGTTTTCAGACTCAAGCTGTGGTGAGTTTACATTCGAAAACAAAAAATTACTTATGTTGGACACTTAGGTGTCATTTATTAAAGGGGTTATCCAGGAAAACTTTTTTGATATATCAACTGGCTCCAGAAAGTTAAACAGATTTGTAAATTACTTCTATTAAAAAATCTTAATCCTTTCAGTACTTATGAGCTTCTGAAGTTAAGGTTGTTCTTTTCTGTCTAAGTGCTCTCTGATGACACCTGTCTCGGGAAACGCCCAGTTTAGAAGCAAATCCCCATAGCAAACCTCTTCTAAACTGGGCGTTTCCCGAGACAGGTGTCATCAGAGAGGATTTAGACAGAAAAGAACAACCTTAACTTCAGAAGCTCATAAGTACTGAAAGGATTAAGATTTTTTAATAGAAGTTATTTACAAATCTGTTTAACTTTCTGGAGCCAGTTGATATATATATAACAACGTTTTTTCCTGGAATACCCCTTTAAGTAAACATTTCTATTACTGGTGTAAATCTTATATCACTCTATACTATTTATTATAGTATTATCATTAAATAGTATTGCATACAATTTTTTTCCATTGCCTACTACTACCAGAGTTATTTCAATGCTGGTTCTCTTCTATAAAGAACCAATCCCATGTATTTTTTTTAGCAGTAATTTATCTAAGATTAGCATTTTATGTGGAACTGTATAGACATTACTCTCAACCACAGCGGTCCCTCTCCTCAGTGGGTTCTACAATTGCCTTATCACATGTGTAAACAGTAGAGACAATTTCATTAAAGCAAAGTAGCGTAATGTATTAGTGGAGTGTTAGAGGACTATAAAGTATCTGGAGACAAAGATCCATGTAGACTGCATGCAAATCCTGCCCCAGTAGGATATAAACCCATGGCTCCATGCTATGTGGCAGCAATAATATAGATCTCTCACATATTTTCTTCACAGAAAATGGTGCTTTCTTTTGCAATGAATGCGACTCTCGTTTTTCTGAAGAGGGCTCCTTAAAAAGACACACTCTGCAGATGCACAGTGATAAGCCCTATAAATGCGACCGCTGCCAAGCTTCTTTCCGCTACAAAGGAAACCTTGCCAGCCACAAGACTGTACACACCGGTGAGTTGCTGAGTTATTCCAGAGTTTATGGATTGGATTGTAGCCCTTGTTAATCCTAGTTAAAGGGGTACTCCACTGGAATTTTTTTTTTTTTAAATCAAAGTTAAACAGATTTGTAAATTACTTCTATTTAAAAATCGAATTCCTTCCAGTACTTATCAGCTGCTGTATACTACAGAGGAAGTTCTTTTTCTTTTTGAATTTCCTCTCTGGCTGACCACAGTGCCCTCTGCTGACACCTCTGCCCGTTAGAGGAACTGTCCAGAGCAGGATATGTTTGCTATGGGGATTTGCTCCTACTCAGGACAGTTCCTAAAATGGAGGTGTCAGCAGAGAGCACTGTGGTCAGCCAGAAAGGAAATTCAAAAAGAAAAGAACTTCCTGTGGAGCATACAGACGCTAAGTACTGGAAGGATTAAGATGTTTAAATAGAAGTAATTTACAAATCTATTCTATGGTACACTAGCGCTGGAATTGATCTGGTTACCGTATCTGCTGCTGGACTATTGGCATCCACCCCTGTATATTATGCCCAATGGTGTGTAAAGTAATTTACAAATCTGTTTAACTTTCTGTCACCAATTGATTTAAAAAAAAAAAAAAATGTTTTCCAGTGGAGTACACCTTTAAGCAAAGACTCAGAGCCCCCCTCATTTAAACTTAGAACACAGCACTTCTTTCTGTTATGAACCCTTAAAAACCAGTGTTACTTGAACATGTGTGCTACAATTGGTCTATTGTTACCAATCCCAACATCCTTTCTTCCCCAATCTTCCCACAAAGTTATTTTTTTCCCTTTGATGTAAGAAATGTATAACAGAAAAGTTTCACAATACTTTTTTTTCCCCCCTGAAATATTTTGAACTTTTCTATGTAATATAAAATTTATATTTATCTATCTATTTAATCCTCAGGGGAGAAACCATATCGCTGTAGTATTTGTGGCGCCCAGTTTAATCGACCTGCAAACCTAAAGACCCATACAAGAATTCACTCTGGAGAAAAGCCGTACAAGTGTGAGACGTGTGGGGCCCGTTTTGTACAGGTACATGTCAAAATAATCTCAGAAGAGTTTAATCTGACATGGCTAAAATTGGTCCTTTTTTATTAGACATAGTGTTACATATGTGTCTTCTTTGCGTTGGGTAGTCAGTGTACGTGTGCTTATCACAATCTATTGCTTACCTGTTAAAGAAATAGTAAGGGTAATGTTAGATTTCTTGACCACATAACATACACAAAGCCACATGTAAACTTTAAAGGTTTTGTACGTATTGGCTCTGATGCATGTACAATTAAACGTTTGAAGATGGCGCTATCCTAGACACTTTTAACACCTTTCCTGTGCTCTGTTGGAAGAGATGCTGCAACAGTAAAGTCAGGGAAACCCCACAGGTTTCTCTGCATATGTACATGTATTTACTGGTGCATTACAATAAACACCAGAAGGCAAGGGTGCACATACTTTTTAATCACTTTGACCATTAATCAAAGTAAAAAAAATGTTTTCCCTGTTTATATCCGATACTATGCTTTTTGTTAAATGATATGTATTTTGTATCATTAGGTTGCTCATCTCCGTGCGCATGTACTAATACACACCGGTGAAAAACCATACCCATGCGAGATCTGTGGAACCAGGTTCAGACATTTGCAGACGTTAAAGAGCCATCTACGTATTCACACTGGAGAGAAACCTTACCATGTAGGTCCACTGTCTAAAACTGTGTAATACAAACTGTTAGGCTGTTGTGGATGACTTCTTGCTTTTCTATTCTACGCTTAAATGTATAAATT
This sequence comes from Hyla sarda, assembly GCF_029499605.1. Classification (NCBI taxonomy): domain Eukaryota; kingdom Metazoa; phylum Chordata; class Amphibia; order Anura; family Hylidae; genus Hyla; species Hyla sarda. The sequence continues at coordinate 169,616,782 of NC_079191.1, forward strand.
GTTTATATAATTCTTTGGCCTAATCAAAATATTTAGATTTTAAACAAACTATTGAGACAAATTCATACCTGGTAGATTTCTTGCAGAGATTTTTGCAACTTTTCCATTCACCTTAATAAATTCATGTATATGCTACAGAAACAACTCCATTCAAATGTATTTGCTGAAATTTCAGCAACAGAAAACAGAAATGTAATTGCAAACATGCTATAAGTCTGTGGTCCCCAATCCAGTCCTCATGGCCCAGCAACATTCCATTTTTTTCTGTTACACCATTGCAATAGAGAAACTAAATCCTGGACTGTTGGTGGGCCTTAACCCCTTAAGGATGCAGGGTGCACAGGTATGCCCTGACGTCCTGGTACTTAAGGACTCAGGGCGTACCTGTACATCCTGAGCCCCGTCAACAGGGTTTAAACCCTTCTCACGACCGGAGATTTCTTTAAACCCCATGGGTCCCGACTGCTATCAGCAGCCAGGACCCAGGTTTAATGTCGGGCATCGCCGATCGGGCCGATTCCCAGCATTAACCCTTTAGATGCCGTGATCAAAGTTGATTGCAGAGTCTAAAGTGAAAGTAAAACTATCCCCGCAACTCAGCAGAGCTAATCAGAACTGTCTTGACAGAAACAGCTTACTGGATGACCGGAGGGTCCTCACCTGCCTTCTGGTCATCCAATTGGCGATCTACTGCACAGCAGGCTGGAGCAGCAGAGCGCCGATAACACAGATCTATGCTATGACATAGCATTGATCAGTTTATGCAATCAAAAGATTGCGTGGTACCGCCGATTGCGTAAATGTCCGAACTATTAACATATAAGATTAGCTAAACGGCACGGTCGATGGCGTACACGTAAAAAAATACCAAAATCCCAAATTGTTAATTTTTGGTCACTTCATATACCATAAAAATATTAATAAAATTAGATCAAAAAGTCCCATCAAAACATAAATGGTACCGGTAAAAACAGACCACGGCGCAAAAAATGAGCCCTTGTATAGCCCCATTTGCGGAAAAAGTTAGGGGTCAGATGATAACAATTTTAAACATACAAATTTTGGTGCATGTAGTTATAATTTATAAAAACCTACATAAATTGGGTATCCCTGTAACCATATGGACCTACAGAATAAAGATAAGGTGTCATTTTTACCAAAAAAGTGCACTGCGTAGAAACGGAAGCCCTAAAAATTAGCAAAATAGTTTTTTTTTTTTTTTTTTTTTTGCTTTTATTTTTTTTTTCGCAGCAGGTTATATTATAAAATAAGTAATGCCATTACAAAGTACAATTGGTGACGCAAAAAAACCAGCCCTTATGTGTCTGTGGGTGCAAAACTGAACGCATTATAATTTTGAGGAAGAAAAAACAAAAGTGCAAAAATGAAAATTGTTTTGAGTCCTTAAGGTGAAAATTAGTCCTTAAAGGGTTACTCTGCCCCTTGGCATCTTATCCCCTATCCAAGGATATTATGTCTGATCCCTCTGCTGGGGACCCCCGCGATCTCTCCTGCAGCCCCCCCCCCTGAGTCATCAGCTCTCCGGAGCTAAGTTTGCTTCCTGGCTGATGACATCATGGATCCCTCCCATATTCTTGCATTAAGGGGGCAGGGCATCACGGCATGAGGGGACGGGGCCATGATGTCACAAACGCCGATCCCTGTATCGTGAGTCATCAGCCACGGAGCAAACCTAGCTCCGGAGAGCTGATGACCCGGAGAGGCTGCAGGAGAGATCTCGGGGGGGGGGGGGGGGGGTCGGGGGTCCCCAGCAGCGGGACCCCTGCGATCAGACATCTTAAGATGTCTATGAGCGGAGTAGGATTGGGGACCACAGCCATAAATTTATATTATCTTTAGCATTAAATTGTAAAGTTTCTAACTTATTAAGCAATATAGGTAATTTGTGAGCAGATAACTGCATTTTTGCTAACAAATGGTTTCTCATTTTCTTTGTAGTGCGAAAAATGCAATCTCCATTTTCGTCACAAGAGCCAACTTAGACTCCATCTGCGTCAAAAACATGGTGCGATCACCAACACAAAAGTCCAGTACCGCGTGTCTCAAGCAGAGCTCCCTGCTGATCTCCCCAAATCTTGCTGAGCCCTGCCCAATGAAACTGGAGTGCCTCTATTTGACCTTTAAGCGCACATGGGCAAAACAAAACGGGTTTAGCTTTTTTTTTTTTTTTTTTTTGTCCTGGTCATGTGAAATGTGCGACCTTATTTGTAAATATATATATATATATATAAATACATATACATTTTGTTTTCTAAATCTGTGTGGCATAGTGTCCATGCACTCTTTATTATTTCAGCGTTGTAATTCTCAGCCTGAGAGAATCAGAATGTTGAGGAAAAAGACTGAATGAAAAGTTTATTTGGGCATGCAAAGCCTGTTGCACCTTGCTGTGTGTATCCAGCCTACAATGCACTGGCACTCCTGTGGGGAGTGAAATATAGCTTTTGAAGCATCGGCTGTATAAGAATCTGTTGTTCTGATAGTATGTTTATTTTGGGAGTGATTTCACAACGCCCCCTAACAATAATGGTGAAGGTTAGTATCGTTTTAAGAATCCAGTTTTTGAGCCACTATACTTTGGTTGGTCGTTCATCAGCTGGGGTTCCACAGGTCCCGTAAAATTTCTTGGTTCTTATGCTTACAGTAAAGCATTATTGTGATTATCCCATTTTCCTTTTGTTAATATTTGCCAAGATGCCCCACAAGAAGCACCTTTCTACTTCAAGATTTTTTTTTCCTTTCGTGGCTAATTTCCTCTAGCTTAGGAGAACTATATTATCAACAGCCATGTTTTAGTGACTGTAAAGAAGCCAGGTACAAATTGGGGAAAACCACAATGTTGGGAAGTTGAATTACTTTAATATCCTCTTACCAAAATCTCCAGACATGGGTGCCATCTAGCATTCTATGGATGCAACAAAAGCACTTGAACTAAGCACCTTCTTAAAAGGATGATTGCCACCTTTAGTTCTCCTTTGTACTTATGTTCTTAATAAAAGTCTATATTCGGCACCTTAAATAAAAATGATTGAATACAGATATTTATATATAAATACACCCAAGAAGGGTGTTGTGTTTAATGGGGACAGTGTTTAGCCACTGTATATAAGTGGGACTGAATGAATTGTGTCAGTGCCAGGTGCTAGATGTTTGACATACTGATGCGAGGGGCACTTAAGTCTATGTAAACCTCTTGGCTGCTATAGGACCTAGCAATGCCCCAAGCTGTGGTCCAACGCAAGACTGTCATGGCAGAGTCAACTGACTTTTGTTCTTAGATTGGGAAATGATAAACTGCTCCATTCTGCCTGGGCAGAGTTTGGCACTTCTCCCGCCTTAGTCCCCTTCTTTATAGAGCAATAAGGCATTCTTGAGTCATTCAGCCGGTGATAGCTTAGCCTTTTAGATGAAGCTGATATGACTCCGGAAGTTGCCTTTTTGCTTTGGCTGCAATATTATACCAGCACTAGGAGGCACCTAAAATCAAATATTTTTCTAGTCGCTAACTCTCTTGCACCCTTAAAACATTAACAAAGTGTTTAATTTTATGGTATGCAAAATGTGCACTCGGAAGGCAAAAATAGAACAAAGAATTATTGTGTATGCTTTTTAAGAGAGGGCTTTAACTTTTGTTATAGTTTTAACCAAAGGAAAAGGAATTTATGGCAGAGTTGTAAATATATATATTAAAGAATATATATATATACCTATATTATGAAGAGTAAAAGAAAAAAAAATGTTGAAAAAAAAAAAAAGTAAATTCTATAAAGAAATTCTGAAATATGGCAAACATTTAGATTGTATCTGCGGGCAGAATCCAATCTGAGATTTGTTTTATTGTGATAGAGCACTTACAAGATATTTTAATGTATTGCACCAGTGTACGTGAAAAGTTATTTTGTCTAAACGCAACAGTCTGTTTGTATTTTAATTTTTTTGTTTTCTTCTTTAAAAAAGTGAAGGTTTACAGTAAGTTTAAAAACTCAGACACCCTGTCGAAGGATTATGTAACTTTTGTTCTTATTGTATGTTTGTAAATATGTATATTTTGTCTTTGGTGCCTTTTAACCTCCTTGGTGCCAGGGGGAACAGCAATGCGTCGCCAGTCCCACTGGCATTAAAGGGGTTAATGAATGTTTTGAACCCAATCCCTTTTTAAAGGTACATCCTAAAGCTAGTCACTAATCTTTAGGAAAGGTCAGTCATTATTTTATTTTATATATATATATATATTTTTTGTTCTCCTTATGTTGATTTCATGACGCTTTGTCCTGCTTGTGTTAATAAACTGCCGGGAGACAGGGTTTGGGCTGTTTCTAAAACTGCATTATTGCAATGTAAACAATAGCTGTACAAGTAGAAAAAAATAAAATCCTCAACAGCAAGTAAATATGTTTGATTTTCTGGAGTTATTTATTTTTATACTAGAAAAAAAATAGAAAAATTGCATTTTCTCACACTGGAGTTAACTTGTACAGTTCCGTTTTCAGCTTTATCACTCAATTGTTATATCTGATTTTAGAAGCATTGTAACCTTGAACACCTTGTTGGTAATTAAAGGGGTACTCCACTGGAAGAAAAATGTTTTAATCAACTGGCGCCAGAAAGTTAAACAGATTTGTAAATTACTTCTATTTAAAAATCCTAATCCTTCCAGTACTTATCAGCTGCTGTGTGCTCCACAGGAAGTTCTTTTCTTTTTGAATTTCCTTTGTCTTACCACAGTGCTCTCTGCTGACAACTATGTCCATGTCAGGAACTGTCCAGAGTAGGAGCAAATCCCCATCGCAAACCTATCCTGCTCTGGACAGTTCCTAAAATGGACAGAGGTGTCAGCAGAGAGCATTGTGGTCAGACAGAAAGGAAATTCAAAAAGAAAAGAACTTCTTGTGAACCATATAGCAGCTAAGTACTAGAAGAATTAAGATTTTAAAATAGAAGTAATTTACAAATCTGTTTAACTTTCTGGCACCAGTTACTTAAAAAAAAGAATAATTATTTTTTTTCCAGTGGAGTAGGTGTAAATGTGGCCAAATTGTCAGTTTCGTGTCTAGTTTGGAAAGTCACTATGCAAATTGAATTTGCATTTGTCACGCATGGGCAGGAAACAGTGAAGCCCTAACTCGCCCACAGTCACTGTCCCCATCTATTGCCTAACCGCCCTAAGTGACGGATCGACAACCACGATGACAGACCTCCCTGGTAAGTGCTAGGACAGCTTTGTCAAAAAAAATAAAATACAATAACAATTGTACAGGAATACGAAGCAGGAGAGTAGTCAAAAAGCCGAGCCAAAGATCAAAACCTGAAGTCAGAAACACTATGGGGGACATTAATTAAAGCATTTAGTAGTTTTTTTTTTTTTTTTTGCTTAAAATTGTCACAAAAAAGTCACCTGTGTGACTACTCTATTTTTTGTGCGACTTTTCGATTGTGCAGTGCCCTAAGCAAAAAAACTTGTAGTGGTCAGAGATTTATCAAGTGCGAAAGTTGCAAAAAAGTCGCATCACATGAGAAAACCTACTAAATTTGCTCCAGCTCTGACATGGAGCAGAAAAAGCCACTACCAAAGCAAAAAAAAAAAGCTTATGTTAAATTTATCAACAGGCTGAAACCAGTTGATAAATAAGTCGCACATAAGCAAAAAAATTGTGAGATAAAAAGAACTTAAAGGTATACATAAGCAAAAATTGATGAATGTTCCCTCATAAGATTGCTGGTTACTAAACAAAGTATTTTACTGGCAAGGACTAGAAGCACACTGCAGGTTTAAATAGCCAGTTACACAGGTGGATTCTCAGCATGGTCAGCTGACCAGCCCAGATGACTAGGGCATAGCCAGCAACCAAACCAAAGCTCTAGAAAGTTTAACCCTTTGGGTCAGACATACATAACTTTACAATAGCCCTGATTTACTAATGTCAACACGACTCTTTTTCTCGGGTTGTGCGACCAAATTTGTGTCGCATAGCCCATGCAACACTTTGTGCGACACAATTTTTCGACAAAAGATATCATCACTCAGTGTTTTTTAAACCCGTCAAAATGGGCGTGGTTAGCCCAAAAAGGAGCGTGTTCTCAACAAAAAAAGAAAAAAAACTCAGAGTATGATGAACTCACAGGAAAACCTGTGAATTTTGCTTCACCAAAACCCGACAGCGGGGTTCTCCAATAGAAGAGCTGCGGTAGGGAAAGATATATAGAATCTCTGGGGGGGGGGGGGGGGGGTTATATGTCTGGCCCCCCACAGCTTCTATCTATCTTGCCCCCTGCTGTGCTATGTCTTTTCCCCCGCAGCGCTATCATATACCCACTGCCGCGCATGTCTGTGTAATATATGTATTCCCCCCCCCCTGTGCTATCATATGCCCCCCACAGCGCGTGTGTGTGTGTGTATGTGTATATATATATATATATATATATAGTTACCCCCCCCGACCTATGATGACCCCGACATATGATAATTTCAACAGAGGCCATCGCATGTTGAAGGCAGCATCAACATACGATGCTTTTGTATGTCGGGGCCATCGCATAAATGGCTATCCGGCAGTGCAGACTGCTTCAGCTGCCACCGGATAGCCGTTTAAGTTGCCCCTTGTGGCCCGGTGATCACTTACATATATATGCTCTGCGGGGGGCATATGATAGCGCTGCGGGGGGAATATATATATATATATATATATATATATGTATATATAATATGCGCTGTGGGGAATGTGTATATATACACATGCGCTGCTGCCGGGGGGAATGTATATATACACATACGCTTCCAGGGGACAAGATATATAGAAGCTGTGGGGGTCAGACATATACATTCCCCCCCAAGCGATTCTATATATTTCCCCACGGCAGCGCTTCCAGGGGAGCCTTGAATGGCTCCTCAGTACCGCCATTCAAGGCTCCCGGAGGGGAATTTTAAAATAAAAGTAAGTACACTGTATATGGCTGGGGAATAGCATGCCGCCTGCTCCCCTGCTCAATAACTCCGTGCAATACAAAAAAAACCATAAGGGTGTCAGATATCTTCCCTGCTTTTGTTTTGATGGGACTTTTTGATCGCTTTTTATTAATATTTTTATGGTATATATATATATTTTTATGGTATATATGGACTTTGGTATTTTTTTACTTGTACGCCATAAACCGTGCGGTTTAGCTAACCTTATGTTTTAATAGTTCGGACATTTACGCATATGGCGGTACCACATCCATGATCAACTTTGATTGCGGCATCTAAAAGGGTTAAGGCTGGGCATCGTCCCAATCGGCAGTGCCCGGCATTAGCCGTGGGTCCTGGCTGCCCGTAGCAACCAGAACCCATGGGGTTTAACCCGTTCTCCACTCGTGAGGACGGATTAAAACCTGTTAGCGGGACTCAGGAAATACAGGTATGCCCGGAGTCCTTAAAGATTTGGGAACGAGGGCTTACCTGTATGCCCTACGTCCTTAAGTGGTTAAAGGAGTACTCCAGTGGAAAACATTTTTTTTTTTTTTTAATTGACTGGTGCCAGAAAGTTAAACAGGTTTGTAAACTACTTCTATTTAAAAATCTTAATCCTTCCAGTACTTATCAGCTGCTGTATGCTCCAGAGGACGTTGTATATCTTTCTGGAGTTCTTTTCAGTCTGACTACAGTGCTCTCTGCTGACACCTCTGTCCATGTCAGTAACTGTCCAGGGTAGAAGCAAATCCCCATAGCAAAGCTCTCCTGCTCTGGACAGTTCCTGACACGGACAGAGGTGTCAGCAGAGAGCACTGTGGTCAGACTGAAAAGAACTCCAGAAAGAAATACAACTTCCTCTGGAGCATACAGCAGCTGATGAGTACTGGAAGGATTAAGATTTTTTAATATAAGTAATTTACACATCTGTTTAACTTTGTGGCAACGGTTGATTTAAAAAAAAAAAAAAAAAGTGTTTTCCACCGGAGTACCCCTTTTAATGTCTCCAGGAATCGTTCTGGAAACCCAGCACAAATCAGCCTTAAATTTGGAATAGTGTAGGAAATATAAAGCCTGGAGTGTCAGTAATCCGAGAGTAAAGAATCTCCCCTAAATTATCCGGTATTTGATCAGAAGGGCCTTAAGGGTATAGAACAGATGAGGCAGGACATTCATTTTTTAATAGTGTTACATCTACTGTGCCAGATAAATGCCCCTCTCTGTCAACTATGTAAATCTAGTTTCAGCTGTAAGTGTTGGGGAATCCAATTCCTTGAATATTTAAGGACAGTGTTGTCCAATCTCAAATTAAAGGACTCTCAGTTGAACCAGCATAGGCACTGGTAGCATGACATCCACAAACTCAGATTTCCCCAATATATTGCAATGCTATCTGTTCCTCAGCCTAAAGCAGGGGTCAACTCCTGGAGAAATAAGTGCAGGAACTCCGTTCCCATGAGTTTCTGCAGGACTTAAGCCCTGGTCTAAGTTAAGTATAGAAATCAGTGGTACAGTGGGCAGTCCTGCCTTGTACTGTTTTGTAGGGAAAGCAGATGAGTCACTTTTACCCTTAATAAATGAGGAGGGGAAAGAACAGGGACCCTGGTCATCATTAAAGGTCCCAGACCAGTATGTCACAGGACAGCAGTTAAAAATGTCCAAATCAACCTATTAAATGATATATTTTAGCATGAGATAATAGAGATAAAAATGTTCCTGATCTCCTTGGTAGGCATAAATACAACCTGGATGAGAGTTATGATCTTCTGAAAACACTATAGCTATTGGTTATCTAGCACATTGACAAACTATTTGAGATGGACCTTTCATAATCATATTGGTCAGTACTCACAGTAGCTGTCTTCTCGCCCAATTTAGGTATGACAGGGATATGGGCTTGCAGAGCATCAAGGAGTCGGATGAGCAAGTGGTAGAGCATTTTCTCAGGTTAAAGTAGTAAACTTTGACTTACCTTCTGCTGCTCCCCTGGTGTCACTGGTATGAGTTTTGCATTATCTTGTGCATCTTCTTCATACATTTGAGGCCCAACAGGTCACACTCCAGTTTAGCTAATCCCTGGCCGCAGTGGTGTCCCGCCTCAGCAACGGTGTGATGTACCGAGCGCGGACCTGATACATTACATTGCTGCTCAGCCTATTACCGATCTAGGCAGGACATGGCTGTGGCCGGTGTGAGGTGGTTTTTTTGCGCCCCCGTAGATCCATGCGTCCGCTCCTCCCCCAGCTCTCCGAACATTTCCGAAGCTAGAACTGGGGGAGGGCAGAGCAAGGGGAGGGAGGAGGTTCACGCCCCCTCCCTCATCTTCCCTCCCTGAGCTTGGCTGGATGAAGATCTCTACGGCACGCCCCCTCCCTGAGGACATAGATCGCCACGGCAGGTCCTCTCCCTCATCTCCCCTCCCTGAGGACATAGATCTCCACGGCAGGTCCCCTCCCTCATCTCCCCTCCCTGAGGACGTAAATCTCCACGGCAGGTCCCCTCCCTCATCTCCCGAGCTGAGGACGTACAGCAGTGCTCCCAATGAGCTCTATGTGTAAAGGGGGACATACTGTATGGGCTAAAGGGGGACATACTGTACGGGCTAAAGGGGGACATACTGCACCGGCTAAAGGGGGCAGTATGTCCCCCTTTACACATAGAGCTCATTGGGAGCACTGCTCTATGTCCTCAGCTCGGGGAGATGAGGGAGGGGACCTGCCGTGAAGATGAATGTCCTCAGCTCGGGGAGATGAGGGAGGGGACCTGCCGTGGAGATCTATGTCCTCAGGGAGGGGGCATGCCGTAGAGATCTGCGTCCAGCCGAGATGAGGGAGGGGGAGTGAACCTCCTCTCTCCCCTTGCTCTGCCCTCCCCCAGTTCTAGCTTCGGAAATGCTCGGAGAGCTGGGGGAGGAGCGGACGCATGGATCTACAGGGGCGCAAAAAAACACCTCACACCGGCAATTAGCTGAGCCTCAGTGTGACCACGCTGGAAGGACAGGAGATCAATACCAGCAGCAATTGGCCATGTGGTCGAATGTAAGTATTAATAATAAGTAAGTATTTAATTGCAGAAGCCTGGGGATAATGGGCAAATAAAAAAAAATTGCTGAAGTATGCCTTTAAGAGATTGCACTAACTGAGGTTTTAGGAACTCTTGAAATGTTTCATAGTAGACAATAGTTACCCTCTCTGGCCCAGAAACTTTGCAATTGACCATTTCTGTCCATGCAGGCTCTGTCCTTTTCCTAATATCATTGTATCTGGAAAGTCTGTTGTTTCTTTACATGAGGCACAAATTGTATGCAAATTGGCTCTCCTACATAAGGAAAAAATTATCTATAGGACATAAGTATATGCTCGAACTATTATAGAGAATGGGAACCAAAGATGCAGGCAGAAAACTGGAAGCTTGTGTTCGCGCTGTCGAGGAAGGAGAGAAATCCCCGGTAATGTTAACAATATTTATTCCATAAACTTGTGCACACAACGCGTTTCAAAACCATCTGATTTTTTCATCTGCATATCAACACACTTTATGGCCGGTATTCAGTATGCTGCAAAATACAGAGTAGCCTGTCTGCATAAAAATAGATGACTCCTAGTGGTGACTATTTTCATTTTTTTTTTTAAATTAACCTTTTTTTTATTTTTTATTTTATGAATAAATGTATATTTAAAAAAATCATCTTATCAATAGTACTAAAAAATATAAAATGTTTAGTATAATGACAGTGCCTCTTCAACTCTTTCGTCACTTTACAGTAAAGTAGCGATCAATATAAATTGCTAGTTTACTGTAAGCCCTTGTTGGGCTAAGTGCTATGCGCCAGCCCAGCAAGAAAAAGTTACCTAGCGCTAGTTAACTTCTTGGAGGGTATACGGTATACAGCTATTTAAATAGATGACTGTATTCTGTATACAGGATGCTCACCTTGGTCCTGCTTCGTCCTGGTCCGACATAGCCCCGCCTCTAGGGATGATTAATGGTTATCTGTTGGTGTTTCATGATATGCTCAAATCCTACATACTGCGGCAGGACTAATAGGATTATTTAATATAGAATTGACCACTTTTGAGTTACATCCAAAGGTTACATCTTCCCAAAGAAGGGTGATATAGAGGTCTAGGCATACATACTAGATAGATACCATGTAAGTTTACATAATTGGTTATGTGACTGAATATGAAATCTGGTATCTATATTGAATTGATCTTTTTTACCTTTATGTCACTGATCACATGGTTGGAATGCTCCAAGTCATGTTATGCAGGGACCGATAGAGTATTGCTCTCGATATACCAAGGTCAAATGTTACTGAGGCTATTTATTAAGAAAATAATTATACGGAGGGAGCCTGTTAACAAAATATTAAAAAAAGAAAGCATTATTGAAAGCTAAAATGCATGTCTCTATCCTGTAAGAATCGCTTTCTCTTTTCTATTGTTAAGTTTAAAAAAATGATAATGTGTGTTAACTTTAAATAACTCTCACAACATGACAGTGTTGTTATAAAACTTGATAGATGAGAATTGGGCATATTCTAATTGTATATACATTTGAATTGGATGAGAACTGGCTTTACACCAACAAATGTAATCTAAATAATCAGTTTACAATTTTATGGTTGAGTATGAAGGGTCTGCATTAAAGGGAGCTCGCAGGAGTCATCCATTCTTCTTAATGATGGCAATCTTCATAAAAGGAACCTGTCACTAGTTTTATGCTGCACGATCCACAGGCATAAGACTCCTCTATGAAAATAACTATGAACAGCTGCAGTGTTTTACTAGGTATGTCCCATCTGATGAGACTCCCCAGGAGTGGTTCGACTCTCAGCTTGTGATAGAACAAAGATCAAAATCACCCACAAATAAGGTACTGCTAGAGTAGAGTGCTGGAGTGCTGTGGGCTAGAAGCCTAGGTATCAGGTCTGGAAATCCAATGATAGAAACTGTTAGCATGTATTCAATTGGTTTATAATGACTCTTTAGTAGGTGCTGCCAGAATGATCCCCCTCCAGAATTCACTTTCAAGAAAGGGTTAGTCAGGAAGACAAATTAGTATAACAATGACACATTTAGGGGATACTACCCCCTTTCTCAGGGATCTGTGCATTTTTGTTTAATATATTTATTAGTGATATTGCAAAAGGTCTCGATGGTAAGGTATGTATTTTTGCTGATAAAACAAAGATATGTAACAGGGTTGATGTTCCAAGAGGGATATGCCAAATGGAAAAGAATATAGGCAAACTAGAAGAATGGTCAGAACTCTGGCAACTGAAATTTAACATGGATAAGTGCAAGATAATGCACATGGGGCGTAAAAACCCTCGGGCAGAATATAGAATATTTACACAGTCCTGACCTCAGTATCTGAGGAAAGGGATTTAGGAGTAATTATTTCAGAAGACATAACGGGGTACTCCGTTGGAAAACTTTTTTTAAAAAATCAACTGGTGACATAAAGTTAAACAGATTTGTAAATTACTTCTATTAAAAAAATCTTAATCCTTCCAGGACTTATTAGATGCTGAATACTCCAGAGGAAATTCTTTTCTTTTTGGAACACAGAGCTCTCTGCTGACATCATGAGCACAGTCCTCTCTGCTGACATCTATGCCCATTTTAGGAACTGTCCAGAGCAGCATATGTTTGCTATGGGGATTTTCTCCTACTCTGGACAGTTCTTAAAATGGACAGAGATGTCAGCAGAGAGCACTGTGCTCGTTATTCAGCAGAGAGCTCTGTGTTCCAAAAAGAGAAGAATTTTTTCTGCAGTATTCAGCAGCTAATAAGTACTGGAAGGATTAAGATTTTTTAATAGAAGTAATTTACAAATCTGTTTAACTTTCTGGCACCAGTTAAAAAAATAAGGTTTTGCCATTTAAAGGTAGGAAGGCAATGTAATAAAGCAGCAGGAGATGCTAGCAGAATGCTTGGATGTATAGGGAGAGGTATAAGCAGTAGAAAGAGAGAAGTGCTCATGCCGCTGTACAGAACACTGGTAAGGCCTCATTGGAGTAATATGCGCAGTACTGGAGGCCATATCTCCAGAAGGATATAGATACTCTAGAGAGAGTTCAGAGAAGAGCTACTAAACTAGTACATAGATTGCAGGATAAAACTTACAGGGAAGGTTAAAGGACCTTAACATCTATAGCTTGGAAGAAAGAAGAGACAGAGGGGATATGATAGAGACTTTTAAATACATAAAGGGAATCAACACGGTAAAGGAGGAGAGCATATTTAAAAGAAGAAAAACTACTACAAGAGGACATCGTTTTAAATTAGAGGAGCAAAGGTTTAAAAGTACCATATTTATCGGGGTATACCACGCACCGGCCTATAACACGCACCCTCATTTTACCAAGGATATTTGGGTAAAAAAAGTTTTTTACCCAAATATCCATGGTAAAATGAGGGTGCGTGTGTGCGCGTGTATACCCCGATACACCCCTAGGAAAGGCAGGGGGAGAGAGTCCGTCGCTGCCGGCTTCTCTCCCCCTGCCTTTCCTGGGGTCTAGAGCCCTGCTGCCGGCCCTTCTCCCCCCCTGGCTATCGGCGCCGCTGCCTGTTCTGTCCCCCTGACTATCGGTGCCGGCGCCCCATTGCTGGCGCCGACAGCCAGGGGAGAGAAGGGGCAGCGGCACCCATTGCCGGCGCCGCTGCCCCGTTGCCTCCCCCCATCCCCGGTGGCATAATTACCTGTTGCCGGGGTCGGGTCCGAGCTGCTGCAGGCCTCCGGCGTGCGTCCCCTGCATCGTTGCTATGCACGACGCGGCGCACTGACGTCATGCGCCGCGCCATGCAGCACATAGCAACGACGCAGGGGACGCACACCGGAGGCCTGCAGCAGCGCGGACCCGACCCCGGCAACAGGTAATTATGCCACCAGGGATGGGGGGAGGCAACGGGGCAGCGGGGCCGGCAATGGGTGCCGCTGCCCCTTCTCTCCCCCTGGCTGTCGGCGCCGCTTCTCTCCCCCTGGCTATCGGCGCCGGCAATGGGGCGCCGGCACCGATAGTCAGGGGGACAGAACGGGCAGCGGCGCCGATAGCCAGGGGGAGAGAAGGGCCGGCAGCAGGGCTCTAGACCCCAGGAAAGGCAGGGGGAGAGAAGCGGGCAGCAACGGCCTCTCTCCCCCTGCCTTTCCTGGGGGTGTATCGGCGTATAACACGCACATAGACTTTAGGAAGTATTACTTTACTGAGAGAGTAGTGGATGCATGGAATAGCCTTCCTGCAGAAGTGGTCGCTGCAAATACAGTGGAGGAGTTTAAGCATGCATGGGATAGGCATATAAGATAGGGCCAGGGACTATTCATAGTATTCAGATTATTGGGAAGACTAGATGGGCCAAATGGTTCTTATCTGCCGACACATTCTATGTTTCTATTACATATACATTGAACAGTCACAAACAGGTATATACACAGTGAATGGCACCCAAAAATATTAAAAGGATAGAACATATCCTGAAAGAATCCAGACAATGTTTAGGTATGCTTAAAAAACAAAAAAATTATTCTAATTTTTCAATTAAGACTCTGTTTCCAGGGGGTCTAAATGAATATAGCATAATTTGATCCCTTTCGTTCCTTAGTGTGACTCCCTCCAGCCAAATAGATTCTTTGAGTAACCAGTTCTTCTTCCCTCTTTAGAACAACTAGTGGCGGCTTTTATCTATGTTTTATGAACATACTTAGTTTAGATTTTATGTTTTATTGATTCTTTTTTTCTTTCAGCACAGTTGAAATCATAAGGCAATTCTACCCTCGTGAATTTGTGTCACCAGGGAATTATGCCAATTTTTATCTTATTCAATTTTAATTATTAGGGAATTATCTATCTACTGCCATTCACTCATTATTATATGTTTTAATCTGTTATGTTTTTTTTATCTTTTATCTGTAATGTTTTATCTTTTATGTCTCTGTTCAAGTTGTATTTGTTCTTTTAATTGTATGGAATTCTTAATAAATACCATGTCACTTCTACAGTATATGTACACTGCTAATAATCTATTTCGAAACAATCTACATTTCTTCTAAAATGCTTAGATAGCCTTACCACCTTACACACATATTACAAAATGAATCCTCAGCTTTATTAGGCCAATCTTACAGTTCACATTCAGCGTCTTATCTCACTGATTTAATTGATTTTAGTAACCTTCATGTGCAATCCAATTCCTTACACTTCACCAGCACGATCCTGAACTACTATTCCTAGACGATTCAAAAGTAATTTCAGGGGTCAACTCACGCTCAGAGTTTTAGTTAGGATATCCAGCAATAACGTGACTTCTTCGTCCTGTACTCTAGGTAAACCTTTTCGTATGTCTTATTTAGGGTGTCCTTCAATCTGTGAAAATGGCCTCTACATAGGATGTGCCTGTAAGCCTCACCTTTGCCTACAGGGATTGTGATGAAACCAATAGGGTTATTCCAAAATCTGTCAAGAAACTGGATGAATAGACCAGCAATTGTCTATGGTCTGGTACTATTAAAGCACTCCCAATTTACATCAATGTTCATTTGCAAGGTGAGATATGATAAGTTTTTGTCCTGGACATGCACAGTCACAGACATTCTTGGGATGATAATTTGGCCTGCAACTAATTTCTTTGGAAATTGACAACCTCAGGCTACATTTTACTATTCCCTTCCAATTGCTGCTCTGAGAGGTGAATGTCTGTTTTAGAATCTTGTCATGGTGATTAAGTCTTCTTCACTCTTTATCAAAGTTATAAAAGCCTACTTGGCACTTTTAGTTTAAACTCATCTTTTCTTATAAAAAAATCTTATGTTATTCTTCCCAAGCAGATGAAATACACAGAGCCATTTGTCATTTCTTTCAAAATTTGTGCCAAGTCCCACAACCATAAATGTAAATACTCTAAGCTGTTAATATTTACATCAGAGAAATGTAAAGGAGAAAATCAATGGTGTGTGCTTTGAAGGCCTTTGCATACAGCCTATAAGAAGATGTAATAGACACAATATTAGCATGTTCTCATAGAAAATATGTTTACTTATTATTGTAAAGTCTACCTTTCAAAAGATGTATGTCTTCTGTAGAATAAACTAGCCTTTCGTACTTTCCCCTTATCTGTTTACATACTAAATGACTCTGGGTTCCCTTAAGGACCAGATACTCTCAATAAACAAGTTCAGGGTGCAGTCCCCGAGACAGGACCTTGCGACAGACTGCAATCAGCAACATTTACATTAGACTAAAGGTAAATTCTTTGAACTTTGGCCAAAACAGATATGTCCATGCAGGTTGTCCTCAAGTGACACATCAAATCTATGAATGTAGTAATTTTCTTAGATGACTGGATAAATATATAGAAGTTTCACTGTAGTATCTTCACAGTTAAGAAGATAGAAAATTCTTTCTACAATGGTAGGAGCCATCTTGAATCAACATTGACAGAAAAGGTAGACAATTATAAAATGTCCCAGTCTAATGATTTGTGTATGAAGAGATGGTTAACTAACTCTTTTACAGAATGCTAGTTGACTCTTTATTGTATGGCCTAAAGGAGTTGCCTGATCATATACATAAGTGCCCTATTGCTAGAATAAGCTGTTATATATGATTCTAGTCATTAGCTATCCATGCATCCTCAAGTTAAAATCAAGATGTTGTTGGTGTTTTCCTAGGGTCCGGGCTGATCAAACATTGGTTACTTATCCGACTATGGGTTGCTGTCGATTGGATGCTTGACACAGTACAATACAAGATCGTAAATAGAGATGATGGTTGGCATCACCTACTCAATACACCACTTTACAGGACTTGGACTGCTTGACAAAGCTTCATATTATGAAACGTCGGTTTATTGTCTCCCTTTGTATCAGCTGAAAACTTGAATTCACGGGTTGCTGTGGAGCTTTCTTTCTTTTCATAAGTTACAATTATAAAGATCTTGGGGGAGATTTATCAAAATGTGCTGAGGAAAAGTTTCCCAGTTGCCCATAGCAACCAATCAGATCACTTCTTTCATTTTGCAGAGGTCTTGTTAAAAATGAAAGAAGAAATCTGAGTGGTTGCTATGGGCAACTGGGCAACTTTTCTCTGCACAGGTTTTGATAAATCTCCTTTGTTGTTCCCTACTGGAGTTGAGCAAGCTTTTCAAAAGTTTTGTTCTCTGGGTTCCCAGAACTTTTCGAAGTTTGATTCCTGGCAAACAAGTTCTACTTGCAAAAACATGTGTACACCAACACTACCTTAGAGCTCTTAATGGGGTACTCTGTCCCTAGACATCTTATCCCCTATCCAAAGCATAAGGAATAAGGTGTCTGATCACGGGGGTCAGACCGCTGGGACCTTCTGCGATCTCAGGGCCGGCACCCTGGCATTCTGAACATTTTTGTCAGAATGCTGGCTTCGGGTTTCTGTGTTCGAGACGTCATACCCCCTCCATTCATGTCTATGGAAGGGGACGGAACGGCTGTGTACTTCTGCTCCGTCGTCACGCCTCCTCCCATAGACATGACTGGAGGTGGCGTGGTGTGAAGTCATGAACACGGAAGCCTGAAGCCAACATTTTGAATATAAATGTTTAGAATGCTGGGGTGCCAGCCCAGAGATCGCTGGGGGTCCTAGTGCCTGGACCCGCCATGATTAAACATCTTATCCCCTATCCATTGGAGTACCCATTTAAGCCCTGTATAACACTGCTAGGGTCACCTTGGAATGTATTCAAGCAGTGTTAAGGTTAATATCAAAGTTATGGCACCATACAGAAGCCATGGCAATAAACAGCTTGTTTAAAAACACTAGTGGTAGCATGAGACGGAGTCTACAACCCACACAAGTGGCTCAGGTAGTGCAGCTCATCCAGGATGGCACATCAATGCGAGCTGTGGCAAGAAGGTTTGCTGTGTCTGTCAGCGTAGTGTCCAGAGCAGGGAGGCACTACCAGGAGACAGGCCCGTACATCAGGAGTCGGGGAGTAGGCTGTAGGAGGGCAACAACCTAGCAGCAGGACCACTACCCCTGTCTTTGTGCAAGGAGGAGCAGTAGGAGCACTGCCAGAGCCCTGCAAAATGACCTCCAGCAGGCCAAAAATGGGCATGTGTCCACTCAAATGGTCAGAAACAGACACCATGAGGGTGGTATGAGGGCCCAACGTCCACAGGTGGGGGTTGTGCTTACAGCCCAACACCGTGCAGGATGTTTGGCATTTGCCAGAGAACACCAAGATTGGCAAATTTGCCACTGGCGCCCTGTGCTCTTCACAGATGAAAGCAGGTTCACACGGAGCACATGTGACAGAGTCTGGAGACACCGTGGAGAACGTTCTGCTGCCTGCAACATCCTCCAGCATGACCGGTTTGGCGGTGGGTCAGTAATGGTGGATGGTGGCATTTCTTTGGGGGGCCGCACAGCCCTCCATGTGCTTGCCAGAGGTAGCCTGACTGCCATTAGGTACTGAGATGAGATCCTCAGACCCCTTGTGAGGCCATGTGCTGAGGCAGTTGGCCCTCGGTTCCTCCTATTGCAAGACCATGTTAGACCTCATGTGGCTGGAGTTTGTCAGCAGTTCCTGCAAGAGGAAGGCCTTGATGCTATGGACTGGCCCGCCCGTTCCCCAGACCTGAATCCGATTTGGGACATCATGTCTCGCTCCATCCACCAACGCCACGTTGCACCACAGACTTTCCAGGAGTTGGCGGAAGCTTTAGTCCAGGTCTGGGAGGACATCCCTCAGGATACCATCCGCCACCTCATCAGGAGCATGCCCAGGAATTGTAGGGAGGTCATACGGGCACGTGGAGGCCACACACACTACTGAGCCTCATTTTGACTTGTTTTAAGGACATTGCATCAAAGTTGGATCAGCCTGTAGTGTGGTTTTCCTCTTTGATTTTGAGCGCGACTGCATATCCAGACCTTCATGTGTTGATAAACTAGATTTCCATTGATATTTTTTGTGTGATTTCGTTGTCGGCACATTCAACTATGTAAAGACGAAAGTATTTCATATGATTAGTTCATTCATTCAGATCTAGGATGTGTTATATTGGCGTTCCTTTTATTTTTTTTAGCAGTGTATATTGCTGTAAAATCTATTTATACCTCATTTATGGGCAATGTTAGGAAGATGTGTGGTTAGTAAAAGAAATCCAAGTATATGCTGTGTGGTACTATCTGGTTTCTCTGGACCAAACAGGCATTCAGAAGGTTTCCAAACCCCCCTTTCACTTTTTTCACATTTGAACTATTTCCCCCATCAATCTGCAATCAAAACATCATAATGACAATGTAAAAATAGAATTTTAGAAATTTTTGTAAATCACATTGACATAAGTATTCCGTATATTTGCTATAATACTTGAAATTAAGCTTTGGGTGCCGCCAATTTCTCTTTCTCTGCACCTTGATCAGAGTCACCTGTGATAAATTCAGTTAGGGCGTGGCTTTCCAAATCATGTCCATGGCCTCTATGATTATTAAATGGAAGATGGTTGCCCCAGCAAACTAAGTAATCAGGAGAGGTGTGACCAATAGAGATGTTGCGAATTGTTCGCCGGCGAACAGTTCCCGGCGAACTTAGCATGTTCACGTTCGCATCGCCGGGCGAACATATGTGAAGTTCGATCCGCCCCCTATACTTTAACATTGCGGTAAACTTTGACCCTGTGAGTAGTCAGCAGACACATTACAGCCAATCAGCAGCAGTCCCTCCCTTCCAGACCCTCCTACCTCCTGCACAGACGCCATTTTACCTTCATTCGGCATGCTGCAGGCTTAGAAAGTGGAGGGACAGAGAAGCTGCTCCTGCTGTAATAGGGAAAGCGATAGCTAGGTTGCTGCTAGGTGGTGTATTCAGGGTCCACTTTACTCCTAAAGCACTAGTCTAACATCTGCTTTAAGGACAGCACCCAAAAAAGCCCTTTTTAGGGCTCAAATATCAGTCCGTGTGGCTTGCAACAGCTGGAGGCACCCTGGTTGGGAGGGAACCGCTGGTTAAAAGGGGTACTCCAGTGTAAAACTTAAGTTCCTTCAAGCAACTAACTACAGTATTAAAAGGGCTATAAGTTCAGTCCGTGTGTCTTGCAACAGCTGGAGGCACCCTGGTTGGGAGGGAACCGCTGGTTAAAAGGGGTACTCCGGTGTAAAACTTAATTTCCTTCAAGCAACTAATTACAGTATTAAAAGGGCTATAAGTTCAGTCCGTGTTTCTTGCAACTGCTGGAGGCACCCTGGTTGGGGACCTCTGCTTAACCCCTTAAGGACTCAGGGTTTTTCAGTTTTTGCACTTTCCTCCTTACCTTTTAAAAATCATAACCCTTTCAATTTTCCACCTAAAAATCCATATTATGGCTTATTTTTTGCGTCACCAATTCTACTTTGCAGTGACATTAGTAATTTTACCAAAAAAATTAAAATTTGGGGGGCTTCCGTTTCTACGCAGTGCATATTTCGGAAAAAACAACACCTTATCATTATTCTGTAGGTCCATATGGTTAAAATGATACCCTACTTATATAGGTTTGATTTTGTCGTACTTCTGGAAAAAAATCATAACTACATGCAGGAAAATGTATACGTTTAAAAATGTCATCTTCTGACCCCTATAACTTTTTTATTTTTCCACGTTCAGGGCGTTATGAGGACTCATTTTTTGCGCCGTGATCTGAAGTTTTTATCGGTACAATTTTTGTTTTGATCTGACTTTTTGATCACTTTTTATTCATTTTCTAATGGTATAAAAAGTGACCAAAAATACGCTTTCTTGGACTTTGGAATTTTTTTGCGCGTACGCCATTGACCGTGTGGTTTAATTAATTATATATTTTTATAGTTCGGACATTTACGCACGCGGCGATACCACATATGTTTATTTTTTTTTATTTACACTGTTTTATTTTTTTTATGGGAAAAGGGGGGTGATTCAAACTTTTATTAGGGAAGGGGTTAAATTACCTATATTAACACTTTTTAAAAACTTTTTTTGCAGTGTTATTGGTCCCATAGGGACCTATATCACTGCACACACTGATCTCTCTGGCGTGTATTAACACGCTTGTGATCAGTGTTATCGGCGCTTGACTGCTCCTGCCTGGATCTCAGGCACGGAGCAGTCATTCGTCGATCGGACAACGAGGAGGCAGGTAAGGGCCCTCCCGGTGTCCTGTAAGCTGTTCGAGATGCCGCGATTTCACCACGGCGGTCCCGAACAGCCCGACTGAGCAGCCGGGATACTTTCACTTTCACTTCAGACGCGGCGGTCAGCTTTGATCGCCGCGTCTGAAGGGTTAATACAGGGCATCACCGCGATCGGTGATGTCCTGTATTAGCCACGGGCCCAGGCCGTTGATAGCTGCCGGGACCGACCCGATATGACACGGGGACACCGCGTGACCCCGCGGCATATCGCGGGAGCCGGCGGAGGACGTAAATATACATCCTGCGTCGTTAAGGAGTTAAAAGGGGAACTCCGCTGGCAACCTTTTTTGCTCATTGTCACACTAGTGCAAATCACATTTGGTGTGACAGTTGTTAAAAAAAAAATAGCTTTTTTGGCTGTGAAATAAAACCAGTCAGTTCACATCACAGTTGTGAGTTTTTTTTGCCTGCAGGGCTAAGTGTGGCACCCTAATGCAAATCATATTTGGTGTGACACTTGTGCAAATAAAAAAAAATATATATATATACCCTTTTTGGCTGTGAAATAAAACCAGTCAGTTCACGTCACACTTGGGAGTTTTGGGGCCTGCTGGGCTCATTGTCACACTAGTGCAAATCATATGTGGGTTGACAGTTGTGTAAATTAGAAAAAAAAATACCCTTTTTGGCTGTGAAATAAAATCAGTCACTTAACTTCACACTTGGGAGTCTTTTGGCCCTTAGGGCTCATTGTCACACTAGTGCAAATCATCTTTGGGGTGACCGACCATTTTTAGCTGTGAAATAAAATCAGTCAGTTCACTTCACACTTGGGAGTTTTGGGGCCTGCTGGGCTCATTGTCACACTAGTGCAAATCATATGTGGTATGACCGTAGTGTAAATTTGAAAAAAGAAATCCTTTTTTGCCTGTTAAATAAAATCAGTCAGTTCACTTCACATTTGGGAGTTTTTGGGCCTGCTGGGCTCATTGTCACACTAGTGCAAATCATATGTGGTGTGACAGTTGTGTAAATGTAACAAAAAAAATACAATTTTGACTGCAATAGATTGAATAGCAGTTAGTTGTCTGCAAGCCTGTGTGTCAGGCCTATAGCATCTACTCTACATCTGTCAAGGACATGTTTGAGCATAAGATGCCAATGTCACAAGGTCACCCCCTAGCTCGGCGCCTGACAGCTGGCTTGTCTGAACTCATAGCCCGACAGCTTTTAAAAAATTTATTTAAAAAAAATGTAAAAAAAAAAAAATGTAAACATTTTTTTTTTTAGCTATTGGGACACCGCAGTGGAAGGTACCCGGCCAAAATTTCTTTGCACAAAAGGCAATCCCCAACCGGTACTCAATTGTGCAACAGGAAGTAATGGCATGTCTGGCACACAGTGTTGGGGCAAGGGTCCATCTGACCACTGCTACCTGGTCTGCAAAGCATGGTCAGGGCAGGTATATCACCTACACTGCGCATTGGGTAAACCTGGTGACGCTGTGCAGGGTTGCCGTGGTGGATTTTGAATGAAGACGGGCCTCTTGAAGCTGATTGGTTGCTCGCTGCTGGATGGTATGGGGGCGACCAATCAGGAACGTGCCGTACATGGCTGTGTACAGTTACGCTGTCATAGGAAAAAGTCAGTGAGGGGATGTCATTCAAACATGGGCATGGGGATGGTAGGCTTAACTCTGATTGGCTGTTCGGGATGTCGAGTGAGCCAATTAGAGAGGGGACGTATGAGTTCAGGTTGCATGTCTTTGCCACTGGTGGCGGCAGGATGTCTTTCAAATCTTTCAGCCAATCGCTGTTGGGCAGGTCCGGGTGGCGACCAATCAGGTTAAAGACATATAGTTCCTCTTTGGGGGATTCCTGGAGGCATCGGCGGCAAATCTTTTTTGAGGAATTCGACCAATCGCTGCTGGGCAGGTCCGGGTGGCGACCAATCAGGGTTGAGATGTGTATTTCCTCTTTGGAGAATTCCAAGAGGCATCGGCGGCAACTCTTTTTTGAAGAATCCGACCAATCACGTTCCGTCTGGGTAAGGTGGCGACCAAGGATGACTTGCATGACTTATCCGCCACCAACTATGGTTCAAGCCGCAATGTTTTAGGGCACTTTCTGGCTGGGAAACAAACAGAAATTTTTCTGGCTGCTGCTACAGCAGCGGCTGCAACAATACCACATTTTTCAGCTATGTGTACATGCCTAATTTTTCTGGCCTCTGGTGCTGCACTTTTTCTGCTGCTGCAATTTTTCTGGCTGCTGCTACAGCAGCGGCTGCAACAATACCAAGTTTTTCAGCCATGTGTACATGCCTAATTTTTCTGGTACTCTCTGCTGACATCTCTGTCCATCATGCCAGTGAGGCGCTTGATTTGGGACAGCCCAACATGTTGGAATTCAACACTCATGTTCGACCACCTGCTCCAACAAGAAAAAGCCGTTAACGAATATTTGTATGACCGGGGTCTAGGACATCATCTGCTGAGCTAGGAATTTTTTTGCCACGTTACTGGAGGCTCATACGCAATGCCTGTAGGCTCATGCTACCTTTTGAGGAGGTGACAAACCTAGTCAGTTGCACCAAAGGCACCATCAGCGACATCATACCATTTGTTTTCCTCCTGGAGCGTGCCCTGTGAAGAGTGCTGGATCAGGCAGTAGATGAGCGTGAAGAGGAAGAGTTGGGGTCACCATCACCACCCGAAACAGCCTTATCAGCATCGCTTGCTGGACCTGCGGCAACGCTGGAAGAGGATTGTGAGGAAGAGGAGTCAGAGGAGGAATGTGGCTTTGAAGAGGAGGAGGAAGACCAACCACAACAGGCATCCCAGGGTGCTCATTGTCACCTATCTGGTTCCTGTGGTGTTGTACGTGGCTTGGGGGGGAAGAAGATGACACCTTCCCTGACATCACTGAGGACGAGGAACGGGACATGAGTAGCTCCGCATCCAACCTTTAGCAAATGGGGTCTTTCATGCTGTTGTGCCTGTTGAGGGACCCTTTTATTTTTAAAAGGATTTCTTCGTGTTTTTCACCGTCCTGCATTATAGAGTCTTCTGGACTTTATGATAATTTAAACTTGAATTTTCAAGAGTACTAACCATTACACAAAGGAACACTTGTTGCGTGTGATTTTTTAACTTAAATTTTCAAAAGTAAAATACAGAGAGGGAAGAACTCTGTTTCTTTATTTGATGAAAATTTTTATTTAGAAAATAATTTCTTTGTGTGTTTCTCCGTCCTGCATTATAGAGTCTTTTGGACTCTTGGATATGCGCTTGTTCTTATTTTTCAGCCATGTGTACATGCCTAATTTTTCTGGCCTCTGGTGCTGCACTTTTTATGCTGCTGCAATTTTTCTGCCCGCTGCTACAGTAGCTGCTGCAACAATACCAACTTTTTGAGCCATGTGTACATGCCTAATTTTTCTGGTACTCTCTGCTGACATCTCTGTCCATTTTAGCAACCGCGCATATTAAATGTAAGGTAAGGGTAGCATGGTGGCTCAGAGGTTAGCACTGCTGCCTTGCAGCGCTGGGGCCTTGGGTTCAACTCCCACTATGTGCGGCCTAAAGGGGGGCTCTAACTATGTGCTGCCTAACATGGGGGAATTTACGTACTACCTATAGGGGGGATCTAACTATGTGCTGCCTAACATGGGGGAATCTATGTACTGCCTACAGGGGGGATCTAGCTATGTGATGGCTAAAGCACCTTATTCCAAAGAATTTAGGAATAATAGGAGATTTATGCCCTTTATGGATTAAAACCAGACTCTGCATCAACTATGTAATTTTCCATGGGAGTTTTGCCATGGATCCCCCTCCAGCATGCCACAGTCCAGGTATTAGTCCCCTTGAAACAACTTTTAAATCACTATTGTGGCCAGAAAGAGTCCCTGTGGGTTTTAAAATTCGCCTGCCCATTGAAGTCAATGGCGGTTCGCTCAGTTCGTGAACATTTGCGGAAGTTCGCGTTCGCCGTTCGCGAACCGAAAATGTTGTGTTCACGACATCACTAGTGACCAAGAACCCAATGGTCACTCTGGCTGAGCGCCAAAGATCCTGTTTGAAGATATAAGACATTTCCAAGTCTAGGTGCCATGTCTAGGAAACCAAGCTATGGTCATCTGCCCAATAGTGAATTTTACGTGAATCTGCTCTGGAGAATGGCAGAAAATTCCTAAATTCAGGTGTGAAAACCTTGTGGCATCATACCCAGGAAGACTGGAGGCTGTGATCACTGCCAAGGGGGCTTCAACTAAGTACTGAGTAAAGGGTCTAATTACTTAAGTCAATGCTACATTTTTGTTTTTGTTTTTAAGTAATTAGAAAATATGTCCCCCCCCCCCCCCAAAGAAGTTGAGGGTGGGGGTGGTGGGTTAGTGATTTGTTTTTCTTTATTCTTTATTCTGTATTTGTTATGAATTATGTATTCTCCAAAAAAAATATGTCTAACATTTTTCGTAATGAAGATACACCGGCACCAGTGTCAGGCTAGGGAGTAGTGGAGCTATATGAGTGGTGTTGAGTACCTGCCCTCTTGCATGCGTTATGGTGGTGCAATGCATTTTATACAGTCTTTCAATATACAATCAAAGAGGTAAGCAGAATAACGCAGCACTCACCATGTACTTTTCCTTCAACCGTCTTCTTTATTCGGTGTTTTGATGGCTTGACGAAGTGCTGATAGCACGCAACGGTCCGTCGCCACCCACATCCCCCCGCACACTTGGTCTCTGCTCTCCTGCTGTACCTGCCTGTGCATTTTAAAACACCGAAAAAAGAAGACG
Organism: Hyla sarda; assembly: GCF_029499605.1. Taxonomy (NCBI): domain Eukaryota; kingdom Metazoa; phylum Chordata; class Amphibia; order Anura; family Hylidae; genus Hyla; species Hyla sarda. Next base: position 169,642,680 of record NC_079191.1, read on the forward strand.
GTTGAAGGAAAAGTACATGGTGAGAGCTGCGTCATTCTGCTTACCTCTTTGATTGTATATGTCTAACATTTTGTTTTCACTTTGTCATTATGGGGTATTGAATGATGGGGGAAAACTTGACTATGTTTTATTATAGCCCAAGGCTGCAACATACCAAAATATAAAAAAAAGTAAAAGTCTGAAAATTTACGAATTGTATATTGAGCCTTTTTTTTTGGCATACATTTGACAGATCAAGATCTAAGTACCGTTAAAAAGTCTACCAAATGAGTCATCACTATAACAAAAAATCTAAACAAAAACATATATATTAACCAATTGCTGACTGCTCATTGACATTAAATATACAGGCAATGAAAAATTAGCTCTGCAAAAATGTTTATGAACAATCTTTCAGAGTTTGCAGTAGTACAGAGACTGTTTCTTCAAGAGCAAGAGTGGAGAGCAGGCAGTCAATGACAGTGGGGATCTCCAGAGAGAAACATAAACGTGGTTTATTACTATCCCTATCTTCCCAATTGTTATACAGTATACACAGCTCAGTAGGAGTCATAAGGTTTCCTGCTTCCTATCCTAGTGATCATGTGATCCCGAGTGGCAGGAAGCTGAAGTGAGATGTTGAGTCTAGCAGATCCAGATCAGCTCTGCAGTAAGTGTCAGCCCCACTTACAGGGAAAATCAGCAATACAAGGGGCATAACCTGCAGAAAAAAAAAATAAATATATATATATATATATTCAGTGACGCCCGACCTATGATGGCCCCGACATACGATAATTTCAACATGCGATGGCCTCTCAGAGGCCATCGCATGTTGAAGGCAGCATCAACTTACAATGCTTTTGTACGTCGAGCCATTGCATAATCTGCTATCCGGCAGTGCAGACTGCTTCAGCTGCCACCAGATAGCCGTTTACGGTGCCCCGTGTGCTCCAGTGATAGTCTCTTACCTGTCCTCGGGGCTCCGGAGCATCCTCTTTGGGATCCCCTGCATGGCTGTCACTTTCCTTCGTCGTCATCATGTCGCTGCGCACGCCGTCCTGTCATCCAATTGGAGCGGCGTGCGTAGTGACGTGATGAAGGAGAGTGACGTTCCCGGCCAGCAGAGACAGACCGGGGACGTGGCGACAGCGATGGAGGGCGACATCCGGGGCAGCGGTGACGGGTCCAGAGCTGCTGCGACAGGTGAGTATAACTTTCCATACTTTACATTGCACGGATCCCTCAACATACGATGGTTTCAACAAACGATGGTTCATTTGGAACAGATTACCATCGTATGTTGAAGGACCATTGTGTATATATATATAAATATATATATATATATATACACAGGGGCTTAGCTATAGGGGGTGCAGAGTTAGCAGTCGCACTGGTGCCCAAGTGCCCAAGCACATTTAATGGATTTAATGGAATAATTACAACAAAAAGAAGAAAAACACTAAAAAAATGTCTAGGTATTTAGTAAAAATCTTAACCTATTGATTTAAATCTCTGCTCTTTCTGTTTTTAGGAGCCAAATGGGCAGTGTCACTCAATGATAGGACAACCCATCGGACTCCTAAGCATGGAAAGATCTAACTTTTCAATGAATAAATGGCAACTTGACCTGAATCTTTTCCCACAAAGATATATATCAAACTGCTCAGCTCATCCTCCTATATAACATGAAGCGAATAGAAGCTCATAGCATTTTCATGGTGGAAGGTTCCCCTTAACAAAAAGGAACTTTATATCTTTATATATAGCCTTTAAAATCCCCTTTACTAAAAAAATGAAAATGTGAGCGGTCATGAAAAGGGGGAAACTGGCCCACTCTAGAAATGGCTAAGAGGTCATTATTTATTGCAGCCAGAGTCAGTAGCAAACTTATGGGGATAGACAAATTTCTATATAAATTCACTAGCGCTGGATCTGATCTGTGGCTGGACTGCTGCTAAGCCAATAGATGTGCTCCCCTGTTGATGCACACCAATATATAGTATATGTAACAAACGTATTATTAAATTGGCAAGCGCTGTATCAGACACATTACAAATATGACTATATAGTTGAAACTGACCTGTATAAGCAGTAGGAGGGAAGAGAGGTCCTGGTGATACAGATCGAACTGTGGGCGGTATGAGGGAGAGTTCTCAAAATGGCTACAATGGAGACAAAATAGCTTAGATGTTTGAAGTGGTATGTGTATCAATAGGATTGGGCTGTGTCAATACTGCATGATGTACCTGTTGAGGATCAATCGCGATGGTATATGCAGTAATTAGTAGAGATATGCAGATTCAGATGCCCGAATGGCTGTTATAGTAGGCTGAAGGAGTGATGTTCCTGCGGTGTAAAATGGGTTAATCAATTTGTATATAATACAAGAAACTGTTATTGATTTTAGTAATATCGCTCCTATTAGTACCTAGTAGGGAGCTGTATTACTGTATCACAGGTCCGTATGAATGTTGTAGTGGAGAGTGCTTTGTACTGTGTATCTGCGTGGGCTCTCCCTGAGGGTGCTCCAGAGGTTGAGAGTGCGTATTATATAAATCCTTTTCTAGAGTTCAGATCTGTAACATAGGCAATATAATGGTGTCACTACCTAGTTCCGATACAAAAAATCTTGCAGGCTGATGGATGTCCGTATTGCATATAGATACTCTCTCGAATGTCTACTTGCTGATATAGCACTGAGTAGCGTACCTGGTATGTCTCCGGCAGGCGTCAGCTGCGCAATGATCGCTGCTGAGAGCTCTCGATGAGGGTGCTCCAGGAATTGCTAGGGGGTGTTGGATAGTAATCCTTTCCGGGAGTTCTTGTTGGTAATCCGGTTTGTTGGAAGGAGCGTTTGGCGGCAGTGGGAATGCGCCCCGGCCGGTGGCGCCTCTACCTACCTGCACGCCCGCTACTAGATGGTTAAGGTAGAAGTGATTTGGATACGAGTGACGTCACTACGGCATCCTCTGTGGTCCACAAACCTATCAACGCGTTTCGGAAGACTGCCGGCTTCCTTCGTCTGGCTATATACATAGACTTAGGCAACTCCTGAAACAGTCATGCAGGGGTCTAGCAGTAAAAACTGTGTTCCCCCAAATTTTTATGGATATACATTTTTGTTGGAATTACTTTATTGATGACTTGCTGTACAAATAACATAAATATTGGTTTTTTATGATTTGTCAAATTCAGGCAACAATTTAATGTGTTTCGGGCAGGGAGGTATTTATCACTAAGCACTGGAGGACCAATGTCCAGGATGGTTTCTTGGAGAGCAGATGTTTCTGGCCTCAGACAGCAGACCAAAACAATGCTGGTTATTAAAGGGGTACTCCGGTGGAAAACTTTTTTTTTTTTTTTATCAACTGGTGCCAGAAGGTTAAACAGATTTGTAAATTACTTATTAGCTTTGTAAATTACTTATTAGCTGCTGAATACCACAGAGGAAATTCTTTTCTTTTTGGAACACAGAGCTCTTTGCTGATATCATGAGCACAGTTCTCTCTGCTGACATCTCTGTCCAGAGTAGGAGAAAATCCCCCTAACAAACATATGCTGCTTTGGTCACTTCCTAAAATGGACAGAAATGTCAGCAGAGAGCACTGTGTTCCAAAAAGAAAAGATTTTCCTTTGTAGCATTCAGCAGCTAATAAGTACTGGAAGGGTTAAGATTTTTTTAAAGTAGTAATTTACAAGTCTGTTTCTGTTTCTGGCACCAGTTGATAAAAAAAAAAAAAAGTTTTCCACCAGAGTACCCCTTTAACCTCTTAAGGACCAATGACGTTGTGGAACGTCATGGCACCCTGGGCTTTAAGGACCAATGACGTTCCACAACGTCATGGCGTTTTCCGGTCTCTGCCGCTCGCCGGGCAGAGATCGGAACCGGGTGCCTGCTGAAATCCTTCAGCAGGCATCCAGGGCAAACGCCGAGGGGGGCAAGGGAAATCGCCCTTTGCAATCTGCGGCGATACCGGGCTGATCGGGTCTCTGGGACCCGACTGCCTGGTAATTTTGCATGATCCCGGCTGTCACAGACAGCCAGGACCATGCTGGAGCCTAGGAGCGAGGTGGCAAGCCTGCCACCTCCTCCGATCCCCTGCGATCCGTCGGTTAGTTAACCGACCAATCGCAAGGGGGGGCAGTTACTTCCTCCCGCCCTGCCCAGCCCCTGGAAGTCCGGAGAGGACGGGAGGAAGACCGGAGGATGCGGCGGGGGACGGGGGAGTGCTGGGGACCGGCCCCTGTACTTACCTCGTCCCTGAAGACCCGGATCCCGGCAACGGAGACGGCGGCAGCGGCGACAGGTGAGTTGATCTTCAGCCGCGGTGGGGCCCTTTACAGCAATGCACGTCGCTGTAAAGCGACATGCATTGCTGTAATGGGACCCTGTAAACTACAACTCCCAGCATGCCCAGACAGCCCTTGGCTGTGGAAGGGCACAGATTGCGAACCACTGTATAAGTGGTCTGCAAACTGTAGTCCTCCAGATGTTGCAAAACTACAACTCCAAGCATGCTGGGAGTTGTAGTTCGGCAACATCTGGCTCTAAAGATGTTGCCGAACTACTACTCCCAGCATGCCTGAGAATGTTTGGGAGTTGTGGTTTTGCAACATCTGGAGGCACACTGGTTGGGAAACATTGTCTGTTTCCTAACTCAGTGTTTCCCAACCCGTGTGCCTCCAGCTGTTGCAAAACTATAACTACCAGCATGCACTGATGGACTGTGCATGCTGGGAGTTGTGGTTTTGCAACAGCTGGAGGTACAGGGGTGAATGTACAGGGTACACTCACATGGGCAGGGTGCAGTGAGAATTTACACCCCACTGGTGTCTGACAGATCTTTGGAACAGTGGGCTGTGCAAATTAAAAATGTTGTACAGACCACTGTTCCAAATATCTGACAGACACCAGTGGGGGGTAAATGCTCACTGTACCCCTTGTTACGTTCCTCAAGGTGTCTAGTTTCCAAAATGGTATGCCATGTGGGGGTTATTTTGCTGTCCTGGCACCATAGGGGCTTCCTAAATGCGACATGCCCCCGAGCAAAATTTGCTCTCAAAATGCCAAATATGACTCCTCTTCTGAGCATTGTAGTTTGCCCGTAGTGCGCTTCAGGTCAACTTATGGGGTACCTCCATACTCAGAAGAGATGGGGTTACAAATTTTTGGGGGTATTTTCTGCTATTAACCCTTGCAAAAATGTGAAATTTGGGGGGGAAACACACATTTTAGTGAAAAAATATATATTTTTTTTACGTATGCAAAAGTCGTGAAACCCCTGTGGGGTATTAAGGCTCACTTTATTCCTTGTTACGTTCCTCAAGGGGTCTAGTTTCCTAAACGGTATGGCATGTGGCTAATTTTTGCTGTCCTGGCACCATAGGGGCTTCCTAAATGCGACATGCCCCCGAGCAAAATTTGCTCTCAAAAAGCCAAATATCACTCCTTCTCTTCTGAGCATTGTAGTTCGCCCATAGTGCACTTCAGGTCAACTTATGGGGTACCTCCATACTCAGAAGAGATGGGGTTACAAATTTTGGGGGGTATTTTCTCTTATTAACCTTTGCATAAATGTGAAATTTGGGGGGAAACACACATTTTGGTGAAATTTTTTTAACATTTTTTTACATATGCAAAAGTCGTGAAACACCTGTGGGGTATTAAGGCTCACTTTATTCCTTGTTACGTTCCTCAAGGGGTCTAGTTTCCAAAATGGTATGCCATGTGGGTATTTTTTCCTGTTCTGGCACCATGGGGGCTTCCTAAATGCAACATGCCCCCCAAAAACCATTTCAGAAAAACGTACTCTCCAAAATCCCCTCATCGCTCCTTCGCTTCTGAGCCCTCTACTGCGCCCGCCGAACAATTTACATAGACATATGAGGTATGTGCTTACTCGAGAGAAATTGGGCTACAAATATAAGTATACATTTTCTCCTTTTACCCCTTGCAAAAATTCAAAAATTGGGTCTACAAGAACATGCAAGTGTAAAAAATGAAGATTGTGAATTTTCTCCTTCACTTTGCTGCTATTCCTGTGAAACACGTAAAGGGTTAAAACGCTGACTGAATGTCATTTTGAATACTTTGGGGGGTGCAGTTTTTATAATGGGGTCATTTATGGGGTATTTCTAAGATGAAGACCCTTCAAATCCACTTCAAACATGAACTGGTCCCTGAAAAATTGTGATTTTGGAAATTTTGTGAAAAATTGGAAAATTGCTGCTGAACTTTGAAGCCCTCTGGTGTCTTCCAAAAGTAAAAACTCGTAAATTTTATGATGCAAACATAAAGTGGACATATTGTATATGTGAATAAAAAAAATTATTATTTGGAATATCCATTTTCCTTACAAGCAGAGAGCTTCAAAGTTAGAAAAATGCTAAATTTTAAATTTTTTTCATCAAATTTTGGAATTTTTCACTAAGAAACGATGCAAGTATCAACAAAATTTTACCAATAACATAAAGTAGAATATGTCACGAAAAAACAATCTCGGAATCAGAATGATAGGTAAAAGCGTCTTAGAGTTATTAATGCTTAACCCCTTAAGGACCAGGCCATTTTATACCTTAAGGACCGGAGCGTTTTTTGCAATTCTGACCACTGTCACTTTAAACATTAATAACTCTGGAATGCTTTTAGTTATCATTCTGATTCCGAGAATGTTTTTTCGTGACATATTCTACTTTAACTTAGTGGTAAAATTTTATGGTAACTTGCATCCTTTTTTGGTGAAAAATCCCAAAATTTTATGAAAAAAATGAAAATTTTGCATTTTTCTAACTTTGAAGCTCTCTGCTTGTAAGGAAAATGGATATTCAAAATATATTTTTTTGGGGTTCACATATACAATATGTCTACTTTATGTTTGCATCATAAAATTTATGAGTTTTTACTTTTGGAAGACACCATAGGGCTTCAAGGTTCAGCAGCAATTTTGAAATTTTTCGCAAAATTTTCAAACTCACTATTTTTCAGGGACCAGTTCAGTTTGAAGTGGATTTGAAGGGTCTTCATATTAGAAATACCCCATAAAAGACCCCATTATAAAAAACTACACCCCCTAAAGTATTCAAAAAAACATTCAATAAGTGTATTAACCCTTTAGGTGTTTCACAGGAATAGCAGCAAAGTGAAGGAGAAAATTCAAAATCTTCATTTTTTACACTCGCATGTTCTTGTAGACCCAATTTTAGAATTTTTGCAAGGGGTAAAAAGGAGAAAATTTTTACTTGTATTTGAAACCCAATTTCTCTCGAGTAAGCACATACCTCATATGTCTATGTTAATTGTTCGGCGGGCGCAGTAGAGGGCTCAGAAGGGAAGGAGCGACAAATGGTTTTTGGGGGGCATGCCGCATTTAGGAAGCCCCTATGGTGCCAGGACAGCAAAAAAAAAAACATGGCATACCATTTTGGAAACTAGACCCCTCAGGGAACGTAACAAGGGGTAAAGTGAACCTTAATACCCTACAGGTGATTCACGACTTTTGCATATGTAAAAAAAATATATATTTTTTTTACCTAAAATGCTTGGCTTCCCAAAAATTTTACATTTTTAAAAAGGGTAATAGCAGAAAATACCCCCCAAAATTTGAAGCCCAATTTCTCCCGATACAGAAAACACCTCGCATGGGGGTGAAAAGTGCTCTGCTGGCGCACTACAGGTCTCAGAAGAGAAGGAGTCACATTTGGCTTTTTGAAAGCAAATTTTGCTCTGGGGGCATGCCGCATTTAGGAAGCCCCTATGGTGCCAGAACAGCAAAAAAAAAACACATGGCATACCATTTTGGAAACTAGACCCCTCGGGGAACGTAACAAGGGGTAACGTGAACCTTAATGCCCTACAGGTGTTTCACGACTTTTGCATATGTAAAAAAAATTTTTTTTTACCTAAAATGCTTGTTTTCCCAAAATGTTTACATTTTTTAAAAGGGTAATAGCAGAAAATACCCCCCAAAATTTGAAGCCCAATTTCTCCCGAGTACGGCGATACCCCATATGTGGCCCTAAACTGTTGCCTTGAAATACGACAGGGCTCCAAAGTGAGAGCGCCATGCGCATTTGAGGCCTAAATTAGGGACTTGCATAGGGGTGGACATAGGGGTATTCTACGCCAGTGATTCCCAAACAGGGTGCCTCCAGCTGTTGTAAAACTCCCAGCATGCCTGGACAGTCAACGGCTATCTGGCAATACTGGGAGTAGTTGTTTTGCAACAGCTGGAGGCTCCGTTTTGGAAACAGTGGCGTACCAGACGTTTTTCATTTTTATTGGGGAGGGGGGTTGTATAGGGGTATGTGTATATGTAGTGTTTTTTACTTTTTATTTAATTTTTTGTTAGTGTAGTGTAGTGTTTTTAGGGTACAGTCGCATGGGCGGGGGTTCACAGTAGTTTCTCGCTGGCAATTTGAGCTGCAGCAGAAAGTTTGCGGCAGCTCAAATTTGCAGCCAGATACTTACTGTAATCCTCCGCCCATGTGAGTGTACCCTGTACGTTCACATTGAGGGGGGGGGGGGGGACATCCAGCTGTTGCAAAACTACAACTCCCAGCATGTACGGTCTATCAGTGCATGCTGGGAGTTGTAGTTTTGCAACAGCTGGAGGCACACTGGTTGTGAAACACCGAGTTTGGTAACAAACTCAGTGTTTTTCAACCAGTGAGCCTTCAGCTGTTGCAAAAGCTACAACCCCCAGCATGTACGGACAGCGGAAGGGCATGCTGGGTGTTGTAGTTATGCAACAGCTGGAGGCATACTACTTTGGCTGGGGATGCTGGGGATTGTAGTTATGCAACAGCTGGAGACACACTGGTTTGCTACTTAACTCAGTGTGCCTTCAGCTGTTGCAAAACTACAACTCTCAGCAGTCACCGACAGCCAACGGGCATGCTGGGAGTTGTAGTTATGCAACCACCAGATGCACCACTACAACTCCCAGCATGCACTTTAGCTGATTGTGCAAGCTGGGAGTTGTAGTTAAACAACAGCTGAAGGTACACTTTTCCATAGAAAGAATGTGCCTCCAGCTGTTGCAAAACTACAAGTCCCAGCATGCCCATAAGGGCATGCTGGGAGTTGTGGTGGTCTGCCTCCTGCTGTTGCATAACTACAGCTCCCAGCATGCCCTTTTTGCATGCTGGGAGCTGTTGCTAAGCAACAGCAGGAGGCTGTCACTCACCTCCAACGATCCTCGCTGCACCAGCTCAGTCCCTCGTCGTCTCCGCCGCCGCTGCTCCTGGGGCCCCGATCCCAACAGGGGCTCCGGGGATCGGGGTCCCCAGCACCCGGGGTGCACGTCCCGCACCCGCTCACATCCTCCGGAAGAGGGGCGGAGCGGGTTGCGGGAGTGACACCCGCAGCAGGCGCCCTGATTGGTCGGCCGGTAATCCGGCCGACGAATCAGGGCGATCGTGAGGTGACATCAGTGCCACCTCACCCCTGCTTGCTCTGGCTGTTCGGGGCCGTCTCTGACAGCCCCGATCAGCCAATAATTCCGGGTCACCGGGTCACTGGAGACCCGATTGACCCGGAATCCGCCGCAGATCGCTGGACTGAATTGTCCAGCGATCTGCGGCCATCGCCGACATGGGGGGTCATAATGACCCCCCTGGGCAATATGCCCCGATGCCTGCTGAACGATTTCAGCAGGCATCGGGCACCGGCTCCGCTCCAGATGGTTGCGGGGGGCCGGTAAAACACATGACGTTCTCATACGTCATGTGTCCTTAAGGACTCGGAAATGGAGACGTATGAGAACGTCATGTGTCCTTAAGGGGTTAAAGAAGAGATTATTAATGAGTTATTAATGCTGGTCAGATGTTCAAAAAACGCTCTGGTCCTAAGGTGTAAAATGGCCTGGTCCTTAAGGGGTTAATAGAGCAGGTAAAAAATCCTGCTCCATCAGTCAGTTCCTACTTTTCGCTGCAGAGAGGAGGATGGGCACTGTTGGTGTTGCAGACAATATTATCAGCCTGTATGGTGACTGTTTTAAAGTAAATCTTTACATTTAGGGGAAATTTCATTTTATTTTTGGAAAATGTGTCCTGTATGCTTGGGACAGTATGATAGCCTAGCAGCTCTAAATTTTACTTGGGGGGTGTGGAAGTAACATGAATGTTTTGGATTTGGGAATTAGATTTCCAGAAGTGTTTAAATATATTCCTAATAAGTGACTTGGATTTTACTAGAATTTTATATATTGAAGAATAGTTAGAAGAATAGTGTGACTTGTTGTTGCACCACAATGCAGTTTGTGAATTTAGTTTGAGAACACAATAGGGTGCGAGCACTCTCAATGGTAAGTGCAGAATAAAGTCAAAATACTGCCCTGTACAACATAATGATATCTTAAAACAGGTGCATAGTAACAATGAAATTAAAAAACACCATAAAAAAAAAAATATATATATATATATATATATATATATGTTTAACATAAAAATGTGTTTACGTGATGTTTAACCATTTTCTTACATATGATTTAATGTCACTGTCCTTTTTAAGGGGTTAGCCGGCCAAAGAGTAGCACACACATTCTATGCGGGGCTGCTTCTCCAGTCCCAGAAAGCTCTTTGTTTCCAGGACTGGGGACGTGATGTAACACCACGCCCCCTCCATTCATGTCTATGGGAGGGGGCGTGATGGCTGTCACGCCCCCTCCATTCACCATGAATGGAGGGGGCGTGGCGTTACGTCACGTCCCCAGTCTCGGAAACTAAGAGCTTTCCCAGACTGGAGAAGCAGCCCCGCATAGAATGTGTGTGCTGCATGGAGATCAAAGGGGGTAATATATAGCATTTTAGTATGAAACCATTTAAGGACTTAAAGGGGTACTTCGGCACTAAGATAGGGGATAAGATGCCTGATCGCAGGGGTCACGCCCCTTCCCATAGGCTTGCATTGAGGGGGTGGAGCGTGATGTCACAATACTCCAGCCCTGTGATTGGAAGTCATCAGTCCCGGAACGAACATGTAACGGGGTGCTGCGTGAAAGATCCTGGGTCCCCAGCGGCAGGACCTCCGCGATCAGGCATCTTATCCCCTATCCTTTGGATAGAGGATAAGATGTCTTAGCGCCAGAGTACCCCTTTAATTTGGCAAAAAACCCATAGGTATGAATATTTGTTTGACTGTATATATTTTCCTCAGTCAGTCTCATATTAGCAAAAGCTCCAATAGATAATACTTCAGTCATGTCCCACATTTTATATCTATGTCATCTCCTATGTGTCCATGACCGTAAGGTCAAAAACTGTAAAGTCAGCTAAGGTAAGTCATTCTCAGCTTTCAGTACTCATGGCCGAATTCCTGACATTATGCCCGTCATTTTTAAATGTAGATAATTCTGTAGATGTGATATCACTTAAAACAGGATGAATTCATAAGGACATGAATGGGAAATTCTATATCATCAGGGACTTGGCACTAACAAAAAGCCATGCAATGAATACATCTTTTTCAGGCCAAATTGCTAACCCTGCAGAAAACATAATGCTGAAAAGAAAATTAAATAATCTGTGTGTGCTGTGTCTGCTATGTGCCCCCCACTCATAATGTATTATGAGCTTTTTTTGCTACATTTTTTTGCCATTTTTAAAAGTATAAATAGCACACTTTTTTGTTAATTGAAAAATAACATTTGGCTCATGATACAAATACAGTAGCGTACAGGATTACAGAGGCACTAAATCAGCACATTATTTTGATACTTCATACAGATCAAGGTGAAAATGGAGAGAAGATCTGAAAGGTGAACCCCCTTCACAGGAAATACCTCATAAAATGTATCGAATTGCCATAGTCTACACTGATACTATAAACACCGTCTGAGTTTACATTCTTGAACTACTAGCCAGTTTCCATGTTGCCCTTTTGTCTTTTTAAGGCCCCTTTTACACTGCTGGAATGCCCCGTCAAATACAGCTGTCTAACTCCCTTTTTTTACAGTTTGACAGACATAATTTTGACGGGTCATAACGGCCAATAACGGGTCCCGATGGACCCCATTATAGTCAATGGGGTCCGTCGGGCTCCGTTATTTTCGGAGAGAATTGCCATCGAAAAAGATGGTGCAAGCACTATTTTTCCTTCGGCTATTCTCGATCCTAAAATAACGGGCTTCACACTGCCGGAGACAACCGGCAGTGTGAATGTAGCCTAAGAAAACAACTACTACCAGTATTATACACCATACATTCAATATGTTCATCAAAAAAAGTATAGCACTAATAGTTCTCATTCTAAAATTTAGCAATTACTATAGTGTGCAATTTATTAAATAGGTATTCCACCCATACCAAAGGTCCTAGACTAGAGATTCCCTTTTATTAAATCAGATTGTTATAGCGGGTATTTTAAAATGGGCTTTCAAAATTTGGGGTTTTCAACATTTATTTCCAAAAAATCCTGCAGTTTTCAATCGGATCACAACATGTAGTAAAAAGCTAACATTTTCTATTCTGTTGAAATCAGTTTTCAACCTTCTTCTTATTGTAACCAAATCACAGAAAAATAGAACATGAATCATTAAAAAAATCACAGAAAAAAGGCCACTTACTGGTTACTGGTACTAGGGTAGGAGCCTATTCCCACTATGATGCATCTACTGTATGAAGTCACAATGCATCATAAAAAATATCTACTCCATATGAAAAACATGAGCTATTAGTTGATATTTTGGCCAAAATACGCTGCAACCCATATGCTGGGGGAGCCCGGGGTGTGGGTGTTTTTTGCGGTGCACATAGAAGATGCTGGGCAGCCCGCCTGATCGAATAGTATGGGCGTCATTAATATGCTGTAAAGCAGCATGGTGCACTACTTATCATTATCAGGTGACTGGCACCCTGTATATGCCTTATCTGAGTGCAACTATAATACTAGGCATTACCCCCTCATGAATAGTCGGCATGTGATTGGTTGTTCATCAGTATTTTGTACGTTGTGGCTTATCTGCATCATAGTGGGAATAGGCTCCTAGTCTGCCCTTGTACCAGTAACCAGCGATTTAGTGATTTTCATTGTAACCAAAGGCAATAATACAACATTACGCCTATGTATTAATAACATAGGAACCACTAGTGAAATAGGTGATGGTTAAATTAACCCCTTAACTACCACGGACGTAAATGTACGTCCTGGTATGGTGGGACTTCCCGCACCAGGACGTACATTTACTTCCTGTGTATGACCGCGAGCATCGGAGCGGTGCTCGTGTCATGCACAGCAGGTTCCTGCTGCTATCAGCAGCTAGGGACCCGCTGGTAATGGACGACATCTGCGATCGTGTGGATGTACGCCATTAACCCCTCAGATGCCGTAATCTGTACAATGCGCATAATAAAATAGATGATCGGATCGCCCGCAGCGATCCCCTCACCTGCCTCCGTCCGTCTCCGGGCGTCTCCTGATCTGGTCTGAGATCGAGCAGAGCAGGAGATAGCCGATAATACTGATCAGTGCTATGTCCAATGCATAGCACTGAACAGTATTAGCAATCAAATGATTGCTATAGATAGTCCCCTATGGGGACATAAAAAGTGTAAAAAAAAACTTTTGAAAAATGTAAAAAAAAGTAAAAATTGGCCGTTTTTCCCATTTTACCCCCAAAAAGCGTAATTTTTTTAATAAACATATTTGGTTGTGCCGCGCGTAAATGTCCGAACTATTAAAATATAATATTAATGATCCTGTACGGTGAATGGCGTAAACATAAAAAATTTAAGTCCAAAAATGCTGAGATAAAAGTTTTATATATGCAAATGTGGTAACGATAAAAAGTTCAGATGACGGTGCAAAAAATGAGCCCTCGTACCGCCCTATATATGGAAAAATGAAAAAGTTATAGGTGGAAAAAAAGGGGCTATTTTAGATTACTGATTTTGTACAAAAAGTTTTAGATTTTTTTAAGCAGTACAGAAATATAAAAGTATCTAGCCATGGGTATCATTTTAATCATATTGACCCACAGAATAAAGAACATGTCATTTTTACCATAAATTGTATAGTGTGAAAATGAAATCCTCCAAAATTTGCAAAATTGTGGTTTTCATTTACATTTCCTCCCTAAAAAATTCTTTGTTTGGGTTTGCCGTACATTTTATGGTAAAATCAGAGGTTTCATTACAACGTACAATTGGTCACGCAAAAAACAAGCCCTTATATACGTCTGTAGATGGAAATATGAAAGAGTTATGGATTTTAGAAGGCGAGGAGGAAAATGGGCTTGGTCCTTAAGGGGTTAAACCTCTTGCCCATAACCTTTGGATAGGTAACAGAACAGATCTAGAACATTCTTCCATATAAGTCCATGAGTCGACTCCTAACTACTAGATCCTATTGTAAGTATTGCTGCAGTAAATAATATCTCTAAGACTATGTTCAGACTGGGGAATGTCCACACGGAAAATCTCTGTGCAGACATTTACCTGACAGTGGAGCGCTGGCAGACCGCTCGGAAATGCGCCATCTTATAGATGACAATGCATTTCCGTGCAGAGTCCTCAGAAAGAATAGACATGTCCATTCTATTTGCAGACACCGGAATTTTGGGACTCTCCGTGGGGAATTCTAATGCAAAAATTCCACACGGAAATTCCATCTTGTGAACATAGCCTAAATGTTATCAGCAGTTCAGGCGATAGACAGACCTGGGAGGAATAAGATTTTTTAATAGAAGTAATTTACAAATCTGTTTAACTTTCTGGCACCAGTTGATTAAAAAAAAAAAAAAAAAAAAGTTTTCCACCGGAGTACCCGTTTAAGACTGGGTTCACACTATGATTTTCAAATACGGTAACCGTATACGGTTTTCCACAAAAAAACGTATACGACAGTATCTCAAAACATATGCATAGAGCATGCATTGTAAACCGTATTCCAAATGTTGTGTACGGTTGCATCCGTTTTGCCTCGGATATGGTTTTGCCGATTTTTCAACCGTAGGCAAAAACGCTGTTGACCACATTTTTGCCTCCGGTTGGAAAATCGTATGCGAACCGTATGCGGTTCTTTTAACATTGTTGTCTATAAGAACCGTACACAGAATTTTACAATACGGTTGCACACGGTTTTTCTAATCCGTTTTTTTGGAGTTGACACATGCGCAGAAGGAATTTCAATAGAACAATAGTAACTATTAAATTGCTTGAAAACTAATTCCAACAAAATAGCAAAACCGTAGGCAAAAACGGATGCAAACGGATAGAACCGTACATACGTTTTGGAACCGTAAATGGGGGAAAACCGTATTTGGAGTCATACGGTTGTATACGATTGCATACGGTTTTTGCCATACGTTTTTAGCGGAAAACCATGTACGGTAACCGTATTTGAAAAACGTAGTGTGAACCCAGCCTAAGATGATGTGTTCCCTTTAACTATCACATGAGGTTCCCCAATGTTACAGTTAAACATGTTGACAGATTCCTAATAATTTAAAATGGAAGCTGTTTGGTTGCACAGTACACAAAATAAAAATATTCTCAACCACTTCTTGATCTGTGACAAGAGTAACTTTTTACTATATCCCTTTTCTTGTTAAAAGATTAAGTTGGTATTTTATTCTATGCAGAGATTGATATTTCTGTAGTGTAAATGATTTAGAAACCAGTCTATATTTACTTATATTTTTTCCACTTGTGTCTTCAGTTCAAATAACAGACTACAATGAAGCTGAATGCAGAGGAAGATCCTACATCTGAACATTCATTACCATAGAGTTTGGTACAAATAACTGTACACCTTATTGTGGTTACATAGAAAACTTCATGTTTCACTTCTGTCACCTTCGTGAGACCAAGGAATTGAAAGCAGGACAAGAAAGCGGTTCTGGTATCTTCCTCTTTCGAGGATTAGTTGACGCAAAACAAAATTCAGAGTGAAACAAGTGAAGCAGCTGCCGTATATCACGAGGTGCAGATTAATAATAAACTTGGCGTAGATGTGCGGCTAATCACCAGGGCTAAGAGAACATTATTTTATCCAAAAAATCTTATATTTTGTAAAATATTAAAGCATGTTTTGCATATAAATTGTGAGCAATGTGTTTAATAGCTGATGAGAAAATGTGTTTAAATTGTATAATGTGAGATAATAAAATTATGCAAGATGTAGTATTATACAGATATAGACAATTCTTAGCTTTTCACCATAAAGGAGTAGTCCAGTCTGTGAAATTTACCCCCTATCGAACTGAGAGGAGATAAATGTCTGATCTCGGAACACTCTGACCACTGGGAAAAAGACCCCTACCCCCATTTCCTGGCTGGTACCCCAGCAATCCCCATGCACAGAGCTGTGTCGACCACCGCACAAAGCAGTGGTCAGCACTCCCCCTCCATACATCTCTATAGAAGAGCTGGAGCTGCACAAGTACAGTGCTTTGGCATGCTGAGCTCCAACCCGTACACAAGGAGAGCAGTAGCACCATACAGAAGATCATGGGTGCGTCCCAGTGGTCAGACCCCCCCCCCCCCCCGCGCAATCAGCCTTACTTGCAACACTGCTTTTTTTGGGGTCAAGAACGCTGTGGCCAGATGTTAGCTAAGAGTCAATAGTGAAATATAAAATGCCATACCGAAATGGAATTTTTTTTCCCAACATATTTTCACCCTTTAGTGGCATTTTTTAGGTTCAGTGCCAGCTTTTTAAAATTGTAGCATGCTCTGGTATGGCATTTTTAGTTAAAAAAATTGTTGCATTTTTCCTCCCATTGACAGTTGAATAGCCTTTCTATGCTAAAAAATGGACAGATCTCACGGCCAGCTGGGAGGCAGAGCTAATAACTCACGATTGCAGTGGATCTCAGATGAGAGACCCAATGCGATCAACAATTTCGACAAGCCCAATCGACATGTCAAAAGTTGTTTTTGATGACAATTATGCTTTTATGCAATTTATGCCTCAGTAGCTCATCTGTAGTGTTGAGCGGCATAGGCCATATTCGAATTCGCGAATATTAGCGAATATATGGACGAATATTCGTCATATATTCGCGAATATTCGCATATTCGTTATAGTCTCGTTTTATTTTCGTATATGCGAACATTCGCGTATGCGAAAATTAACATAAGCGAATATTAACATGCAAAATTAGAACACGCGAAAATTCGCATATGCGAAAATTAGCACATGCGAATTTTCGTATATGCGAATTTTCGCACGCCAGTCTCACACAGTAGTATTACGGCCTTCTTTACACCACACAAGCTGGAAGCAGAGAGGGGTGATCACTGTGATGTGTACTGTGAAATAAAAAAAAAAAAAAAAAAAACGAATATTCGTAATTACGAATATATAGCGCTATATTCGCGAAATTCGCGAATTCGCGAATATGCGATATTCGCGAATAATATTCGAATTGCGAATATTCGTGAGCAACACTACTCATCTGTAGGATCAGACCAGGTTACACTTCTTGCATCAATGATCCTTAGGCACCCATACACCTACTGTCGGCTCACTGGCTGTACTTCTGCGGATCGCTTTGGTACTAACCACTGCATATCTGAATAATACCTGACATTTTGAGGATTCTTTGACCCACTCATATAGCAATATTGCCCTTGTAAAAGTTGCTCAGATCCTTACGTTTTACAATTTTTTCTCCCTCCAATCCATCATTTTCAACAGCTGACAGTTCAATTTGTGCCTAATATTTCCTACCGATACCGATATCGATATTTATTTATATTATTAGAGGAGGAGAGACAAAGGTTTATGGGTGTTGGAAGGGGGCAGCAGCATGTAACTCTATTTTCTATCTATTTTCTCCAAGTTACAATTCTAAGTGTGTCCTTGACTGTATGCTGGTATCATTGGAAACATTTCTACTTGTATTTTGGTAGCATACACCTGTTCTTGACCTTGTGATTACATTCTTCTTCTGCATAAAGCCTGGTGGTGTAACACATCAGAGTTGTGGTGGGTATATCTGTGGGTATTAGGGTGCACGGCTGGACATTTTTAAAACCAGGCACTCCCGGCTTATTTAGATGAATCTCTTTAATTTAAATGAGCCTACCGGAGTCAGATAGTTACTCCTTTTTGCCCTGTATCTGGTTTTGTGACCGGAATGAAAACTATGGTAGGAGGCCAGTCCGGCTGGGAGAAAGGAGCGTAATGTTTTGAAATTTCCCAGCTGGATCCGGCAGCCGGATCTCACACACGTGGTGTGAGTGCACCCTTATCTGCCTACTGTATATACTGCTCTTGGTCTGTGTACCTTTTTGTACTGTTTGCACTTAATATGTTACTGGTTTAGTTAGTCTTGTACTTTAACTGGTTATTTTAGTATAACATAGCCTGTGCATGCACCTAAATATTACCTGCTCTTTATTTTTTAGTTATATTTTTGACAGCATATAGCTATTGTGCTTTGTTTGATCCCTTCTCTATTACTTATGTTATTTTTTATACCATGTGTGTGATTATAAACGTGAATAATTACTGGGTATTTATAATATTTGTATGTCAATAAAGATATTATTGTATTTTTGAAGCACTGTCCTATTGGTTATTTCATGGTATGGTTAATTTATATGGTCACCAGTCTTGAAACAAACTTTGCATAAATCAATAGTACAAGTAAATATAAGAAGCTTTTTTAAAACTCTTTACTTCTTCACCCTGCAATTTTAAATTCATCATTCACTTCAAAAAACAGCTCAACACGGATCAGCTCACTAAAGTATATGGTTTAGTTTTGCTCATAGATATCTATTAGAGACATAGCTGAAAGTAAGTGTTATATATTACACTATTGGCTGATTCACAGCTTAAACTGCTCAGTACTGCTTTATTTCATGTACTTCACACTGTAGCACTGTTTACTATAGAAGAGGAGCAATATTGTATGTGGGCTTGGGGGGTATTGTGTACCAGGGCAGTTGTTCAGTCCCAGTCTATCACTGTTTGGGATGCCAGGGAGCAGTGCTGAGCTTGTCTGTGTCCTGGCTGCAGTCTGAGATTTAGGACTCCAGCATGAGTCTGAAATCTATTAAAAAAAAAGGCTTTGGCCAGGACTGGTAGGGAGACCCCTAGTGGTCATTTTTTCAAAGTGAAATATTAAATAGAAAGAAGCATATTTTTTAATAACATGCTATGGGAAAGTAATTCTGCATACATTATTCTATAATATATCAAAAAGTTTTTTTTTAACCCTTTAATGTTTGCCAGCATTACAACTGTTAGATTAAATATCAGTCTACATCAGTGTTTCCCAATCAGTGTGTCTCCAGCTGTTGCAAACATACAACTCCAAGCCTGCCCAGACAGCCAAAGGAGTTGTAGTCTTGCAACAGCTGGTGGAACACTGGTTAGCAAACACTGATCTATATATTTGGAGGGTTCAGTAAAATCAAAGTTAAATACTGTAGATGTGATTTTGTTTTCACCCGGAAAAATTTATATTTGGCGCTAACTATGTCTCACAGTTACATGTACACTTTTATTACTATATAAATGCATATATCTGATGTATGGCAAAAACCTTATGTGAACTGAGTCTTTTGCTCTGATATCTAGGATTTGCATCTACATAAAATCTTAAACCGAGCACAATCCTCACCTGCTTTCAATTCCCTGGTCCCATGAAGGTGACAGAAGTGAAAGATGAAGTCCTTTATGTAATCACAACAGGGTGCAAAGTTATTTTGCGGAATAATTCAAAGTTAATGTTAAATGGTGAGAGGGTGAGCTTTCAGAACAAGCATAACATTTCTTTTCAGATTTAACACCTTCCTCCCCTTAACTGTTATTTATTACAGGTTTATTCCTGACACTTAAAAAGTTCAAGGGAATGTTACTGATAATGCTTTTTAAATGGCAACAAAAACTCATGCATTTTAATAGTTTTTAATGGCGTTGTTTACAATTATTGTATTATGGAGCTTTTTAATTTATAACATTCTGAACATGCATTATTTCTGGTGTTTTTGAAGTCTTAGACTAAGGTCACATTGCCGTTGCTCTCCATCCAATTAAGGGTGTGTTAAGCTTTCTTTTTGCACTGAAAGTCTCCAAAAATGGGTCAGTACACAATGGACTCCACTGGGTCATCACCAGAACCCAATGGATCCCATTGACTTGAATGGGGTCCATCAGAGATCTAGTAGTTTACTGGAGTTTAGCGGAGAAAAAAATGGACGGAGTTGCTGACGGAGCTCCACATAGCAGAGCCTGGCGGCAATGTGAACTTTGCCTTATAGAGAAGTCAGAAGTCATAAAGAAAATACCTACCCAGAGCAATTTACATTTTGAAAAAAACAAAAAGCAAAACTGTTGTGTTAAAAATGCTATAAATATACACAAATCCAAAACTTATGAATTTTAATGTGATATTAATGTAAATGTTTTCCTGACGTATTCTGCAGTGCAACCGCACCAGATACGTTGATTTGAATTGACCAAATGTAGACTACAATTGACAGCATTTGGGCCATTTATTAGTGTATAAAGTTTTTTTTTTTTTTTTTTTTTTTGTGGGAATCAAAAGTGATGGTGGCCAAACAAGCAGTGGAAAATGTTTTGCTGTTCATTTGTGCCATTGTCACAAGTGTTTATTACCACAGTACAAAATCCACTGCAATAAACCAAACTATACTATATAGTGGTCAGATGCCTTTTTTACACAAACCCTCTGTAGAGGACTAGCTAATGGTGAACATTACTGTATCTGCTGCGCTGCCCAGTGTTCCCAATACTATACTGCAGAAATAATGTTATCGGTACAAAGGCAAATGGCTAACTAGCTCACCAGTGTCCAGGTGAAGGAAATTGGGTGCACAGACTTGCTGGGATTGTCAATACATATAAACATCTTGATTGAAGCAGGGTGGTGCTTGACTGTCCTTAAGGGGGTCCTCCACCACTAGACATCTTATCCCCTATCCAAAGGATGCAGCACCCCAGACATCCGGTACATGGAGCAAACCTCGCTACGTGCCGAATGACTAGCGATGTGGGGCAGAGGCTCATGACATCACGGTCACGCTTCGCCTCACTTGTGACATCACGGCCATGCCCCCTTAATGCTAGTCTATGGGAGGGGGCGTGACGGCCATCACGCCCCCTCCCATAGACTTGCATTGAGGGGGCGTGGTCGTGACTTCATGAGCAGGGCGTGACCGTGACATTACGAGCGTCCGGCTCTGCACCCGACGCTCTAAATGAACGCTGGGTGCAGCAGGGAGATTGCGGGGGTCCTCAGCAGTGGGAACCCCATCATCAGACATCTTGATCAAGATGTTTAGGGGCGGAATACCCCTTTAAAAAAGGCTGCAGGCATAATAGTTGTACACAGGACAGTGGTTCCTGACCCCTGTCACACCTGGCCAAAAGCCACCTTACCTGGCAGGATGGGGGTCCTGGGACCCTAGTTCAAGATGTAGTTGTGAGTCCTTGAGTTTGGACCCCCATATATCAGACATTGATGGTATATCCACAGGATATTCCATAAATATCTAAAATGTGAAAAACACAAGAAAAAAAAGCACACAAATGTTCTTTATTGTTCTTTACATGGAAGGTAAAAATAATAACAAATGTATTATTGTACTAATACAAGGATTAATGTTCATTCAATAGTACAATTCACCATAGAAAAACATATCTCATACTTCTGAACCAGAAGACAGACAAATGGTAAAAGTGCAAATATATAAATCAGACAGTGGAAGAAAACAGAAAGTGTCTTATGTGCAAATCCCCAAAATGAATGGGATTGTTAGTCCTATGGTAAACCCAGTGACTTATATGTGTTTTGCTGGGAGCTCAAAACCCTGGAGTGCCTTGAACTATTACTGAGAGCAGCCTCTAACCCTCACCAGCTGGATCCTTTATCAGTCCTAACAGATCCAGGAATATCATGGCCGAATGCCACGAAAACAACTAGAATTTTGCAGAAGGCAAAGGATACTCTGAAGCCAGAACTCTTCATATAGCCTAACACTTCATTAAAAGGCAGATTAAAACAATGGGGGACATTCTCAAAGAATTTTGCGCCCAAAAAAAATCAGTTTCGCGCAATATTTTTGACCCCATTTTCAAAGAGCTTTGTGCGTGGTTTATACTGTTCACGTCAGTTTTGTAAAAGTGGGCGTGTCCACGTATATTGTCTGCTTTACATGATATTTTTAAAGGTGAGAGTCCAGTTTACAACAAAAATTTCACACCAGCTTTTTGATAGTGTAGAAATCACAGAAATTTTTCCTTTTTTTTTCTCCTCACATTTTCAAAGGTCTTTTGTGCTGCTTTGAAAATATGTGAAAATTCATTTTCACGTCACTTTTTTTTTGCGCCAATTTTTTTTGTTGCAGCCATATTGGATTTTTTTTTGTGTCAAAATTGCCGAGATTGGCACCAAAATCGGAATTTTTTCGCCAAATTTTACATCCCAGAAAAGACTGGCGGAAACATCTCACAAAATTTTCCATTGTTACTAGTGCCCAGACAAGCAATAACCGTATAAATGAAGCATTGTGACATCACGGCCCCGCCCCCGTGTGATGTCACGCTCAGCCCCCTCAATGCAAGCCTATGGGAGGGGGGGCCTGACAGCTGTCATGTCCCCTCCCATAGGCTTGCATTGAGGGGGCGGAGCATGACGTCATAATGCTCCGGCCCCGTGATCGTCAGTTTTCAGACCCAGAGCAAACATCTGTGTGCAAGATCACGGGGGTGATTGCATAGGGGATAAGATGTCTTAGTGCCAGAGTACCCCTTTAAATGTGAGTGCAGATGCAGTGACCAATAAAAAAAAAAAATTATATTAAAAAAAAACATAAAAAAAATAAAATAAAAAATTAAATATATATATATATATTTTAATAAAATTTTTCATAATAATTATTTCTTTTTTTTTAATAATTACTTAACCCCTTAAGGACTGAGCCCTTTTTCACCTTAAGGACTCGGCCATTTTTTGAAACTCTGACCACTGTCACTTTAAACATTAATAACTCTGGAATGCTTTTAGTTATCATTCTGATTCCGAGATTGTTTTTTCGTGACATATTCTACTTTAACGTAGTGGTAAAATTTTTTGGTAACTTGCATCCTTTCTTGGTGAAAAATCCCAAAATTTGATGAAAAATTTGAAAATTTTGCATTTTTCTAACTTTGAAGCTCTCTGCTTGTAAGGAAAATGGATATTCAAAATAATTTTTTTTTAATTCACATATACAATATGTCTACTTTATATTTGCATCATAAAATTGATGAGTTTTTACTTTTGGAAGACACCAGAGGGCTTCAAAGTTCCGCAGCAATTTTCCAATTTTTCACAAAATTTTGAAACTCGCTTTTTTTGAGGGACCAGTTCACGTTTGAAGTGGATTTGAAGGGTCTTCATGTTAGAAATACCCCATAAATGACCCCATTATAAAAACTGCACCCCCGAAAGTATTCAAAATGACATTCAGTAAGCGTTTTAACCCTTTACGGGTTTCACAGGAATAGCAGCAAAGTGAAGGAGAAAATACACAATCTTCATTTTTTACACTCGCATGTTCTTGTAGACCCAATTTTTGAATTTTTGCAAGGGGTAAAAAGGAGAAAATTTTTACTTGTATTTGAAACCCAATTTCTCTCGAGTAAGCACATACCTCATATGTCTATGTAAAGTGTTCGGCGGGCGCAGTAGAGGGCTCAGAAGGGAAGAAGCGTCAAATGGTTTTTGGGGGGCATGTCACCTTTAGGAAGCCCCTATGGTGCCAGAACTGCAAAAAACCCCACATGGCATACCATTTTGGAAACTAGACCCCTCGGGGAATGTAACAAGGGGTAATGTGAACCTTAATACCCCACAGGTGATTCACGACTTTTGCATATGTAAAAAAAAAAAAAAAAATTTTTACCTAAAATGCTTGGTTTCCCTAAAGTTTTACATTTTTAAAAAGGGTAATAGCAGAAAATACCCCCCAAAATTTGAAGCCCAATTTCTCCCGATTCAGAAAACACCCCATATGGGGGTGAAAAGTGCTCGGCTGGCGCAATACAGGTCTCAGAAGAGAAGGAGTCACATTTGGCTTTTTTGAAGGAAATTTTGCTCTGGGGGCATGCCGCATTTAGGAAGCCCCTATGGTGCCAGGACAGCAAAAAAAAAACACATGGCATACCATTTTGGAAACTAGACCCCTCGGGGAACGTAACAAGGGGTAAAGTGAACCTTAATACCCTACAGGTGTTTCGCGACTTTTGCATATGTAAAAAAAAATAAAAAAATTTACCTAAAATGCTTGGTTTCCCAAAAAATGTACATTTATACAAAGGGTTAAAGCAGAAAATACCCCCCATAATTTGAATCCCAATTTCTCCCGATTCAGAAAACACCCCATATGGGGGTGAAAAGTGCTTGTCTGGCGCAATACAGGTCTCAGAAGAGAAGGAGTCACATTTGGCTTTTTTGAAGGAAATTTTGCTCTGGGGGCATGCCGCATTTAGGAAGCCCCTATGGTGCCAGGACCGCAAAAAAAAACCACATGGCATACCATTTTGGAAACTAGAGCCCTCGGGGAATGTAACAAGGGGTTAAGTGAACCTTAATACCCCACAGGTGTTTCACGACTATTGCATATGTAAAAAAAATAAAAAAAATTTTACCTAAAATGCTTCTTTTCCCAAAAAATTTACATTTTTAAAAAGGGTAAAAGCAGAAAATACCCCCCAAAATTTGAAGCCCAATTTCTCGCGAGTACGGCGATACCCCATCTGTGACCCTTAACTGTTGCCTTGAAATACGACAGGGCTCCAAAGTGAGAGCGCCATGCGCATTTGAGGCCTAAATTAGGGATTGCATAGGGGTGGACATAGGGGTATTCTACGCCAGTGATTCCCAAACAGGGTGCCTCCAGCTGTTGCAAAACTCCCAGCATGCCTGGACAGTCAACGGCTGTCCGACAATACTGGGAGTTGTTGTTTTGCAACAGCTGGAGGCTCCGTTTTGGAAACCGTGGCGTACCAGACGTTTTTCATTTTTATTGGGGAGGGGAGGGGGGCTGTGTAGGGGTAAGTGTATATGTAGTGTTTTTTACTTTTTATTTTATTTTTTGTGTTAGTGTAGTGTTTTTAGGGTACAGTTACACGGACGGGGGTTCACAGTAGTTTCTCGCTGGCAGTTTGAGCTGTTGCAGAAAATTTGCTGCAGCTCAAACTTGCAGCCCGATACTTACTGTAAGCCTCCGCCCATGTGAGTGTACCCTGTACATTCACATTGGGGGGGACATCCAGCTGTTGCAAAGCTACAACTCCCAGCATGCGCTGACAGACTGTACATGCTGAGAGTTTTAGTTTTGCAACAGCTGTAGGCACACTGGTTATGTATCACGGAGTTTGTGACCTTACTCAGTGTTTCAAAACCAGTGTGCCTCCAGCTGTTGCAAAACTACAACTCCCAGCATGTACGGTGCATGGTGTAAGGTGACTGCTGGGAGTTGTAGTTTGCAACTGCTGGAGGCACACCGGTCGTGAAACACTGAGTTAGGTAAAAAAAAAAACTCTAAGTTTCACAACCAGTGTGCCTTCAGCTGTTGCAAAACTACAACTCTCAGCAGTCACCGACAGCCAACGGGCATGCTGGGAGTTGTAGTTATGCAACCAGCAGATGCACCACTACAACTCCCAGCATGCACTTTAGCTGTTTGTGCAAGCTGGGAGTTGTAGTTATACAACAGCTGAAGGTACACTTTTCCATAGAAAAAATGTGCCTCCAGCTGTTGCAAAACCATAAGTCCCAGCATGCCCATAAGGGAATGCTGGGAGTTGTGGTGGTCTGCCTCCTGCTGTTGCATAACTACAGCTCCCAGCATGCCCTTTTTGCATGCTGGGAGCTGTTGCTAAGCAACAGCAGGAGGCTGTAACTCACCTCCTGCTGCTGCTCCATCGCAGGCTGTCCCTCGCCGCCGCCGTCGCTGCTGGGGCCCCGATCCCAACATGGACGCCGGGGATCGGGGTCCCCAGCACCCGGGGTCGTCTTCTTGCACCCGCTCACGCCCTCCGGAAGAGGGGCGGAGCGGGTGCGGGAGTGACGCCCGCAGCAGGCGCCCTGATTACCGGCCGACGAATCAGGGCGATCGTGAGGTGGCACCAGTACCACCTCACCCCTGCAGGCTTTGGCTGTTCGGGGCCATCAGAGACGGCCCCGAACAGCCAGTAATTCCGGGTCACCGGGTCACTGGAGACCCGATTGACCCGGAATCGCCGCAGATCGCTGGACTGAATTGTCCAGCGATCTGCGGCGATCGCCGACATGGGGGGGCATAATGACCCCCCTGGGCGATATGCCGGGATGCCTGCTGAACGATTTCAGCAGGCATCCGGCTCCGGTCCCCAACCGGCTAGCGGTGGGGGCCGGAATTCCCACGGGCGTATGGATACGCCCTGCATCCTTAAGGACTCGGGATGCAAGGCGTATCCATACGCCCTGCGTCCTTAAGAGGTTAAATAACACCTTTTCCACAAAAAAATAAGAAAAAAAACAAAAACAATAAAACTACAACAGAGCAGATGTCAGCTTCATTTATCCCAGCGCACGGCAATCTCCACAGCAGACAAGCAATAGAAGAGCAGGAACCAACGCTTAAAGGGATACTCTGCCCCTAGATATCTTATCCCCTATGCAAAGTATCGTGATGTCACGGCCCCGCCCCCTTGTGACGTCACTCCCCACCCCTCAATGCAAGTCTATGGGAGGGGACGTCACAACGGGGCAGAGCGGTGACGTCACGATACTCCGTCCCTTGCATCTCAAAAAAAGTGGCACGAAAACGAATTTTCACATATTTTCATATTTTCAAAGCAGCATAAAAGACCTTTGAAAATGTGAGGAGAAAAAAAAAGTGTGAATAATATCGCTGGAACAGAAATGACAGTCGTTTTTGAGACTCTCCCTCGATGTGTATGAAACTCGGACTGTTTGCACTTGGTGAAGAACTAGGTCTGAGTGCAAAACATGTTGTTTTAACATTCAAAGTATAAGAATAGATGGAGACTTCTGGCTTCTGAGTATCATCTAAGTGAGAAGTGAGAATTCCATTGTTTTCATGGCATTCAGCCATAATAAAGCTCTACACAATGGTTAGGTAATAATGTTAGGAAAAATAAATAGGCAACTGAATAAATAAATAATAGCCTAGTATATGTTAAGATTTAAGACTGAATTCTTGTCAAGAGTTCTAATTGTTCTGAGAGATTATGGAGCATGTATGTAACAACCTGAGAATATAGATATAGAGGATTCCTACTGTATAATTGTACCAGAATTGACTTACATATATATAAATAATAACAGGGTAGTAGCTACATTCCTTCTGCCAAGACATGGACCTTGCACCCTATGGCTTCTGAAGAAACCATCTTGGACCAATCCTGTTGCCAATAGGTACAATATAAATGTTCTTTCTATTCCCAGTATTGACAGAACACTGCAAATCACTAATGGTAGGTGGGTGACTGGGCTAAAGCAGCAGCTAGTGAATATTGCAGATTACTGAGCTGATTTAAAGGGATTTTAACAGCTATATGTCAAGCTATATATTGTGTCTTGTTCAGGGTCCCTGTCACCAGGAAGGGTGACAGAATCCCTTTAAATATTACCTCTACGGGCATTGCATCCAGCAGTGATTTCAAGACCTTATGCATCCCACCAATAGACACTATTGGATCTGACAATCCCAAAAGATCTGATGCTTTAAAGGGGTACTAGCCTTTTAAACATCCGGTTCAGAAGGCTTGGAGCAGCATCCGGAGTCGCGACTTAATGGCCCCGCCCCTTCGTGATGCCATGCCACCCCCATTGATGTCTATGGGATAGGGCGTGACAACCGTCATGCCCGCTCCCATAGACATCAATGGAGAGGGCATGACACAACATCACGAGGGGGCGGGGCCATGACATCGCAACCACGGCTGCCTCTCCAAGCCTTCTGAACCGGATGTTCAGAAGGCTCAGACTCGGGAGTACCCTTTTAAGAAAACAAGATGTCACATGGCTCTTTTCTCCCAGATGGTTTAAAACAGATGAATGATTTTATGATTCACACTCCTATCCCTTTTAAAGTGTTTATTGAGAAGAATGAGTCTTCTATTAATCACTGCCCCAATGGACATATACAATGCATTGGGAAAGTTTCCAGATCATTTTCTTCATATCTTGTCATGTTGCAGACTTGAGCTAAAAAAACACAAAAAAAAAAGTTTCCCTCGTCATTCTGCACTCAGTAACCCATAATGACAAAGTGGTAACAGAATACTAGAAATCTTTGCTAATTTATTGAAAAAGAAAAACTGAAATATCACATGTACATAAGTATTCAGACCCTTTACATAGCTGAAGCATAGCCTCCAGTCTTCTTGGGTATGATGCCACAAGGGTTTTCTGTCATTCTTCTCTGCAGATTCTCTCAAGCCCTATAAGGTTGAATTGACATCGATGGTGGATGCCATATTAAGGTCTCTCGATTGGGTTCAAGTTAAGGCTTTGGCTGGGCCACTCAAGAACGTTTATAGACTCCAATGTTGTCTTGGCTGTGCGCTTAGGGTTAGGCTCCTTTTACACTATGAGCATTCATCGGTTATTGTACATCCGTTTTCTGTGTAAAAACTGGAGAGGCTACATTAGTGTTTCCACTACTACCCCCTTCATGAAACAGACTCTATTCCATGATGGGGGTTGTAGTTCAGAGGCTGAGGGATTGATCACACCGGGTCTCACTTCTGAGACCCCATGCGATTAGAAGTTATTAAAAAGGGGAGCAGGTGGCATGCTGCTCTCCCCTGCCATGTACGATGTATTTACTTTCATTTTTAAAATCCCCGCCAGGAGCCCTGAATGGCCAGTACTGAGGAGCCATTCAGGGCTCCCAGTGGTGTTTTCAAATATAAGTGCTGCGGTGGGGAAAGATATATAGAATCACTGGGGGGGGGGTATATATCTTACCCCCACAGTGCTTATATATATCTTGCCCCCCGCAGCGTATTTATATATGTTCCCCTGCAGCCCATTTATAAATGTTTGCCTCCACAGTGCAGTTACATATGTTTCCCCCGCAGCGCTTTAATATATGTTCCCCCCACAGCGCTATCAGAAGCCCCCAGTAGTGCTATGAATGAAAACTATTCTACAGCAGCGCATCTGGTCGGCATGATGTGCTGCTGAAAGAATACTTGTCATTCATAGCGCTGCAGTGGCATCTGTATATAGATGCGCTGCAGGGGTCAGATATATATCCATATGTCTGGCCCCCACAGCGTTTCAATAATCAAATGACTTGGCAGCGCTATGAATGAAAAGTACTCTACAGCAGCGCATCTGGCCGGCCCGATGCGCTGCTGTAGAATACTTTTCATTCATAGCACTGCGGTGGCATTTGAATAAAGAAGCGATGTGGGGGCCAGACATATGGATATATGTCTGACCCCTGCAGCGCTATGAATGACAATTACTCTTTCAGCAGCACATCGCGCCAGCCAGATGCACAGCTGTAGAATATTTTTCATTCATAGCGATGCCAGGGGCTTATGATAGCGCCGTGGGGGGAACATATAAAAATGCGCTGTGGGGGGGGAGGTACATATATAAATGCGCTGCAGGGGGCAAGATATATAGAAGCGCTGTGGGGGCCAGATACATACCCCCCTACCCATTCTATATGTCTTTCCCCACTGCAGTGCTTTTATTTGAAAACCCCGCTGGGGGCCCTGAATGGCTCCTCAGTACTGACCATTCAGGGCTCCCGGCGGGGAATTTAAAAATAAAAGTAAATACATCGTACATCGCAGGGGAGTGGAGCATGCTGCCCACTCCCCTGTTACATGATTTCTAATTGCATCGGGTCTCATAAGTGAGACCCAGTGCGATCAATCCATCAGCCCCTTTACTACACCCCCCATCATGGAACAGAGTCTGTTCCATGATGGGGGTTGTAGTACAAACACTAATGTAGCCTCCCCTGCCACCGACAGACTCCCGCAGCCAGGGAACTACTACTCCCATCATGGAAACAAGTATGTTCCATTATGGGAGTAGTAGTAGTCCCTCAGCATTGCAGGAATCTGCTGATGTCACCTCTTCTGAGCATGCTCTGAAGTAATACCGGATATTATTAACCGGGTGCAAAAGGATGACATAAAGGCTCATCCGTTTGCCATAGACTTCAATGTTCAAAAAAACGGCCTTTAATTTACCCGTTTCTTGTGACAGAAGAAAGATTTGTGCATGTGTCTTTTTGTCTTCCGTCACAATTAACGTCCATTATTCATGAAGGGCTAAAACGGTCCATAACGGGTAATAAAAATATCCCATAGACTTGAATGGGATTTTGTAACGGACGTTTAACATCTGTTTTTAAAGCTTTTCTAATGGACGTTCATAACGGATCTTTTAACAGATGAATTTTATAGTGTGAAAACAGCCTTATGGGGACATTCATCAAAACCCGTATAGGGGGAGAGTCTAGCAGCCCATAGCAACCAATCAGATTGTTTCTTTCATCTGATTGGTTGCTATGGGCTGCCCAACTCTTCCCCTTCTTCTCTTTAACCCCTTCCCGCTATAGGACGTAAACATACGTCCCAGCACCTGACATGTTCGCGTGCTGGGACATATGCATACTTCCTGATGATCTCCTGCTCTGTTACGCGCAGCTCAGGAGATCGGCAACAGGACCTGGCTGTCAATCACAGCCGGGGTCCCACCGCAGCTGCCGGGGCCATGATCCCGCCATTCCCGGCAGCATTAACCCCATAGATGCCTGATCAATCCTGATCACAGCATCTATGGTGTTGACAGGGGGAGGGTGCTCCCCCTGTTCACCAATGGCGGCGCCACAATGTGTTCGTGGGTCGCCGTTGGTTGCTATGACAGCAGAAGGTCAGAAGATGACCTCCTGTCTGCCTGCTACAGAAGCCTGTGAGATCCAGCTAGAGGCTGGATCGCATAGGCTGTAGTGTCTGCCGCTCATCAGGTTATACTGTGCTGCAGGACAAATGTATTGCAGCATAGTATAACCTGTAAAAAGTAAAAAAAAATTATAATAAAAGGTTCTTCAATAAAAGCATAAAGTGCAAAAAAATTAAAATAAATAAATGCCCCTTTCCCCTTAAAGCCCTGTATTATCATATAAAAAAACTAAACAAAACACGAATTTGATAGCACACTTATGAAATCCCCCCCCCCCCTCACAGTTATTATATCTTATGATCTTCTATAGAGACCTTCTACAAGATTTTGGAGTGTGTCTGTGAAAGTTTTCTGCCCATTTATCCCGAGGAGCATTTTGGGTCCGTCACTAATGTTGGACTAGAGGGCCTGGCTCACAATCTCCATTCTAGGCCATCTTAAAGTTTTCTTTTAATTTTAGAACAATGCCACAAACTAACAATGTGTGAAAAAATTAGGGTCTGAAAACTTTTCATTGGCATTTTATATATACTTTACGTTGCCTGTCTCTATTGCGTTTTCTAAGTCCCATGGTTACATCTCTTCCCCCAAGACTCCTTCTATTTCAGACTCATCTGTTATACTCCTTCAGACTCCTCTGTCCCCTCCAGACCCTTGTGTCCTCCCCCAGATCCCTCTTCCCCCTAGACCCCTGAACCCCCCAGACCTTTATATGCTCCCTAGACCCTTATGTCCTCTTTTTCAGACCCCATTGTCTCCTTCTCCAGAACCCTATATACAGTATCCAGGCAGCGCAGTGCTGCACCATGTGCAAAAATCACGAAGACTATGTCCAACTTACATATGTATTGTGTGACAAATACATCTAACTGAAAATTTGACACGTGTTATGCAAAATAGCCCAGGAAACAAATGCTTTAGTCCAAGCATATTTTACACAATTGAGAACTCTACTAAAACACCCCTTTTAGCTTGATGGCCGCAGATTTTATATGGATCCTAAGTAAATGCAGCCATAATGTTAGTCTGCCATCTTCTGGTCATTAGCCATAATACAGTTAAGCGCCTATTTACTCCTGAAGTTTATACTAATCTCATTTTAACAGCATCCTCCTACAAAGTGTTTTGCAATCCCAGTGAGCACATTGAGACAGCCAATGGGGAGCTAATGAGTCCCCCCATTCTGTAAAGCTTATCTCTTTTTCTTTGTCTGGTAATTTGTTTCTAGTAAATAAAGAAAATGTGTTACCAGCATCCTTATCTGGGTAAGATGAAGATTTATCAGCTCTCATAATTCTCATGGAATCTGCTGAAAAGACCAAAACTGTTTGCTCTCTCTGGAGGGGAAAAAAAAAGGACAATACGAGGGGTTACATATTATGCTCATGGTTTGACCATAGGTATACGTCTTCATATATAGTGTTAGTAGGTAACACCCATCACAGTAACCTTTCTGGGCATTACCTAATATACAGAAATATTGACAGGACATAATGAGACATATAAGAAAAAACACAGACAAGCAGAAGACTAGTATTCACTTTTGAATTATTTTTGAATACTGGACTTGCTTTACACTGATTTGTAGCATAGAGCTACCTGACTGCATATCTATACCTGTGGCGTCTATGCTTAGTTGGTTAATTAACTTCAGAAGTGTCTAGTCTTTTCTCTTCTTCTACTTCTAATAATAAGTAATAACCTGCAGCCAAATTGTGCTGATCCATAATGAGAATCAGGACATGTGCACAAGCGCTTCACTCAGTTCTTCAGGGAGAACCAAAGACCTAGAACTTATGGGCCATTTGTTTAGGATGCAAATTCTGCAAAACCTGGCCAACAAAGATGTATGAAATATGGAGAATGTTTTGGGCCTATGCACAGTGAATGCTGGTAGTTTAAGGGGAACTCCGGTGCTTAAGCATTTTATCCCCTATCCAAAAGGATAGGGGATAAGATGCCTGATCGCGGGAGTCCCGCAGCTGGGGACCCCCAGGATCATGCACGCGGCACCCCGTTTGTAATCAGTGCCCGGAGCGTGTTCGCTCCGGGTCTGAATATGGTCGACCACAGGGCGGGCGGCGTGTGACGTCACGCCTCCGCCCCTGTGTGATGTCACGCTCCGCCCCTCAATGCAAGCCTACGGGAGGGGGCGTGATAGCTATCACGCCCCCTCCCGTCGGCTTGCATTGAGGGGCGGAGCGTGACGTCACACGGGGGCGGAGGCGTGACGTCACAAGCCGCCGGCCCTGCGGTCGCCGGTAATCAGTCCCGGAGCGAACACGCTCCGGGCACTGATTACAAACAGGGTGCCGCATGCATGATCCCGGGGGTCCCCAGCTGCAGGACTTCCGCGGTCAGGCATCTTATCCCCTATCCTTTGGATAGGGGATAAGATGTTTAAGCACCGGAGTACCCCTTTAAATACAGCTGGCACCAGCCTTAAGTGGCTAAGATCAGAGACATCTCTCATCTCAGTCACTTAACAAGCTTCCCCCTCTCAGATCATGCAGTTTCGTTGGACTGTCATGGCAACAGGGGCCAGTGATAGCATCTTATTATACCAGCAATGCCTAGGAGGACAAGAAGTTGAAGTAAAAAAAAGTTTTCAAGAATTTAAAAAAAGAAATATAAAAAATCTTAACACCCCTTTATCCCATTCATCATCTAAAAAAAATCTAAACTATAATAAATAAATATAAACATGTCTGGAAATGTCATCATGTAATTAAATTATTAAAATATAAAATCATTTAGACATGCCATAAATGATTATATGAAAGAATTTCTATTTGAAGGTCACTTTATCCCCTAAAAAAAATAAAAATAAATCAGGTATTAGAAAGTGATCAGAAAGTTGTAATGTACCCAAGTAACAATCAAAAACAACAGTTTATCCTGCAAAGGAAAGTAGGAAACAAACAAACAAAAAAAAACAAACAAAAAAAAACATTAATTTGGTATTGTTGTAATTATAGTGACCCATTAACCCCTATGTCCTAACTAGCAGCACAAGGGGTATCCCTGCCCTTATGAACAATCAGGACAAGGACAGTCTGGCATTTTTTCTGTCCATGGACAGAAGGACAGATGTTTGGTCCCATTATGTTTATGGGTTTACTTACTTTTTCAGGTCCTATATACCTTCTAAAGGAACCTAAAGTTCCTGGCAGCTGTGGAGTAGGGGCTCTGCTATCTGCTCTGCATGGCAGCCATGATTCCTCCCCATGTGGGAAGCAATAGGAGTTTCTATCTTCTTCAATATCTCCTGGTCCTCCCCATGTTCTAACTGCGGGGAGGATCTTAGGCTCTGACATAAGTCTGGTGTGGAGCTCGGAACGGAAGTGGCATTTTTTTTATTAGTTTTAAAATAAATTATTTTAAATATCAGATTTTTAAAGCTGTATTTGCCCTGCAGCTATTTAGGCAGTTGTGGATCCTTTTTGCGACGTCTAACATCATTTCTGGTGAGGGGCGGCAGTTTTGCATCCTCTTCCCACTTTAGATTATTTAAACCACTCATTAGTTTTCTGTTGCAGCCATCTAGTTGTTATCTGGAGTTTCTATTACTCTGTGCTGGACTCTATTTACTGTTGTTGTCAAAGTTTATACTTTTCTTTGTTGGGGTATGTGGTGTCCCGGTACCGTATGGTATACTGTACCTTGTATGGTGGTCCCCAAAGTCAGAGTTACTTCATTCCAGTAGGGTCCTCCTGGTGGGATGGCCCCTAGTCGCCTCTTCCTTCTTCAATTTTGTGATGTTTACATGTAATTATATATTTAATGTTGTATATAGTGTTGCAGGACCTTAGGTCATGTGATTAGTATTAGTTCTATTAGAGTATGTTGAAGGACCTTCCTATTTTACGTGTGTGGTCACATGTCTAGACCATAATTCCTTGTAAGGGGATTGTCAGATGGTATGGACCAATGAGCTCAAGGCCAGCACCTGCCCATATAAGGGAGCTGCCAGCTAATCCTCGCTCTCTTGCTCCTGAGCTGCAAAGCAAGCAGCGTTATCTCTTGGGTTCCAGACTAGCAGAGAGTAGATCCGTGCAACTTACAAAGACAAGACCAGGCCGAAGCCTGATAATACTAAACCGTGAGTTATAATACAACTCCCCGCTAAAGCTAGCGTGACTGCTGGACATAAACTCAATCCCCTAAATCCAGTGGAACAGCGCATATAAATCTCCTGAGCTTAAAACTCACAAGGTCCCAACCAACTGTCAGGATCCTCATAGACTCTGATTGTACAAAGACTGTTCCTGTTTGATGTTGCATAAAACCTACAGTAAAAGTTCTGACAGTTTTCTGAAAACCCTCCGGTTGTAAACAATCATTTATTATACCTCCCTATCGCTCTTGGGATGGGTGGCGATAGGACAAGCATATACAGAGGAGCCCTCACCCTGGCGTCATGAGTGATAAGGGTTAAGCAAGCACCCTTTAGTTACCGCACAGCTACACTCCATATACCCTACACCCCCAAGCTACCACAGGTATATTTTCCTTATATTAAAACTAGATACTTTTTTTTTCTCTCTTCCAGACATCTTTTCTGGGGTCTGGTGGCCAGTCTAATGCTGGACAGAAGTTGTTGGGTTTTAACACTCTGCTCCAAGACGATTATTAGTACAGCAAGTGTCAGAGTTGTCTAAGCTGAATCATTGGGGTCCACCTAAGATGGACATGGGGATAGCCAAGACGGACCACCATGCCTTCTTTTAAGGATGGATTGAACCTCCAAAATCCAAAGGATAGGTGGGTGGAATTCACCCACAGAAGAGACAAGCATCTCCCCCAAGCAATTATACAGCGGTACAGTGGGCAGTTCTTGATTTTAGCTTCACTATAGATTCCGCAGAGGTCAGAGGGCTCCCCATACCTGAGATCCTAAGGAGAAGAAGTCAAGCCTTTGATGCCATGGCTTTTTAGCTAGCAGCTCAGTCTGCAAAACCTTCTGTTCTCCATGGCTTGTGGTCTCCAGTAGGCCGTCGCCTCTGGCATTTTCTGAGGAATTGGGAAGAAACAATTTTGCATCAGTGGGTTCTTCAAGTTATCAGAGAAGGGTACAAAATAGATTTTCTCGTTTCTGAAGACAGCTGTCCTCCCTGCCACTTCCACAGGATATGGAATTTATTATCCTGTATTTTTTGTACCCAAGTCGAATGGGAATTGGAGGGGGATTATAGACCTCTGGTATTTTAACAGCTTCATAGCTTGGAAGCATTTCAGAATGATAGCCATTTGGTACATCATAAATGTTTTGCAGCTCGGGAATCTCATGGTCAATATAGACCTCAAGGGTTCATATTTTCATATGCCTATTCATCCGGACCACAGAGATTCCAAAGGGCAGAAGTGCAAATTTAAAATGTTTTACAATTCCCCTGAGGAAGACAGCAATTCTTATGTCCTAAGAATACCTAAGAATTGCTTTCTTCCTCAGGGGCACTGTAAAACATTTTTCATTTGCACTCCTGCCCTTTGGAATCTCTTCCGCCTCTCCCATAAAACAAAAGTAGTGTTTGCAGGAGTGGCAGCCCTGAGGTTGGAAGGGCTAGAAATAATCCCCTACCTAGACGACTGACTATTAAAGGTAACATCCTGCCGAACATCTTCATTGGGCTGTTACTTTTCTCCAGCATTTAGGCTGGATAATAAATCAGGAAAATTCAGAGATTATTCCATTAACATCTGGGAATTTTCTGGGGTAGGCAATAGACTCTTCTCAGATGACTCTCTCACTTTCTTACGAAAGGCAAAATCGAGCCTTAGTCTGTGGAAAATCTGTGAGAGTGTGTTCAAACAATATGATGGCTGGTTTTACATGAACAGCAGGACGATCTTTTATGGGTAGAGATTAGGGATGTGCCGATACCATTTTTTTAAGACCGAGTACGAGTACCGATACTTTAATTCTAGTACTCGCCGATACCAAGTACGAGTACTTATATTTTAAATGAAATCTGACACCAGGGTGACCCGGTTTCTGGCACTGCTTACCGAATGATATGTGGGTTCCTTGTTGTGTACAATGGAGGCAGCTGCTGTAGTATGAGCCAAGATCTCTCTCTTCTCCATTGGACAGAACAGGGAATTTGCATTGGCGATGAGACCTATGACCACATGGTGAGCAGCGGCAGAAACCTGCACTATCTACCCATAAATTCAAGTTAGTGCAGGTGACTCTGCTGTAAGATTGTCTTTAATAGTAGGTAGTATCCCCTTGCAGACATTAGCAGCAGCCCCGCGGCAGTCATTAGTAGCAGCCCCCCCTGTATACAGCTGCCCCCCTTGTAGACAGCAGCCCCCCTGTAGACATAAGTAGCAGCCCCCCTGTCGACCACAGCCCCCCTTTAGACAGCAGCAGGACCCCCCCCTTTAGACAGCAGCAGGGCCGCCCCCCCCCGTTTAGACAGCAGCAGGCCCCCCCTTTAGACAGCAGCAGGGCCCCCTCGTTTAGACAGAAGCAGGCCCCCCCCCCCCCCCGCTTAGACATTAGTAGCAGCTGCCTCCTTGCAGGCAGCTCACCTCCTTTGTCGGGTGCTGGTGCTGCCGCTCTGCTGCCCCATTCTCCTCCGGTCTGTATCATGGCGTTCTATGGAGGAGCATGTGACATACACGTCACTCTGCTTCCTCCGTAGCGTTACGCTGGGTGCAGGGGAGGAGGCGGAGTGATGTGTGTGTCACATGCTCCTCCATGCAACACTATGATGCCGACCAGAGGATGGAAGAACGGGGCAGCAGAGCGGCACCAGGTATCAGGCATGGTATCGGGGACATTAAACGAGTCCCCGATACCATGCAAATGGATAGTATCAGCACCGATACCGATACCAGTATCGGTATCGGGACATCCCTAGTAGAGATGAACCTTATCCAACCAAGCCACAACCAGGAAACCCTGAATGTGGTAGTGGATCGTCTGAGTCAGGGTCTCCCTGTTCCCTTGTTGACAGCTTTAGATTACAGACCACTGTTCAGTTCTGAAGCAATGGTCTGCGCATATCAGGAATGTGCCAGCCACTTTATCTGTCTGCTTGTTTTACTAATGACAGCCCTGCATATATCTGAGATCTTAGCATCCATTTACAATCTAATCCCTACAGTGAGAGCAGGACCTTGAATATGTGACCAAAAGGTCTTCAACAGTCAGAGTAAGCCAGCATTAGCCACATAAGGAGTAGTAATGTGATTGAAGTGAAATGTGTCTGTGTATGTATGTATTTGTGTATACCTGTTTGTGTATTTGTGTGCTTTTATGTTAAACATATTTCTTAAGAATTTTTGGTCATGTTGTTTCTAATTTTCCTTTTATTATCTACATTTTAAAATTATCCTAAATCCCTGTCATTTTCATTCTTACCACTAAGCCTAATACTAAACTGAGACTTTTTGTTCTGACTGTAATGATAGAGAGAAGGCTTCTGAAAAGGATCTGTACAAGTTCCTAGATCAATTTTTTACTACCATCTTACCTGAAGGATACAAAGGACACTTGATTGCAAATTTAGAACTTTGTATACCAACATTAAAGGAAAACTGTCAGCCAGTTCACCCACACTAAACCCAATACACTGGGTTATAGTGTGGGTGAACAGGAGTCCATACACAAGTCACTTAAATTTTTTGGTTTTGTTGCCGCCGTGTTTTCGCCCTCTAAAGTTCCATAATTCACCTCCTCAGTTGCGTTCTGCAGGCGTGTTCCCCACTGTCAGTCATACTTTGGGTCCCAGAGTAAGGGGCCTAAGCCCGCCCCCCTTGCTCGCATATTCATTTTCTTTAACTCCGCGTCCTAGTGACGTGGAGTCACATGCCCTCTGAGTGCAGCACTCTTTATGCAGAGCGCATGCGCTGAAGTTTTTACCCAGATCTCACTTCCTCATCACATGAGAGCTGTGCATCAGGAGAGCCGCTCAGCACAGCGTAACCTTCGCTAGCTGGAAGTCGGGTGTAGCGAGGGACCGGCACATGTGCACATGCCTCATCAGGACATGAGAGCTGAGTAAAAACTTCAGCGCATGCGCTTTGCATACAGAGCGCTGCACTCGGGGGGCATGTGCCTCCACGTCACTAGGACGTGGAGTTGAACAAAATGAATATGCAAACAAGGGGGGCGGGCTTAGGACCCTTCCTCCGGAACCCTAAGCATGACTGCCGGCGGGGGACACGCCTGCAGAGTGCAACTGAGGAGGTGAATTACGGAACTTTAGAGGACGAAAACTCGGCGGCAACAAAACCAAAAAATGTAAGTGACTTGTGTATGGACTCCGGTTCACCCACACTATAACCCAGTGTATTGGGTTTAGTGTGGGTGAACTGGCTGACAGTTTTCCTTTAAACACGAACTAGGTTTGGTGGCAGTTTCAAATTTTTTAAGAATAGAAGGAACACAGTACAGCAGACACAATGGGGGAGATTCTCAAAGAATTTTGCGCCCCAAAAAAATCAATGTCGCATGAAAAGTATCGACCACATTTTCAAAGAGCTTTGTGCCACGGTTTACATTGTTCACGTCAGTTTTGTAAAAGTGGGAGTGTCCACGTATATTGTCTGCTTTACATGATATTTTCAAAGGGGTGAGAGTCTGATATACACCAAAAATTTCACACCAGCTTTAAGCTGTAGAAATCACAGAAAAGGTTGTTGTTTTATTATTATTATTTATTTTTTTTTTCTTAGTTTTTTGTGGAAAAGGTGTTATCTAAGTAATTATAAAAAAAAAAAATTATTATTGAAAAATGTTATTAAAAATATATATTTAAATTTTTTTCTTGGTCATTGCACCTGCACTCAGAAATGTTTTATTTATACAGTTATCACTTGTCTGAGCACTAGTAACCATGGAATATTTTGTGAGAGATTTTCAACAGAATTTTCTGGGGAGTAAAATTTGACGCAAAAATTGCCAATTTTGGCGCAAAAAAAAATCCAATATGGCTGCAACTAAACTAAACAATTATAATTTGTTGCGAAAATAAAACAAAAGTGTCGCAAAAATTTATTTTCACATATTTTCATATTTTCTAAGCAGCACAAAAGACCTTTGAAAATGTGAGGAGAAAACAAAGGTGTGAATAATATCGCTGGAACAGAAATGACAGTAGTTTTTGAGAATCTCCCCCAATGAATTTGTTTCCCAACTCCTTCGCTTTCTTACACACAACTATCTTCTTTTTTGTCACTTTTATTTCCAAAAAGAGCACCTTTATGGGAACGGCTTGAGCACCGAATTGCTTCAATCTTTTTTTAGGTTGGTGGGAGAATACTATTGTTTTTTTTCTGAAGGATTTTCATGGTTTACCAAAAACATTTTATTTTGGGGTTGTTAAATATGCGATATTAAACTTTTTTTCGGATAGCACTATCACATCTTTCAAGCTTTTGTTACAGCATTAAACGATAAGACAATTGGCATGCATTTCACATCCGAAATTCAACACAACTCTCTTAATTTTCTTGATTTGAAGATTTTTTTGGACTCTATTGGCAGTATCCAGACTGAAATCTATAGGAGACCTATGTCCACTAATAGCTTCCTTGAATAGACTAGCTTCCATCTGGCTCGCCTTAAAAGAGATATTCCATGGGTCAATACCTCAGAGCTCATCGGAATTGTTCAGAGGAAAAAACATTCCAAAAGAATGGGAATTATTATATCAGAGATTCCAGACCCATTGGTACTCTAAAAAAGTATTGCATAGGGCTTAAACCAGGGCAAGGGTGACTTCTATAAGTGAACTTCTTTGTCCTCTTTTGGAGGGATCGACATCTAAACAACAATTTACACGGTGCAAAGGAACCTATGACCAGAACAACAGGCAAGTCAAGCACATTTTGCAGAATTATTGGCCCATTCTGGGCGCAGACCTTGATTTGAGGAAGGTATTGACACATCGCCCGTCTTTGACCTATTGCAGGGGGCGTAATATTGGTGAACACCTGGTTTAGAGCCATTATACAGAACCAACTACTGAGAATTGGCTCAGATCATGAATAGTTGGCTCCCACCCTTGTGGGAGGTGCTCCTTTTGCAAGTTTATGTCTAAGGTGAAGAATCAAATATACAATCAGAGATTTCATTAATTGTCAGATAACAGGCATTGTTTATGCGGCACATTGTGTATCCCCAAAATCTTACATTGATAACACCATCACACAATTGCGCAGGAGAATCATAAAACATATAAATACCATTAACACACATGCAAATATGCCTTTAGCTAGGCATTTCATGAAAGTACATGGCGGTGATATCTCTGGGCTCAAATTATTGAGATGCTCCCAACCCAAATTGGGCCCTAGGAAGGGTAATCTAAATAGGAATTCTTTTGAATTTATAGACTGCACAGTCCACAGGGTCTTGATTAGGGGTCTACCTTCTCTGCATTTCTGGAGTAATTCATGCCCCTTTCCTTCCTCTAGTAGGTTCACTTATTGTTTTACAATTTATCTACCAATAAATCTGAGTTAAGTAAATCACATAGCCAGAGTTTTTTTTAATCAACATTTCTTTATTGAAAAAATGTATCATTTACATTTTAATAAATAACATTTTATACATTGAATTTCAAGATTTTATCTTTTTTCCCACCCCCCTCCCCTGCCCTCACCTTTCTCCCCCATGACATATCTCCCCTTTCTGGATGGGCGGGAGGCAGAGGGACAACACCTTCCGATTCTATTACTATTTCCATTCCACTATATCAATTCATTTTCATTTCTCTTTCCTTTCCCTTCCCTTTCTATCTCTCTTTTCTTTCCTTTTTTCTCCATTTTAGATCTTTGGTATCTTTCCAATTATTTCTACCCACCTTTATTCTTGTGTCCCCCTGATTCCCGTCCCCCTCACATAATAATAATGAAATAAAAAAATAAAAAACACATTAAAAAACAAATAAAAAAATAAAATAAAAAAAAAACCTAATTTCCTTCTTCTAACCATATAACCTTCCTGTCACCTCCCTCCACTGCCATACCTCTGGTTTAGTTGGTGCCAGCCGTCTCCTGATTATTAATAATCTAGCATAAAAGAGCATCATCAGTAGTTCCTCTCTTTTTTTGTTGTTTTATTTACTTTTCTATCATTACCCAATATAATCAAAGCTATATCATGTTTTGTCTCATATTTTATTTTTCTCTCGATATAATCAATTATTGACACCCAATATTCTTGTATTTTTTCACATTCCCATATAATATGCAGGAATCCTGCGTTTTCCATTTTACGTCTTGGACAGTTGCCATTTTCCCTCCTACCAATCCTGAAGAGGAATTTTGGTGTATAATACATTCTGTATACTATTTTCCATTGTATCAGTTGATGGTCTAAGCTTGGGGAAATTCTTTTTATATTCCTGAATACATTCATCCAACCGCATTTGTTTCTCTCACCTAACTCTTTGTCCCATTGCTGGAAGCATTTATGTTTTAAGTTATTTTCTTTATTTTTCATTATTTCGGTGTAAATTACTGCCATAACTTTCTTTACTATTTTTCCCTCCTCCATTTTTCTTATAGTTTCAGTTACTTCCACTATCCGATTACCACTGAATTTTAGTGACCCGCATATGGCACTTTTTAAACCCTGAAATTCCAACCACATACCTGTTCCTAATTTAAATTCTTCCTGCACCTCTCTCCACTTTCTTAACTCTCCTTTTCTCCACACGTCTCTCAAAATTTTACATCCACTACTTTGCAAGTTGTTAGTTTCCATCTTAGCTACCTCTTTCAAGTTTACATTGTGCCAAATTGGCACTGTCTCTAATAATCCCCTTTATTTTCATTTATTTTTTAAAGTTTTCCCAGGTTTAACAAATCCCTACTATTATAGCATTTTCCTTCCACCTTCCTTCTTTTAACTGGCCTGACTCAAGAACCTGATAAATATTTTCGTATTTCCCTTTTGTTTTTTCCATGATATTTTTAAAGATTCCAAATCTCCTCCACTCCACCACATAGTACATCTGACTTGCTAAAAATATCCCTGTATATCAGGAAGTTTCAGTCCTCCCTTCTCTCTTCCTTTACTTAAGTATTCTATCTTTATCCTCGTTCTTTTCCTTCCCCATATTAGGGCGTTAAGCATAGCTATTATCCTTCTAAAAATTCCTTTCTCGCACCAGATAGGGGCCGCGCCAAAGATGTATAATAGTTTTGGTAGAATTACTGTTTTAATTAAGACTATCCTCTCTGCTCTCGTAAGATTCAGTTTATTCCATGTTCTTACCTTGTTTTCCAATTTTTTTTTATCATTGGGTATGTGTTTATTTTTATGATATTCTCCTATTTTCCCAGATATCTGTACGCCTAAATAAGAAAAACTTTCTCCTTTATCCAGGATTCTAAGCTCCTTAATTGTTCCCAGTTCTACTTGAAGTAACACTGATTTCTCCCAGTTTATAACCAAACCTGCATAGTTCCCATATTCCCCAATCACTTCCATAACCTTCTCTATGGAGTTTTCTGGCTTTTCCAAATATAATAATATGTCATCCGCGTATAGTGATATTTTATCCCCATCCCCCTCCACTCCAAATCCTTTTATTTGCTGATCTTTTCTGATTTTAACCGCCAAGGGTTCAACCACTAGCGCAAAAAGTAGAGGAGATAAGGGGCATCCCTGCCTTGTACCCCGGGTCACTGAGAAACTCTCTGATCTTTTCCCTCCTATATTTTTTCTAGCTTCCGCTCCATTATATAGCATCTTGATCATTTGTATATAATCCTTCTGAAACCCATATTTTTCCATTACTCCCCATAGGAACTCCCACTCCACCCTGTCAAACACTTTACTTGCGTCAAATGACAGGATTGAGTGGGTTCCCTCTCTTCCCTCCACCGACTGTACTCCGGTAAGGGTCCTGTAGATATTATGCTTGGTCATCCTACCTCGGATAAATCCGCATTGATCTTTATGCACCAGTTCCCCTACCTTTTTTTCCAAACACAATGCCAGAGCCTTTGCCAGGATCTTTACGTCCGTGTTCAATAATGATATTGAACGATATGATTCCATTTCTTTCTTATCTTTATTCGGTTTCAACAGTAATATTATTTCTGCTTCTTTCATTGTTTCGGGTAAGGTTCCTGTTTTTAAAGAACTATTTATAGTTCTAAGCAGAGCTGGGATAAGGATTCTCCTAAATTTCCTATATATTTCAAACGGGAACCCGTCCCTGCCAGGACTCGTGTTCCCTTTGATCTTATTTAAAGCTTTTCTAACTCCCTAAGGGTCACTGGGCCCCCCCGTTTCTTTCTCTTGTTGTATTGATAGTCTGGGCATCTTTATATTTAACAATTATTTATTTGGGGTGTTTAATCTCTGATGTGTATATTTTTTTATAGTATTTTACAAATTCTTCTCTGATTTCCTCCGGTTCCCTACATTCTTTCCCTGTACCACTTTTTATTTCATTAAAATGAGATTTGCCTTGTTGATTCTGTATTATGTTCATGAGCCTTTTATTAGGTTTTCCTGACTCCCATATTTTTTGTTGTCCCAAAATTTTTTATTTATTCTTACTTTTTTCTTCTAAATACATATTTAATTTATTTTGATTATCTTTCCATGTTTCTTGCTTCTCTATGTTAGCAGGGTCCATTATGTATCTTTCTTCCGCTTTTACCACCTCTGATATCAGCCCCTGCTCTTTTTCTCTAAATTCTTTCTTTTTTCTTGAGATTGCCTTAATCACTTATCCCCTCAAAAAGGATTTCACTGTGTTCGCTAAGAGTTTTGATTAGTAGTAGAATGGGGACCTCTCTCCATACATAATTTGTCTTCTTCTAACACTAGTATAATTGGTGGGTACATATCCCCTATCCTTTCTTTTTCCCTTTTTATTGGTCTTGGGCATCCTACTTTTTTTCTAGACTCCCC
Organism: Hyla sarda; assembly: GCF_029499605.1. Taxonomy (NCBI): domain Eukaryota; kingdom Metazoa; phylum Chordata; class Amphibia; order Anura; family Hylidae; genus Hyla; species Hyla sarda. The sequence goes on from NC_079191.1 coordinate 169,687,455, forward strand.
TCATGTGGATAGTGTAATGTAAAATAACAGGTAGTGATTCCATCTTGCTAGTATAGAGTTGGTCATGTAAGGTCTACTTCCTGTTACACAGAAATGTCTTTTCTGGACATTAAAAAAATTATGGAGTGTTAGGAGACACCAACTAGCATATTGTTATCAGTAGGATGAAAGTGTGGGATGGTATCAATATTACATTGTGATTCTAAGGTTGGAGGCATAGATCTCCTGTACTTTGACAACTGCAGTATGACACCTTTATACTATGACCAATAATGATCATCAGGGTTGGTGCTAATCTCTATTAATGTCATTAACAGAGTTGGAGTCAGCTTTAATCCTTTATTTCAGCACCTTTATACTCACCTTTTATGATCCAGCAATGATCTACTATTGTATGGAGCCACTTTATCAGTAAGCCCTTTCATAATGCCTACTTATATTGGTACCTTTTGCAGGCAGCTTGATCGACATTCAGCGGGATGGAGGACTAAGTTTTCGTACCTACGCACCTGCTGGCTCTGGCAGACGAAATGTCAGTAGACATGCGTAATAAAGTTCTAATAGCGCCTATATTCTAAGTGTCGGCGCAGTTTTGTATGCCCATAGACATCATTAGCACTTGGAACAATTGAAAGTGGCATTTTCTGATTGGAAAAGGTAGCGGATTCTATTGAATAGAGCAAATGCCTCTCCATTTAGTTATACTATCCCATTATAGAAAAGTTTGAGGATTGGTTCAGGATTGATGCACCTACCTCCCTAAACGGGAAATTACCAACCTGCCTAAAGGAGGACTTACCTACTGGGTGAACTTGTATACCTACTGGGGGCACCTACCTACTTAAGTGGAAACTACCTATCTAAAGGCAGAAACTACCTAACTGCTGGGTCTTAATAAAGGACCTACCTCTCTACCTCAGACACCTACCTACCTACATTCCTACCTACCTAATGGAGTAATCTACCTAACTACATGCTGGGGGAACCTACCTAGCTAATGGGGGAAACTACCTTCCTGATGAGGACCTACCTTTCTACTGAGAGGTCCTACCTTTCTATTGAGAGGACCTATATACCTACTGGTGGGGATCATATAGCAATAAAAATCAAAACGCCTCAGCTTTCTTGCTTCTCTTAGTTGTTTTAGTGATTATTAACATGAAATCACAATTTCTTAGGCAAGTAATGCCAAAAAGTAGAATATACAAAATGTAGAAAGAATAAATCACCCAAAGTGCACCTTCAACGGACACGCTAGACACTCTTCAAGCTATTCAGAGATTTTCAGGGCATGTTGGGGCTTTCTTCAGCTGAACGACCTTCCTCTCACGAAGGGGAACAGAGTGGAGCTTGCGTCGACACTTACGACGTTTCGGAGACCACGCCTCCTCCATTACTGGTGGGGGCTTACCTACCTACTGGTGGGGGACTACCTACTACGGACTTACCTGTTCCCCAGTCCACTCACCTACCTAGTGTGTGTGTGTACTGTTTGAGGCACCATGGGTCAAGCAGATTGTGCAGAAGGGAGTCGTGGCTGGAAAAGTTAATCATAGTTGTCTGGGCTAAAAAATATTGAGGAAACAATTGGTCTTTGTATAGTGTATTTTTTATTTATTCAGAAACAGTATTGTTTTTGAATGTGGTCCTCATGTGGAGGTATTGTGTTAAAAATGTTTAATACCCCTGCACCCTTTCCCTACCCTTATGAAAGTCTTGTGTATGTACTCCTGTACTCCCCATGTCCTTTGTATATATATATATATATATATATATATATATATATATATATATATATATATAGTTAAAGTATGACGGCAGCACACCAAAGTAGTAAATCAATAAAGTGTTATTTTATTCCTGGGATATAGAGACAACGTTTCAGCGGTCTCTCACCGCCATTTTCAAGACTTGAAAATGGCGGTGAGAGACCGCTGAAACGTTGTCTCTATATCCCTGGAATAAAATAACACTTTATTGATTTACTACTTTGGTGTGCTGCCGTCATACTTTAACTATCAAGAGGAACCAGAGCACCAAGGTTCAGTTGTGCCTGCACCCACCTCACCCAAACTGGATGTGCTGCTTTATATGGACTTTATATATATATATATATATGTATATATATATATATATATATATATATATATATATATATATATATGAGAATGCCTTTTCCAGATACATTTATCAAGTGACTACTCTGAAAATAAGTTTACTCTTCGATCATCACTGGTGTTCACTACGGCTGGAATTCCACTTGTTTTTTCCTCCAGCAGTTTTTCCACTGAAAAAAACGCCAGAAAAAACGCCAGTGCAATTTCTTGCATTTGACTTTTTACTGACGTTTTTTCTGGCGTTTTTGCATTTGAGTAGAAATAGCATTTTTGGCCCCTTTGGGTTTTTTTTCAAAATTTGTTGGCTGCCAAAAAAAAAAGGGGTACAGTAGGGATGGGAAAAAAATTATTTAAGGACATTTTTATTTTTTATAATGAACTTTTGATACATTTTGACTAAAGTGTGTGTGTGTGTGTGTGTGTGTGTTTCACTTTTTTCCCCCTATTTTTTTAAAACATTTTTTAGGTAGTACTACTATTCCCAACATGGAACCGACTGTTCCATGATGGGAGTAGTAGTACCTGTACTAATAGACATATCGCCCCGGGTGTCAGTCGTGACACCCGATGCAATCGTCCATAATATTGCAATAGATAGGACAATCACAGCGGATATCAGGAGTGATACCCGCTGTGATCTGTCCTTAACCCCTTCCCACAATATGACGTATGCATATGTCATGAGCAGGCTCCCGCGATAGAACGCGGGGTCACGCGCTGACCCCACGTCATATCGCGTCGGTCCTGGAGGCCATCAACGGCCGGGACCCGCAGCTAATATCGGACATCACCAATCACGGTGATGCCCAGTATTAACCCTTCAGATTAGGCGATCAAAGTTGATCACCACGTCTAAAGTGGAAGTAAAATTTGCCAGTTAACTCAGTGGAGCTGTTCGGGACCAAACAGCTTGCTGGACAGCTGGAGGGTCCCTACCTGCCTCCTCACTGTCCGATCGCCGAATGACTGCTCCGTGCCTGAGATCCAGGCAGGAGTAGTCGAGCGGCGATAACACTGATCAATGCCCGGATATTGCCTGGCAGTGATCTGTGTAGAAGATCAGTGTGTGCAGTGTTATAGCCCCCTATGGGAGTTATATAAAATAAAGTGTTAATAAAGATCATTTAACCCCTTCCATAATAAAAGTCAGAATCACCCCCCTTTTCCCAATAAAAAAAAAAAAACTGCGTAAATAAAAATCAAAATAAACATATGTGGTATCGCCGCATGCGTAAATGTTCGAATTATAAAAATGTTATGTTAATTAAACCTCACGGTCTATGGCGTACACATAAAAAAATTCCGAAGTCCAAAATAGTGTATTTTTGGTCACTTTTTATACCATAAAAAAGGGAATAAAAAGCGATGAAAAAGTCCAATCAAAACAAAAATGATACTAATAAAAATGTCAGGTCACGGCGCAAATAATGAGCCCCATACATCGCCATATGCGGAAAAATAAAAAAGTTATAGGGGTCAGAAGAGGACATTTTTAAACGTATACATTTTCCTGCATGTAGTTATGATTTTTTGCAAAAAAATCAAATCTACATAAGTAGGGTATCATTTTTACTGTAAGGACCTACAGAATAAAGAGAAGATGTAAATTTTTACCGGAAAATGCACTGTGTAGAAACGGAAGCCCCCAAAAGTTACAAAATTGCATTTTTTTCTTCAGTTTTGTCACACAATGATTTTTTTTTCCATTTTGCCATGGATTTTTGGGTAAAATGACTAATGTCACAGCAAAGTAGAATTGGTGGCGCAAAAAAAATGAGCCATTATATGGATTTTTAGGTGCAAAATTGAATGCGTTATGATTTTTAGAAGGTGATGAGGAAAAAATGAAAATGCAAAAACGGAAAATACCCTTCGTCATTAAGGGGTTAACTGCAGGTACTACCACTCCCATCATGGAGCACACTCTGCTCCATGTTGGGATCTGTAGTACCTGCATTAATAGACAGATCACAGTGAGTGTAACTTCTGACACCTGTTGCGATCTGTCTATTAATGCAGGTACTACAGCTCCCAGCATTGAGCAGAGTGTGCTCCATGTTGGGAATAGTAGTACCTGTAGTTAAGGAAAGATCACAGGGGATGTCACTCTTGACACCCGCTGTGATCCTCCTGTATAATGTATAGATGCAGCCAGCTGCTCTTCTATGGTCCCCTGCACTGACGTATATATACACCTATTCATATTTTCCGCAGAGAGTTGTGATTGGCTGGAACCATCTGGCCAATCACAGCTCTCTGTGGGAAATATGAATATGTGTATATATACAGCAGTGCAGGGGACCATAGAAGAGCGTCCGCCGCATCTATACATTATACAGAAGGATTGCCACAGACCCGGGTGATCTGTCAATTAGTACAGCAACTACTACTCCCTTCATGGAACAGTGTGTTCCATGCTGGGAGTAGTAGAACTACCTAAAAAAAAAAAGAAAAAAAAGTGAAAAACCCACACTCTACATTTTCATTATTGTCAGATATATATATATATTTCTTTTAATGGTACCCTACGAAATTTTATTAAAAAAAGGTATCTCCATCACTTTTTTGGATCGCTAAATTCCAAAAGAGAATAAAAAACGCCAAAAAAAAACGCCAAAGTTAAAACCCACATGGTGTTTTTCTTGGCATTTTTTCACTCCCATAAACTTCTATGGGAGAAAAACGCCACGATTTCAGGGGAAAAAAATGCCATAGGTTCAACATGCTGCTATTTTACAGCTAACATCTGGCCGCAGCATTTTTTTGGCCGAAATTGGCAGAATTAGCGTTTTTCTTGGCGTTTTCCCCCCAAAAAAACAAGTGGAATTCTGTCAAACTAGATATTTAAAGACTAAAGAAACAAATTCTAGCAATAAAAATGTTGGAGTGTAAGTAATAAAAATTATTTTCATCCATAACCTCAAATACAAATTGCTGGATTACAGTGTAATGTCTTAAATTCACCACAGGATGGCAGTGTAAGCCAACCAATTTATACTATAGATGTTTTTGCAAGAAAACTGCAGTTTAAAGAGTATAGAAATCCATCCCATTTATTTGTCAAGTAAAAGACAATGGCCTCTGTATAAAACGAGGAAATTGAATTTTATATTAATAATCATGAATTAGTGCATAGTGCATTTTTAATATTAAAGTATCCTGCATTATGGTCAAGCATCTCTCTCTGATATTAGGAGATTACTCTATGTAATGTCTTTGATGACAGATGTGAAGGCTGAATTGTATCCGGCAGTCAGGATACTATACAGAAAAGAAAAGCCCTGGTCTGTCAGCGTCCAGAGTTTTCACCGGATGTTCATATACAGCACCCTAACTGGAAAAAAGGCTGAACAGAAAAGATTAAAAAGAAGTTTAAAAAGGAGTTTAGAAAGCAATGTATGCAGCATGAGAAAGACATAAATGCAAGTTAAATCCAGCATTGATATACTATATAGTAAGGCCTCGTATAATCAAGGCCCATGGGGAGCATATAGGCACCAAACTTACTGTAAGGTTAAACAGGGTATGTTGTGCTTGTTCACAGAGATATCTATTTATGGTTTACTATCCATGTGAAGAAGTTATATGGCACACTTACAGTCATTTCCCACAACCAGCATTTCATTTAGAGGCGAGAAAGTGGTGAATGGCACATCTTTATGAAGGAAGGTGACAATCGCTCTTTAGCCATCTACTACATCAATAAGCATGAAGACCTATATTGCTCAGTAGCAGGGTAAGTGGGACAATTACCCCTTGGGGGCCTCAATATTAGCTAGTTGCATTCTTCAGATACATGTTTTCTGAGTGTTAAAACCTTTCGACACCAAGACAAAGTAGAAGTCAACCTGTCAGCTGAAGGCACAATAGTGATTGTCAGAGCCAATACAAAAATACAATGGACGTCTGAACCTGTCTAGTAGATGGAGCTTTCTAAATGAATCAGCAGAGTGCATCTATATATGATAGATAGACAGACAGACAGACAGACAGACAGATAGATAGATAGATAGATAGATAGATAGAGAGAGAGATAAGATAGAAAGATAGACAGAAAGACAGACAGATAGATAAATAGATATGAGATAGATAGACCGATATGATAGATAGATATGAGATAAATAGATAGATATGAGATAGACAGATTATAGATAGATATGAGATAGATATATAGATATGAGATAAATAGACAGATTATAGATAGATATGAGATAAATAGACAGATTATAGATAGATAGATATGAGATAGATAGACAGATTATAGATAGATATGAGATAGATAGATAGATATGAGATAAATAGACAGATTATAGATAGATAGATATGAGATTAATAGACAGATTATAGATAGATAGATATGAGATAGATAGACAGAATATAGATAGGTAAACCAATATGATAGATAGATAGATAGACTGATATGATAACACTAAAAGAAAAAAAAACAAAAAGTAAAAGTGAAGATGCAGAAAATAGAGTGGTGTATTAGGGTGTATTCACACAGATATGTTGGAACGAGACTACAATCTGCATGGTTTACAAATGATATTAGTTGTTGTCTATTTATGAGATTTCATGAAATCCCATGACATCCCTTATCTCTGATAACTATACTGTACTAAGCATAGTTTAAAGGGATACTCCGCCCCTAGACATGTTATCCAAAGGATAGGGGATAAGATGTCTGATCACGGAGGTCCCGCCGCTAGGGACCCTCGTGATCTCGGCTGTGGCACCCCAGACATCCGATGCACGGAAAGAACTTCGCTCTGTGCCGGATGACTTGCGATGCCGGTGGAGGCTCGTGACATCACAGTCACGCCTCCTCAATGCAAGACTATGAGAGTGGGCGTGATGGCCATCACTCCCCCTTCTATAGACTTGCATTGAGGGGGCGTGGTTGTGACGTCACGAGCCTCCGGGGCTGCATCCAACACTCTAAATGAATGCCGGGTGCAGCAGGGAGATTGCGGGGGTCCCCAGTGGCGGGACTCCGGCAATCAGACATGTTATCCCCTATTTTTTGGATAGGGGATAAGATGTCTAGGGGTGGAGTACCCCTTTAAAACGGAGCTGCAGCACAGAGGAAGTATCAGGGATGTAGTATTGACTTCTCCCCAGCTCCATAAACACAAATAAGAAAAGACCTGTCAAACAAGTCAGGGAGAAGCCATAGAGACCGCCTCCCAGACACTTCTGCTTGGTTTGAAACTAAGTTTTCCCGTGACATACTTGTGCAGCATAAATCCCCTGACAGACCCCTTTAAAGCCCTGTTTGCAAACAGTGTACCATACTTTGCTGTTGAATTTTGGGGTCGATTCCACAACTTAACATCCACAATTGGTGGATATATAGAAACAAATTGTAAGTTACTAAAGGTTTCTTTTTTTCTTTTTTTTTTTTTTAGCAGTTTTGGAAACACCCAAACACAGGAGTGGATCCAGAAGTAAACAGAGTATATAAGTCCATATTTTTATTTTTTAGTTACTTTTGGCTTTTACTTAAAAAACTGCACAAAAAATGACACAATGGCGGAGATTTATCAAAACCTGTCCAGAGGAAAAGTTGCTGAGTTGACCATAGCAACCAATCAGATCGCTTCTTTCATTTTGCAGAGGCCTTTTCAAAAATGAGAGAAGCAATCTGATTGGTTGCTATGGGCAGCTCAGCAACTTTTCCTCTGGACAGGTTTTGATAAATCTCTCCCAATAACAGCATCTATGACTAAATCTTATTTCTCATAAATTTTATATCCACACAATATTCCCTAAATATCTGATTCATGTGGATCTCACCTCTGGGACTGACACCTATATGTAGAAGGTTGATCACACGGCCCTTTCCATTCTGATTATTGTGGTCAGAGGAGGCCAGAATTCTAAAAAGCTGAGACGGTCTGTTTAGCGTTACTCCCATAGATGTAAGTGGGATTTGTGGATGCAATGTAGTACTGGGATCTACGCTGTTTTTGTAACTTAAAAGCAAAAATTTTTCTACGTTTTCCTAACTTGAGGCTGTACACTTCAAGTGGAAGCTCTTTCTGGCCAGCCAAACATCATTTCTACCACGAGAACCAATTGCCAGTCTGTTCCTGTTACTATGCTCATATTGTAATGTGGGCCAAATGGAAGACTTGATCATAACATTGTACCTACTACACAGAAATAAACATAGACCATGCAAGCCACACAGAAGTTGTCAATATCGATAATAATAAATAATAGAAATAATAATAATTGCATAGCAGTACACTGAGACTCGCATTAATGGGTCTCATGTGGCTGCAACGTATAAATACTGAAAACCTATGTGACCTCAGGAGCACCTTGATTGGGGCACAGGGGCCAGTACAAGTATAGAACTGTCTGTCTCTTATGGAAGCACTAAAGAATTCCATGAGGTGGAGGTATCTTTGATCTCTCCTATTAGAACAAACGTGTTTTGGGGAAAGTAGATGGGACTCTCTCACTCAGAAATATACACTTGTGGAGCCTGGCCTGAATAGAGAAGAAAAGGAAAGAGACAACTCCAACAATACTTTACCTCAATATTGCCGATTGTAATTCTAATCTATGACCTGCCTAATTAGGGAAGCTATTTTCATACTAGGACCACCTACCTACCTACTGGGGGAGCCTACCTATCAGAAAGGGCCTACCTACCAATACCCCATGTTATACTCAAGCTGATTTTATCTATGTCTGTGCCTATAACCATCTTCTCCAAATTTAATGCATTCTTAACCCTTAGTAGTGAAGTTAATATGACCAGTCAAAAGAGTCTAAAAGATTTTTTAACGTTGACTCCATATTATGACGTTAGCAGCTAATACCAGTGCCCTCAATGCTGTGAAATGCCATATGGAAAACAAAGTGTAGAGAATGTTACTCCTCTTGCCTGACGTCCTGTGTTATCATATGCTGTAACTAAACATATTTCCTTACAAACAGCTTACAAACCCCTTAAGCAATCTATTTTTTCAGCTGCTGAATGTCAACTTTCTAAGTTTTCATATCATGTTTTTTACTTATGTAATTCTGTATCAATAAAATCTCAGATGGTTTCCATGCGTTCAGACTCATAATAAGATTTTATGTAATTCATTTTTATTACATTTTAAGTATAACATTAAAGACATAAGTAGTTACAAAGGAGCAAATATTATTCTTAAAGGGGTACTCCCGTGGAAAACTTTTTTTTTTTTTAAATCAACTGATGCCGGAAAGTTAAACGGATTTGTAAATTACTTCTATTAAAAAATCTTAATCTTTTCAGTACTTTTTAGAGTCTGTATGCTACAGAGGAAATGGTTTTCTTTTTAGAACACAGAGTTTTCTGCTGACATCATGACCATAGTGCTCTCTGCTGACATCTCTGTCCATTTTATGAACTGTCCAGAGCAGCATATGTTTTCTATGGGGTTTTCTCCTACTCTGGACAGTTCTTAAAATGGACAGAGATGTCAGCAGAGAGCACGGTGCCCATGATGTCAGCAGAGAGCTCTGTGTTCCAAAAAGAAAACCATTTCCTTTGTAGTATTCAGCAGCTAATAAGCACTGGAAGGATTAAGATTTTTTAATAGAAGTAATTTACAATCTGTTTAACTTTTTGGCACCAGTTGATTTAAAAAAAAAGTTTTCCACAGGAGTACCCCTTTAAGCAGAATACATAGTATACATGTTATCAAAATAACCTTAAATGAATATACTTTTATCGGAACTATAAAGAGTAACACTGTATAATAAATCATGCCAGATCTAAATACAATTATCCTGTAATAAAATCAGAAATCAATCGAAGAAGGGCAGACATAGGGAAGGTATAGTCATTTTACTCTGAGAACTTGGGAGGAATATTATAACACTAGAAAGCATCACATATTAATTGTCTAGATATAGTTTCATTTCCATAAGATTTTCATAAAATAAATAAAATTACCACAGGAAAAGTCCATTAATCTGACACATTAAGGTCCATGAATCTTGTTTGAGTAAAGGGGTTTCCAGTTTTAGGTAAAAGGTTTTCTCTATGAGGAATATTGTTTATAGTTAAATTCAGCCCTGAATTATTTTCATGTTTTGTATTTACACATTTTTTCTCAAACATCTTTTTACTGGAAATATATAGGGAGAATATGAAAACAGAACTCAATCCATGACATGCTGTTAATAGTAAGTACACACAGACGTGCCGAGGAGAAATATCACATAGCCAAGTAGCCACAGTACAAGGCATTGTGGAGTGCTTTGAAATAACACATGAAAGAAAAACAAATACAACAAAATGGTTATGAGGGTCCAATTGAGCGTCATAGTGGTCTGGCCATATAACATTTAAAGGGGTTCTCCGGTGCTTAGACATCTTATCCCCTATCCAAAGGATAGGGGATAAGATGCCTGATCGTGGGAGTCCCGCCGCTGGGGACCCCCGGGATCTTGCACGCGGCACCGCGTTTGTAATCAGTCCCCGGAGCGTGTTCCGTCACACGCCGCCGGCCTTGTGGTCATCCGTAATCAGACCCGGAGCGAACACGCTCTGGGGACTGATTACAAACGGGGTGCCACGTGCAAGATCCCGGGGGTCCCCATCCTTTGGATAGGGGATAAGATGTCTAGGCACCGAAGTACCCCTTTAAGAGAGATGTGGATATAGGGGGAGACTTATTAAAACCTGTGTAGAGGAAGTACCCTTCTCTACACAACAACCAATCAGATAGCTTTTTTATATTTTTCAGAGGCATTTTAAAAAATTAAAGAAGCGATCTGATTGGTAGCAATGGGCAACTATACCACTCTTCCCCCTACACAGGTTTTAATAAATCTCCTCTATAGTCTTCAGCAGGTCAACATCAGAATGCACATGTACTTATTAACAGTGGTCACCACTGCAGCTCTCCCACTGCAACTCATCACTCACTCCATGGTGCACGTGTATGGTACACTATCTTCTAGCTTCTTAAAGTGTCAGCAGACACCTTACCTTGAATTCAACTAATGCCCATGTATTTAACCAATAGCTCCATTGGGTCCTTGACATCTACCAAGATGTCTTTGTCTTATTTGGCATTGAACCCCCCCCCCCCTTTGTATATTTTACCGTGTTCAAATTATTGTTGCCTATCCTAACCTCAACCACATCAATTGCAATTATGATTCCTATCCACTGCCTTAGTGCCATGGCTTGGTATCTTAGCACCAGTTCTTGCTAAGAGAGACTACTCCACTGGTGCTTTCCTGGTCCATACCAGCCAAATCTATTAGTGACCCAGTGGGTGGACATTACTTGCTGGCATCCTAAAATGAAAACATTGTATTTGTATTCATGGATGGTAAATATAGACATGTCTAATCCTGCTCTTGGCTTAGAAGTATCCACTTCTTATCTTAGATGGGGTTAGCTATGTACGGTTTCAAGTCTGCAAAGGTACACAACAGTGTTCTCGTTCACTGACAGCAAACTTACATCTAGTAGACAATTGAAACATATAATATATTCTAAAGTTGTAGAACCTCTCATTTATACAGTTTTTTTTATAGAGCTAGATAACCCCTTTATAAGGAAGTTACTTTTATCTAACACCAGGTTCATAGCAGGAAATATACATAATGGATTCAAGTCCTTATTCTAAGGATCGGTCAAGGTCTCAGCAGTAGGTAAACCACCACTCCATTAGAAAGTGATGGCGTTTCCAAGTGATAATATGATGTCCGGAATATTAATACAGTACCAGTGTATTTCCGTTTAATTTTCTTATGGTATTAATAATAAGTGATTTTTCATAAAATTGCTTTAATATTTATTAACATATTAGAATACTCATATAGTTTGTAAAGCAGAAAGAAAATACATAATCCATTCGATTCTGCCTATTAAATCTAATCTTTTTAAATCCAATATATTACAAATTCTTTCCACCAATTAGACACCCTTCACACTGTGTTAGCAATGTACATTTGTCTCCCAGTATATACATAAAATTTATTCATAGCCCTCCTATATCTGTCAGAGGCTTAGAAGAGTAATTTTGGCTTGGTCAGTCACAAACTTTCTTCACCTAATGGATTGTGTGAAGTCTTTATGTAGTTCCCATAGTTCCCAATATATTGCTATGCATTCATTTGTTTACTCTAGTGTAGCCATCTGTACTTATTTGTTACTCTTGGCATAAAAAGTAGTTTGAAAATGAAAGTGTTGTGTATGTCTGTCTGCTGAATGAAATTTTTTATGTCTGTATTTGAGAAATTGTGAGAAATTGTGTGTCGTCATGGCAGCCCTTTTTATTCCTTAGGGGGCCCAGTTTAGGATTGCCAATGGGACATTCTGCACGGCACATACGGTTTGAGCAGATGCCAAATTGCAACTTGCAGCTAAGTCGAGGACATTGGTTGCTGCTGACACAAGACATCAATCAACCCTCAAGAGCATCCAACCAGCTAACATGTTCACTTCTATTCCGAAACAAGGACAAGAAAAGAGAAAACACTTGACTGAAATGTATCAAATTCAATTGTGTTCTAGAAAACCTATATTCTGCTTTCTATAGGTATAATGTTCAAGACAAGGCATCCAAGCTAACTTTCCTAGAGACAATTCATTTTATTTACTAAAATGTAGAAATTGGAAATATAAAGACAATATCCACCATACAAAGTATGCCATTATATAAATATTTATCTGAAGAAAAGAAAAAAGATGCAGAGAGCACAATCACATACAAGAGTCCGAGTGTCACACTCAAATAAACAGTTCTCAGTATATATCAGTATACAGCATAATGTAATGTAATTCGCTACCGAGGGGGTGCTAAGCTGGTAAGACATAAAGTACGGTAATCCAATTATGTAGGTAGAAGTGGTAGCTTGCACTCACCGCCCTAGTAGCCTGTCGCGACAGGAGCATTCTGTACGGCAGGGAGGTGTTTTCCGATGGGGGCGCTCAGAGGCTATCAGCTGTTTTCGCACACAGCCGAGTGCTTCTTCCGGCCTCAATCACGTCACTGCGCTCTTCAGTTTTTACAGGTGTGGAGCTGTCACCCAGGTAACATTAAAACAAAACCTTTATTCAAAACATCTTGCTCAAAAAAGGTTAAAAAGGATACAAAAATGATGAAAACTAATTCAATCAAGTATATCAATGTTAACTGCAGTGAATTTATTTCTCACACTAGATTCAATGGGATAGACCAGGACAGCCATGAGTGGCACGCGGAGTGCATTTGAGTGGCACGCAATGGAGCGCCGACTGGTGGCTGGGGCCAGTCCCAGGACGCTGTCACTTTAAAACAACACTGGTTGGTGGTATGTGATGTCCCTGCATGCATCACAACCATTACCAGCAGTGCTGGAAGACGCGGCCTCGGATGTCGGATGACCTGTCCCCCCCTCTGTATTATGTTCGGGTCTGATTCTGAGGTCTGTATTATGGTGGATGGTGATTCTGGGGTCTGTATTATGGTGGAGGCTGATTCTGGGGTCTGTATTATGGTGGGGACTGATTCTGGGGTCTGTATTATGGTGGGAGGTGATTCTGAGGTCTGTATTATGGTGGATGGTGATTCTGGGGTCTGTATTATGGTGGAGGCTGATTCTGGGGTCTGTATTATGGTGGAGGCTGATTCTGGGGTCTGTATTATGGTGGGAGGTGATTCTGGGGTCTGTATTATAGTGAGGACTGATTCTGGGGTTTGTGTTATAGTGAGGTCTGATTCTGGGGTCTGTATTATGGGGAGTCTGATTCGGGGGTCTGTATTATAGTGGGTGGTGATTCTGAGGTCTGTATTATGGGGCGGTCTGATTCTATGGTTTGTGTTATAGTGAGGTCTGATTTTGGGGTCTGTATTATGGTGGGTACTGATTCTTTGGCCTATATTATACAGGTCTGAATTAAAATGGTTATCTGGGCTGAACAAAAACTTTATTGGTTGTTGTGTCAATCCCCTTCCTCTGTATTGTCTTTACTGTAAGGCCCTTACAGCGGGAACAATATATTTAAAACATTATGGGGAAAAAAAAAACTACTGTGTGACAAGCCACACCCCCACAAACCCCACTTACAATAAACCACACCCATAAACAACCATAATATGCAACACCCATATTGCCAACACACCAAGCAAAAATGTTGGCACAGCACTACCAAAAGCCAGAGCACCTCCAAAAGACATCAAGTCAAATACTCTTCAGCCAAATTTCACTCACTTCCGTGAGTGGAATTCAGCAAGTGAAATTCCGCACAGTGAACGTTAGCATCAGTGTGAATGGGTCTTCCGCGAGACCCGTTCACACTGCGGAATTTCAGCAGCAGACAATTGTTCCGCACAATGAAAGAACATGTTCATTCTTTGCGGGGAAGTCAGCGAGCACTACATAGCCGACAGTGGTGACGGCGCAGTGCCGCCCGGTCCTACCACTGAAGTATTTCGGCGGCCGCTGCCAGAATGGAATCTCCACTCTGCGAGCAGAGATTCTGTTCAAACTCCATAGTGTGAACATACCCTTAAGCTGGATACAAGATGAGATATGGTTGGACATGGGGGCATACAGGTTCTGTATGGCATGTTGTGGCACATTAATCCAAAAATGTTGCAACTGGGCCTGTAACTCTAAGTAACTCAATAGGTGATAAAACATGAGGCCTTGCATGCAGAGCTGTTAATGTCACTCGTATCACTACTTGAAAACTGCTGTATGTAATGGCTCAATAAATCATTACAGCAGCAGCTGAGGCAGTGTGTCGCTCCACAGGAAATGCAGAATCACTTACCATTAGGCCTCTATACGTGAACTTGACCCTTGTCGGATCCTAAATAGAACTGGAATTACTTCTAAAGACAAGGTTCCATACAGGAGCAGTCCAGGCTTTTTCACAACACCAATGCAAATGAAGGTGACGGTGGCTGGCTATCAATGGTAGGACATGTAATGGGTGCTGTGACACCTAATTTTCTTCTGCTTAAGCATTGGAAATGGTCTGGGCAAAGGCAGGGGACTGTGAAGAGGATCCCACCTGTGTCAGGATTATGGACAAGGAAACATTGGAAGCTTCTACTTCTCTGTGAATCAAATGATCCTCTCTACTGATGGTCTGTCTAAGCATTTGACGCCTGTTCAGCTTGTGTCTATTTTTATTACATAAAGGGGGCTGCTGTTACTTTTTTACTACCTAAAGGGGGCTGCTGCTATTTTTATTACAGGGAGGGGGCTCCTGTTATTTTTACTACCTAAAGGGGGCTGCTGCTTTTACTACCTAAAGGGGACTGTTGCTATTTTTACTACCTAAAGGGGGTTGCTGTGTTTACTACCTAAAGGGGCTGTTGCTGTTTTACTACCTAAAAGGATCTGCTGCTATTTTCACTAAATAAAGGGGTCTGCTGCTATTTTTACAACATGAAGAGGGCTGCTGCTGTTTTTACTCCATAGAGGGGGCTGATGTTTTTACTACCTAAAGGGGGCTGCGGCTTTTACTACCTAAAGGGGGCTGCTGCTGCTGCTTTTTACTACCTAAAGGGGGCCGCTGCTACCACTATATATGGGGGGCTGCAGCTATCTACAGGTGGCACCTACGTACTCAGGTACCTGTGTTATGAGGGAAACAATGTGAAGGGCCCTGTCTACCTACTGAAGCGACCTAACTATCAAATGTGGGGGGCCCTACCTACTCTTTCTCAATGCACTTATCTACCCATTCTACTGTGTGAGTAACTAAGGGGGTTATTATTACTGTCTGTAGCCTAAAATGTTTGTTTGGCCGATTCTGTGGAGACGAGTTGTGGCTAGAAGAAATTGTCATGACAGTCTGGGCGGTATGGAGAAGAAAAAGGAAAGTGAAGGACTCCTATCAGAGAAGACATCACCTACGTCTCACCTGTGACTGTATGTTATCATTCATATGGTCTGTAGAGTCTGTGTAGAGCCGGGGTCAGCACTGAATGTGCAAAGAGGTTATTCAGCATCAGTATAGTGGTATATGTATCCAGTCACTATATGATGGTAATGTGTAATAATGGTATGGCAGTATTATTTGTCATTTGCATAGTGGTGTTATTAGTGATACTAGTATGTGTATAGTCGTTTTATTCAGCATCAGTAGAGTGGTATTATCCTGGTACTATAGGATGGTAGTGGTCATGGTGTGGTACAATTATTTTTCCTCTGTAAAGTGGTGACATTGGTCTTTGTATAGTGTTTTTTTTTAATATAATAACTGTATGATGGTATTAGTTAGGGATGAGCGAATCGAATCTGATGAATCCGAATTCATTCCGAATTTCAGAAAAAATTCAATTCACAACGAATGCGAATATCGCCGCGATTCAGTTGCGTAAATCACTTCATTAAACTCCATTTAGTGCGGTTCAGGCTCCAGACCATCTAAAATGTCAGATCCACATATGAGGACATAGGACAAGGAATCCTAGGAAGGTGGGAACAAGGGTAGGCAAGATGACCCTGAATCACATGCAATCAGCAGCCAGCCACCCCCCCATGTCACAGCCCTACATAATCAGCAGCAATATTGCGGCCAGTCACTTCAGCCTTTCACTGCAGAGAAATAGATAGGGACAGACAGCGCTGTGTGTTGCACAGAAAAGCTTTTTTCAGCAGCGATCCACCTCCTAGTCAAGTCAGTGTTCTGTTGCACAGAGAGAGGGACATAGATCAGTGTGTGTTTCACAGAAAAGCATTCTTACTGCAGCAATTCACCTCCCAGTCCCTGTCTACAGCATTCTATTACAGAGAGCAGTGTGTTGCACAGAAGAACAACAGCGATTCAGCTCAAGCACACATCCTGCCAAGAAGCACTGATAGGGAAGGGAGTGAGATTGAGAGAGAAAGTGCAATTTTAGGTGTAGTACCAAGCCACTGTGTGCTGCAGCACTGGTGTGTACTGCTGGTGTTGTACACAAATACTTTTTTAAGCATACTGTAGCACATTTTTCTCCCCTCATAAGTGCATACCAGATACGTACATCTAAGTGGTGAACTATTTTGTTCCTGTTAAAGTTTCAAAAGCCTAGATACTGTGAAATGCCAGGCTAAAATACTCACCGGCTTGTGTTGTACACAAATACGTTTTTAAGCGTACTGTAGCACATTTATCTGCATAAAAACCATTTGATCATAAGGGCATAGCACATACGTACACCTAAGTGGTGAACTATTTTGTTCCTGTTAAAGTCTCAAGCGCCTAGATACTGTGAAAGGACAGCCAAAAGTACACAGCTGCTGCTGTTCTAGACAAATACTGTTAAGTGTAGTGGAGTACATTCTACTGCCCTCATAAGTGCATACCACATAAGTACATCTAAGTGTTGTACCACTTTGTTCCTGTTAAAGTCTTATGGGTCTAAGAACTGTAAAGGCCAGCCAAAAGTACAAACCTGCTGCTGTTCTAGGTAAATACTGTTTTAAGCATAATGAAGCATATTGTACTCCCCTTATATATGCACTAAGCATGTCAGACAGAGAAGTGCCATGACATGCACAGAGAAGTGGCAGAGACCTAAATTCATCAGGTGCAGGCCGAGGTCGCAGAAGACTAGGGGCGAGTGGCAGCAGGAGTCACAGCGAGAGGCCAGATCTCCTGGTATCAGCTAGCGGTCGTGTCTCAACCAGCAACCCATCTGCCGTCATCGATTGGTAAACACGGTCATTCACTTCATCACAAGGGACATCTGATACCCCCAGTCAACAGTCGGTGGGTTCCTCAGACACAACCCTCAGTTGGCATGGCCTAGGAGCAGTCCCTGTCCTCCCATTGCCTCTGTCCTTTGCTGTTCCCCACCCTACGGAAGTATCTTATACTGTGGGTTCGGCTCCACTATTCGGTGAGGAAGATCTATTAGAGAGGACAGTCAGCAGCTACTGCCCAGCCAAGAAGTAGAGGAGACATCCGCCGCTTCCACCGCTAGGTGGGCAACTAGTGATAAAGAGAGTAACGTGGGAGGTGGGGTTGCCAGCGTTCAGGGTCCTGAAGCAGACATTGTTGAGGAACCTGATGAGGACATCAGTGAAGTGCAGACACTTGATGATGATGAAGCCGATCACAATTGGGAGCCGGGTGCAGAAGGGGCTTCATCATCATCAGGAGAAGAGGGTTGCAGGTTGCCCATGAGGCAGAAGCTGAACCAGCAAGGTGGTAGCATGGTTGGCAGTCAGCATGGTGGCAGAAGTGGAAAGTCTGGAGCCAAACATGCCCTGGGTAGACCACCTGCTTCGCAGCAGCCTACCTTCCCAGGAGGTAGTGGAACAGGGGTTCATTAATGAAGAAATCAAATCATGACTTACTCCATGAAAACTGGAAATGGGAACCATGGTGACCGACAATGGGAAGAACATCTTGCATGGCACACGTGTTCAATCTGGTTGTCAAGCGGTTCCTGAATAGTGTTGAGCGGCATAGGCCATATTCGAATTCGCGAATGTTCGCGAATATATGGACGAATATTCGTCATATATTCGCAAATATTCGCATATTCGTTATATTCTTGTTTTATTTTCGCATATGCGTAAATTAACATATGTAAATATTGGCATATACAAAATTATCACGCGCGTAAATTCGCATATGCGAAAATTAGCATATGCAAATTTTCGCATATGCGAATTTACGTATATGCGAATTTTCGCACGTCAGTCTCACACAGTAGTATTACAGCCTTCTTTACACCACACAAGCTGGAAGCAGAGAGGGGTGATCACTGTGATGTGTACTGTGAAGAAAAAAAAAACACGAATATTCGTAATTACGAATATATAGCGCTATATTCGCGAAATTCGCGAATTCGCGAATATGCGATATTCGCGAATAATATTCGAATTGCGAATATTCGCGAGCAACACTATTCCTGAAGTGTTTCCCCCATTTGCAAGACATCCTAACAATTGGAAGGAAACTTTGCATGCACTCCAGCCACTAGTACACCGCAAAGCAAACCTTCCTTGAGATGCAGTGTCAGAATGGCATCCCCCAACATAGTTTGATTTGCAACGTTGCCACATGTTGGAATTTCACCCTCCATATGTTGGACCGACCATACGAACAGATAATAGCCATCGCCAATTTCGTGATGAGCCAAGTGAATAGGGGGACTCCCCTGTGTAACTTCAATGTCAACCAGTAGCAGCTCACACGTGACACCTGCTGTTTGCTCAGGCCCTTTGAGGAAGCCACATTATTAGTCAGTCGCCAGGATTACGGGATGAACGTCATTCCACTTCTTCATTTCCTACAACATGTGTTGGAAACAATGGCTGGTCAGGGCACTGGAGACATGTTGCCTATATCTCATGGCCACATGAGCCCTGTGGGGGCTGAACTGGAGGAGGAGGAAGGGCACAGTGGAGCACAGTTCAGGTTTCGCAAAATGGGTGTTTTTTCTAGTCATCTGACAGGAGAGGAGGAGCAGGAGCAGCCAGAGGGGCTAGAGGGTTATGAGGAAAGGGATACACACCGTGGCAGTATGCAGTAGAGATGGAGGCAGGGAGTCCCTCCTAGTCACTTGCACAAATGGTATGATGCATGCTCAGTTGCTTGCGTAGTGACCACCGAATTGTCACCATTCGGCAGTGGGATATCTTATGGCTCTCCACCTTATTGGACCTTCGCTTCTGGCACAAAATGGGGGCCTTTTTTACACCCACTGAGAGGGAGGACAAACTGACCTACTACAGAGACATCCTACGTAGTCAGTTGGCCGATACCTATCGGCACCATCGTCCATCCTCTTGACTCGAGGTCTGACTCGGGGGGCACTCTGCTCTCGTCTTCCACTGCACTGGCTGCTGGGGAGGGGTGGGGTGGCAGGAGCAGTACCAGCTCCATCAGCAGCAGCATGAGTCTACAGTCACTGATGAGTACCTTTCTTCACCCGCATAGTCAAGCAACTAATTAGCCACAGGTAGACCTTAAGCAGGACCGGAACCAGAAGTTGGTGGCATACTTTGGCATGCCCATGCCAGAACACCTTGAAGATCCACTGGACTTCTGGGTAATCAAACATGATTTGTGGCCGCAACTAGCAGAGTTTGCCCTGGAAAAGCTGTAATGCCCGGCCGGTAGTGTGCCATCAGTGCGGGTGTTTAGTGCGGCGGGGGCCATAGTCATCACAAGGAGAACTCGTCTGTCCATGAAAAATATGGAGAGACTGACCTTTGTGAAGATGAATCAGGCATGGCATAGCCAGGATTTCCACCCTGATGCATCAGTGTAGATTGACCATGGTGCCACACCAACACTTCACAAATAGGGAGAGTGCCAAAAAGATTTAAGGCACTGCTCCCCAGTTACAAACATTCCTCCGCATCAACTTTTTTCACCCAACTTCATCACCGGCTACTGGTATTGTCACCCACCGCACCACTCTGTCACCAGGTAACTTTCAGGACTCCTGATGCTGCTGACACCTCCAGGCTGTCTCATTCAGCCACCATATGTTCTCCTCACGCTGCCTCAAACTCCAGGCTGTGTCATTCAGCCACTATATGGTCTCCTTATGACGCTGCAAACTCCAGCCTGTGTCATTCAGCCACCATATGGTCTCCTCATGCTGCCGCAAACTTCAGGCTGTGTCTTTGAGCCACCATATGGTCTCCTCATGCTGCCACAAACTCCAGGCTGTGTTATTCAGCCACTAAATGGTCTCCTCATGCTGCTTGTACATTACTTAAACATTTTTAAGGTAGCACTAACTACCATAAAACTTCAATTTAAAATTGAAAATTCATCTTTTAATCTCCGGGATTGTGAAGCCCTATTGTCTCCTCATACTGTCGCCAAATCCAGCCTGTGTCATTCAGCCACGATATGGTCTCCTCATGCTGCCGCCAACTACAGACTGTGTCATTCAGCCACTATTTGGTCTCCTCATGCTTCAGCCAACTCCAGGTTGCGTTATTTAGCCATTATATGGCCTCCTTTTGCTGCGCCACCTCCAGGCTGTGTCATTCATCTACTATATGGTCTCCTCATACTGATGCCACCTCCAGGCTCTGTCATTGTGCAACTCTGCGACAGTGATTCTAATAGCGACGTCTCTGATCTGCATGTCATACTGAAGAACAGTATTATTTCACTAACCCAGCACACACCCTATGCATGTTACAGCAAGGGAAAGAGTTCTACACCTCTATTGAGGCTCTTTTTAGGCCAGAAATAGCTGGTTTTAATAGCGATTTGCCATGAAAAAATTCGGACCTGAACATGATCAAGTTTCGGCTAAGGCCTCACAAAGTCTAGAGCCATCTCTGCCGGGATGTTAGCCAATTCATCAAAATGATCATCCTGCTTTTCTCAGTATAATGACATGCAGCCTTTAAGTCAATCAACTGGGCAGCGTCTTCGAGGGAATGGCAAAGGCTTATCTAGCAGTCTGTGATCCTTGACGTATAGGTATACTACCCAAAAACATCCCTCAAGAGCCTATTTATAGGGCACAAGGGAATCATTTTACACCCTCTTGTGGCAAGATCCAGTGTCTAATTAGACCACATCTGTAATGATTTACATATCTGCCTGGGACATAACTGTAGGCAGCCGAGTTTTGCAGCAAGCCGACATTTCTATCTGTGAGCATTCATTTTTTGTCAACGCATCTATGTGAACCTGATGTTATGAAGTTTTCATTTTAAGACTCCTAATTTTTTTGCAGCTGGACAGCTGTCCAGACAAGAGCTGGAGTTTTATTTTATGTTCCTATTCCCTTTTTGTAGTATCAATTCTAGCTAGGACAAATATCTCAGAGTAGAATGGTAAATTCCTAACAACTACCTGCTAGTATATTCTTTATTAAAATGCATTTGGAATTAATTGAATCATTTTACAAGCCTCCATAGAAAAGTTTAAGCAAAAAAATGGAAAAATCCTCTTAGTTGCATTAGTAATCCATTTGGAGAAAGGAGAAATTACTGTAGTGGGTTCTTCTAGTTGTTCAGGACACCTGCTGTGTCTTGTATTAACTGAATATCATCAGATAAAGCAAGAAGCAGCTTGAAGAGTTCATTATGTCTGAAGTACAATTTTGAGAAGTCATTATTTTAAAAGGGCTCAGTTTTACTGCTTCCACTTATCAAGTGAATTGCCTAATAAAATAACCAACAGTAACATTTAGACTTGAGTGTGTGGCCAGCAAGTGCTGAGGTTTCTTTCAACTAGTATAACCAACCACCTATAGCACATTTAGCTGTTATACGCGGCCAAGGATAACAAACATGTTTTATTGCTGCAATGTTTTGATTTCATTGTGAAAGTTATAAAGGTCTATTTTACTGGTGTCAATATTTCTCAGTACTTTCCATTAGGATGGGGTATTCCAGCTTTAAATATACCCTATTCCCTTTCCAAAGGATAGGGGATAAGATGTCTGATGTCTGCTCCAGTTTCGAAAACCTCTGTGTTTCCGAGCCTGGAAATGTGATGTCCCGCTACGTCCCCTCATGACGTCACACCACGCCCCCTCTTATAGACATGAATGGAGGGGGCATGGCGTGACGTCACGTCTCCAGTCCCGGAAAGTTTCCAAGATGGGGGCAGCAGCAAGAATAGAATGCGGGTGCTGCACAGAGATCCTGGGGGGCCCGCTGTTGGGACCCTGCGATCAGATATCTTATTCCCTATACTTTGGATAGAGGACAAGATATCTATGGCCGGAATACCCCTTTAAAGAAACAGACAGTGGGTCAGAAGATGTAAGCCCAACACAGTTGTTTACTATCTATCCATGTAAAATCAAACAGTGATTTATTCCATGGTAAAAAAAAAACTAAAAACTTTACACCATGAAATAAATTGCTGTTCTCCACGCCATCAAAGTAGACCTGACTAAATGGGAGAGGAAGGACTTCTCCTGGCTGGGTCGTATCAATGTAATCAAAATGAATATCTTGCCCCGACTCCTTTACCACTTCTCCAGCCTCCCCGCTATCCCTCCCAAATTATTTTTTAAAGACCTGTCGACCCTGCTATCGAAATTCATCTGGGCCGGTGGGCGCCCTCGAGTAGCGAAGACTATTCTCTCCAGACGCAAACTGGATGGTGGACTGGGTTCCCCGGACTGCCTCTTTTACTTCCTGGCGGCCGTGTTGACCAGAGTGCTGGAGTGTCATCATGACCCGGTTACTAAGCAATGGGCACTTTTGGAAGCCCATACGGCACGCTTACACCCTAAGACACTGCTATGGCTACCCAGGTCACAATTGACAAATGCTGTCCTATCTGAGCTACCGCCAGTCACGTCCTCTATTGCTAGAACACACCGCACCCTCCTGCCAGACTCCCTCTTACATAGGTCAGATGGCCCCTTGTCCCCTGTGTTCGGAAACCAGATATTTCCACCAGCATTTGACTCACCTAAGTTCCTGTGCTACCCTAGAGCGGTGGGTGCCTCCTTCTCGCACTTCTTGACCCCCTCGGGCTTGAAGTCGTTATCTGACATACTTCCTGATTGCCTGCCCTCGCCCCTTGTTAGCTATCAGTATACACAGTTAAGTCATTTTTACATTACTGGAGGGGCGCGTCTTAACCTCTACCGTCCACTGTCCTCGTTTGAGAGATTATGCACCTCTGGCTCTGCTTCGGCTCGGCCGATTAGTACCTTATACGCTCTCCTCATAGATACACTTCGTGATGACCCTCTCCCCTTCCATATGGGTTGGGAGAGAGAGTTGAACCGTGCACTCTCGGACGGGGAGTGGGGACAGGCGATCTCTTCTTGCCATAAGACTTCAATATCCAGTAAAGCACAGGTGACCTGTTACAAGGTGTTGACAAGGTGGTATAGAGTGCCTACCCTTCTGTCCCGTATGTACCCCGGAGTGCCTGACCACTGCTGGAGATGCGGTGGGTGGGGTGGTAACATGTCCCATGTCTGGTTCCACTGCCCATTGCTTCTTCCCTTTTGGGACCAAGTGATAAACCTGATCTACCGGCTGACTGAAGTTTGCCTTCCCACTGACCCTGTTCCCCTTCTCCTTTCAGTCCTCCCTCCATCGGTGCCGAGGAATACCTCTCGATTGATAAGATTCATGTTGCTGGCTGCTAAATCGGTAATACCTAGAATGTGGAAGTCCACCTCCCCCCCCACCTTCTCAGACTGGCTGCAGGAGTTGTCTACTATCCACAGAATGGAGGAACTTCTGGCCGACTCCTCCAGGCAGCTGACCAAATACCACCAGATATGGCATCCTTGGACCTCCTTTGTGTCCTCCCCCAAATATAGATCGCTCCACACATAGACTGGCCCCCACTTGGTGTCCATATCTCTTCTCGGGTGTGTGACCCGCCTAGTTATGTCAAGCTGCTAGACGGTCGGGGCCTGGTCCGTGCACGCGATCACCTGAGGTATGCACCCCCCTTGCATCTACACCCTTACTTCAGCATCCTTCTCTGTTCTCTTTCCCTCTTCCTTTTCCCTCCTTTATCCTTCTCCCTTGTATGTCGATTTGATTTACCAAGTGCGCCTACGTAACATGTCAACTTATCTCATTGCCGGTTGCGACATGAAACGAGACTGTCTCGTGACTCATATAGACGACAACTGTCGACCGTGAGTTTCCACATATATTCTCACACATGCATTGATGTTATATTTCACATTTGTGGAAGTGTTGCAACTTGCCTATTCTGTTTGCATATCTGTAGGCTGTTCTGCAATCTACTTTTTGCTGTAATGTTACTATTATTGTTAATACCAATAAAAACCTTTAATACAAAAAAAAAAAAAAGAAATAAATTGCTGTTTTCTTTTTTTCACCTACTTTGGTGTGCAGCAAGAATTTATTGGATATTGCAGAGGATCAGCAACCCCGACCTTTTATATGTGATCATTCTGCTTTTATTTTGCTTTATATCCTGTATGTGCTGCTTCGATTGGAAGTTTTTATCTATTTATCTCATATCGATCTATTTATCTATCATCATTTCTATCATAGCATCTGTAGCTTTATCACCAATCCTTTTTGGCCTGTAAAATTAACATGTAATGGAAAGAAAAGACAAACCAGTGGCACTCACCTTTAAGTTTCAAAGCTTTATTAGTTCATCTGACAAAATGATCCTGAGGGCAGATAGTAATGCGATCAGCATACACTGCTTAAGTGACAAATGGCGATGACTGTTTTTCAGCTACCCCTTTTCTTTTAGGCTGCAAGAAGCAAGGTAAGCATGAAACGCTACCTGTTGCTCAGTCAGCGTTCATGCTTATTGCATTCCTCTCTGCCCATGGGCTTGTTTTGTATTGAATGAACTAATAAAGCCATGAAACTTACAGCTAAGTGACGCTGGTTTTTCTAGTTGTGTTACATGTTGGATATCGCTATATCAGTGTTGCACCTCTGTTACATTGCACCAAATACTCTGCTCTTTGTTCGCCTTTTTTATGTGTTTTGTTTACCGCAGTGCTGGCTGGAATGGTTGTAGCCTACACTATGGTAGTGCCACCCCGTTCTCTTTCCTGTTCCCAATAGATGTATCCCTATTTGAGTATAGAGAAACATATGTCAATCTACTCAAGCAGGGCAGAAAAAGGCTGTGGGGCAAGCAAGATTTTTTTTAATCCAAGCAAAAGAAAAAAATGAGGAACCGGCAGCTACTCCACTAGGAACAGCGCACTTGCAGCAGGATGGAGAAAGCTCGGCGGACTATGGTGGCTGGAATGTAATGGTGCTCAGTCTGGGCAATCAGGTCATATGTAAATACAAAGAAAGGACGGAAGACGGCACTCACCATCCAGGTGTCTGCTTTATTGAAAGATAGCGGTGCATAACAAGCGTAGGAGGCTGTGGCAGAGCTGGCGGGGACACTCCGGGTTGCCCCCGCCAGCTCTGCCACAGCCTCCTACTCTTGATATGCACCGCTAGCTTTCAATAAAGCAGACACCTGGATGGTGAGTGCCGTCTTCTGTCATTTCTTTGTATCTATATAGCTATTTTTTTATATAATGCATGTATTTCTATAGTGTATATTGATGCTCTTAGATTGTGGACGAAGGTCAAACCATATGTTATAACCATAAGTTATAGCATATGGTTTGAACCTAGGGTTGCACATAAACAAGAACCTAGGGTTGCACATAAACAAAAACTGCCTAGTGCCAATGAAATTCATCAGGTAGCAACACTATTTCCCAGAATTTTCCTGATCCCTGAGCTTTTCTGAGTTTTTGTCTCTCGGCCTAAGGCCACGGCTTTATAACAAATAAGTCTTTAAATGGGAAGCACATTATTTATCTAATGGGCTTCTTCTATATTTTGGGATGAGTTCCACTGATATTTACATACTGCTACATGCGTATTGCTGTTATGCTGTTAATATAATTACCATTCTCATGTATAGTACCTCTGATATAGAAAAACTCTTTAAAATGTAGAATACATTAAACCACAGCATTCTTGTGAATAATAGTATGAGAAAAGCTATCCTGTGCTATTTCATGCCTCCTCTTAGGTATTTGAAATGTATTTGTACCTTTGGCTTCAATGTATTGTGCATACTGAGATTTCCACATTTATATAGTAAATGATGCATAGAACAGTCTCATTACCTCCATAAACACCTGTACCATTTTACACCCCCGGGACCGCTCATCTAAAATGGTTTCATTTTCTATCTTTTTATTCTTTTTCATGCAAACCATTACACCAACACAATGAACAAACAGAAGATAATTAGAAGGAGCGGAACAGACGATAGATCAGTCCAGCTCTGCCAATGTTCTCTGAACATGTCCCTATCACAAACATCCACCACTTGGGTGAAAATGAGGGTCTCCGGTGGTGAACAACTTTCTGGTACCTTGCTGGATCCACATTTCCCTCCACTGAGTCAAATCAGATGAGGAACAAAAAGAGAGATAAAAAAAAACAACTGTCTGACAAGCTGGCAGGAAGCCGCGCCATAAATAATCATGAGCTCTATATCAGACGGTAGTAGAAGAATACACAGAATAGTATTTTTTTTATGTTTATTTCTTGTTTTAGTAGCAATGCCAATTATAAACAGATCAAAATAATATTGCGGAAATAAATCTGAGCATAAAGTAAGGCAGCCAAAATCTGCTCCAAGGGAAATAAATCAGTGGGTTTTATGACTCAAACCATTAGTTTCCAACAGCAATTGATTTTTTTTTTCTCACAGCCAATGGGCCACTAAAGCTAGCATACGATATTAACAATTTAAGGTGTCACAATTGATACAGAACACAAGATTTACCTTTTTGCTAGACATTTTCTGCAGAAGGTGACAAAAATAGACTTTCATCAGTGACCTCAAAAAAACTAGTGATCGGCCATCTACTGAGCTGAGCAATATACTATATTCTGGCAAAAATATGTTGTAGTATTTAAAGGAAATCTGTCATCAGAATCACCCACACTAAACCTGTTACACTGGCTTGTAGTGCGGGTGATCCTGATTAAAACGCTCCTTACCTGGTTAAAAATGGTTCAGCGCTTCTTCAGATATCTTTATTTTTAGTTTTCTGTTATTCCCTGGCTTGGGACTCAGTGGGAGGTCTTATCATCTGGGACTCGGCCACACGTCATTCTAGCTGGGCGGAGCTGCCGCCCGGCTCATGAATATTCATGAACTTATCCTCGTAGTCTAACTCCTTTTTCTAGGTCTGGTGCATGAGGATAAGGTCATGAATATTCATGAGCCAGACGGCAGCTCCGCCCAGCTAGAATGACGTGTGGGCGAGTCCCAGATGATAACACCTCCCACTGAGTCCCAAGCCAGGGAATAACAGAAAACTAAAAATATAGATATCTGAAGAAGCGCTGAACCATTTTTAACCAGGTAAGAAGCGTATTAATCAGGATCACCCGCACTACAAACCTGTGTAACAGGTTTAGTGCGGGTGATTCTGATGACAGATTTCCTTTAAATATATAAATATTTATATAAATATATGTTGCAAGTTTGTATATGTACAGGTTCCAGAAGTTATCTGCTATGGAGAAGTGGTGGACTTGGTTCTTAAACTCACCAAACTTAATGGAGTACTGTGGTGCTAAACAATGTATCCCCTATCCAAATGATAGAGGTTAATTGTTTGATCATCGCAGGTCCAACCTCTGGGTCCCCCTGTGATCTCCAACCCAGCACCCCACTCTCCTCTCAGTGAATGGAGACTGTTGACCCCCCACAAAGCAGTGGCCAACATTCCTCCTCCATGTATCTCTATGGGAGAGCCAGATATACACGAATACTGTATCTCCAGCTCTCCAATAGAGATGCATGAACACTGTATCTCCAGCTCTCCTATAGAGATGCATGAACACTGTATCTCCAGCTCTCCAATAGAGATGCATGAACACTGTATCTCCAGCTCTCCAATAGAGATGCATGAACACTGTATCTCCAGCTCTCCAATAGAGATGCATGAACACTGTATCTCCAGCTCTCCAATAGAGATGCATGAACACTGTATCTCCAGCTCTCCAATAGAGATGCATGAACACTGTATCTCCAGCTCTCCAATAGAGATGCATGGAGGGGGCATATTGGCCACCACTTCTTGCGGGGGGTTTAAACCGCTCTGTTCATGGGGAGAGTGGGGCGCCATGCAGGAGATGGGGGGTAAATTGTTTACTCCTTTAAGCACAGATTCACAGTTTTACCAAGAGCACTAAAACAAATAATATTTTGGCACTGAGCTCCCCTCTGGCCTCTCTTTCTCAAAATTTACAGGACTGCAGAGGCCATGTAACAGCTACACTGCCCCTAAGTGATGCTTATAAAGAGCCATCACAACTGGCCAAATATTAACTAGTTACAATGTCCATGATTCTACTGATGTGGCCCTAAAAACTTGCAATATTGCAGCTGTCAGGGCATGCTGGGAGTTGTAGTTTCACAGCAATTTAAAAAAAAGATCTTTTAGAAATCATGCTACAAGGGCTAAGAAATGAAAGCTCGTGGTAATGCTCACTGTGGTGTGCTGAAGCTTTAACAAGAGCTTTTATTTCATAGCCGCAGTAGCATACCTGTACTCTGCACTTCCACCCCCTTCCGGGGATATTCTATTTGGTCGTTTTTTGTAGTTTGAGGTTCTCTTTTATGAATTAATAATAAAAGTTTAGTTTTAATTTGTGTGTACCCCTCCCCCCCCTGTGAACTAATTTGCCATCTACTGCTTGTGGTACACAGTGTTTTTACCAGCCATGCTGTGAATCTCTTTTTGAAATGTATCTGTCACCTCCGTATGAGTTACAGACACCAGCAGTCAGGGCACTAGAAGATAGAAATGACTGTACCTTTGGTTCATGTGGCGCAGTTTGTGAAGTTATAATGACGTTGTTTTCTGAGCCAGCACAACAGTCAGAGAGGCCTCTCCGACTGTTGGGCTGGATTAGAAAACGTCAATATTACTTTACAAACTGCGCCACATGAACCAAAGGTACAGTCATTTCTATCTTCTAGTGCCCTGACTGCTGGTGTCTGCAGCTCTGTACCTTGTATGTAGGTGACAGATGCACTTTAAAGGGATACTCCACTGGCCAGTGTTCCGTTTGCATTCAGAACATTTAATTCCGAACACTGTGCATGTGTTGCGGGGGTCGGCCATGCCCCCTCGGGATGTCAGGCCACGCCCCTTCAATGCAAGTCTATGGGAGGGGGCGTGGCAGCTGTCACACCCCCTCCTATAGACTTGCATTGAAGGGGCGTGGCCTGAAGTCATGAGGGGGCGTGGCCGACCCCCGCAGCACACGCACAGTGTTCGGAACTAAATGTTGCAAATGCAGCGAGAACACTGGCCAGTGGAGTATCCCTTTAAGTTAGTTCTATTTGTGCAGTGGTGTGATCTGTGACTAGCTTTGCTGCATTGTCCACAGAGATACCAAGGTAGTCTGAAACACACCTCCCCTCTCATCATAAGTTTATAGCTCTGCCTCCTCATATTGGCTGCTGTGTATAGCACATGTCTATTACAGTCAATGGAAACTTGGTTTATATTACAGCAAATACAGAAGGATTACAATGTAAAGACTATTAAACCACCATTGAGAAAAACATGACTATCATGTTACTGGTGCACATCGACTGAGAGGAACCAGCCTTAGTGAGAGGGAACCTGGAGGGTCCCCTCAATTGTACTATATGCTATTTGGTATTGTATTTCTGTAAATTAAAGGGGTACTCCACTGGAAAACACATTTTTTTTTAAATCAGTTGGTACAGAAAGCTAAACAAAGTTGTGGTATGCGGTGGGAGATGCAGGGCAGATTGAATTACCCTAGGGGCAGATGGCATTAACCCCTTGTATTCATGACGCCAGGGCATGGTTTATCCTCAACACCACCCGAAGGTATACCGCTGGATCCTGGGCTAGGCACGGGGGCAATAATGACTCTGATGCTAAGTTACAGACAATGGTAGCTTTACTGAGTGACAGATGGTACAGTCTATACAGTTCAGCCAGGCGACCAGTGACTTCAGAGACCTTAAGGATTTTCTGGGACTTGCAGTGGTTTTGGACAATTTAGTGCAGGCCACGTTGACTTGACAATGGATGACAGTGACTGACTTGATTTGACTGGAGACAGACTAAGCTGTGACTTTAGCTTACTTGTAGCTTACTTGTGGCTGCAGACTTGACTTGAGGCCTCCTATGACTCCAGACACACTCTTAGGCTTGACAGCACCTCAGCAAAAACTCAGGAACTAAGAGAAAGAAGAGACTCCTCCCAGGGCATTTATGGGGGAGACTCTGGTGGGGTTCCCTTGGTCACCCTTAAGTCACCTGGTCACTGATACCACCAGGGTAACAATCACATTACAACTGATGATCACATGTTAACCTTTCTTAACCCCTTAACGACCACAGATGTAAATGTACGTCCTGATTTGGCGGGACTTGCCGCACCAGGACGTACATTTACGTCCTGTGTATGACCGCGAGCATGGCAGGTTCCGGCTGCTATGACTTTCTGGCACCAGTTGCTAGCAGCCGGGGACCCGCCGGTAATGGCCGACATCCGCGATCACACGGATGTCTGCCATTAACCCCTCAGATGCGGTGATCAGTACAAAGGGTTAAAAAGCGCATGTTAAAATAGATGATCGGATCGCTTGCAGCGCTGCTGCGGGGATCCGATCATCTGTAATGGCAGACGGAAGTTGCCTCACCTGCCTCCATTCGTCTGATAATACTGATCAGTGCTATGCCCTATGTATAGCACTGAACAGTATTAGCAATCAAATGATTGCTATAAATAGTCCCCTATGGGGACATAAAAAGTGTAAAAAAAATATTTGAAAGATGTATAAATAAAAAGTAAAAAAAAAAGAAAAATCCCCTCCCCCCAATAAAAATGAAAATTGTCAGTTTTTCCCATTTTACCCCCAAAAAGCGTAATTTTTTTTTTTACAAACATATTTGGTATCACGCCATGCGATAATGTCTGAACTATCAAAATATAATGTTAATAATCCCATATGGTGAACGGAGTAAACATAAAAATGTTTTTGAAAAGTCCAAAAATGCTGCACAGATGACAGCACAAAAAATGAGCCCTCATACCGCCCTATATACTGAAAAATGAAAAATGTATAGGTTGTCAAAATAGGGCTATTTTAGATGACTGATTTTGTACAAAAAGTTTTAGATTTTTTAAAGTGGTACAAAAATATAAAAGTATCTAGCCATGGGTATCATTTTAATCGTATTGACCCACAGAATAAAAAACATGTCATGTTTACCGTAAAGTGTATAGTGTGAAAACGAAACCCTCCAAAATGTGGAAAATTGTGGTTTTCATTTAAATTTCCTCTCTAAAAATTTTTTTGGGGGGTTCGCCGTACATTTTATGGTAAAATGAAAGGTTTCATTACAAAATACAATTGGTCACGCAAAAGACAAGCCCTTATATGGGTCTGTAGATGAAAATATAAAAGAGTTATGGATTTTAGAAGGTGAGGAGGAAAAAACAAAAATGCTAAAATAAAATTGGCCTGGTCCTTAAGGTGAAAATGGGCTTGGTCCTTAAGGGGTTAAAGATACAACATTCTTATATACATAACAAAGGGGATAATATACAAATACAGTAGAACAGATGCAGGAGGGGCCCAAGGAACACTGCAGGGAGGCTGTCTGACAGGGCAGCAAGGGCACGGGGCAACAACTCCCGTACAGGGCCACCACAGATTTATAAATTACTTCTATTTAAAAATCTTAACCCTTCCAGTACTTATCAGCTGCTGTATGCTCCACCGGAAGTTATTTTCTTTTTAAATTTCTTTTCTGTTTGACCACAGTGCTCTCTGCTGACACCTCTGTCTATGTCAGGAACTGTCCAGAGTAGGAGCAAATCCCCATAACAAACCTCTCCTGCTCCTGACAGTTCCTGACATGGACAGAGGTGTCAGCAGAAAGCCCTGTGGTCAGACAGAAACAAAATTCAAAAAGAAAAGAATTTCCTGTGGAGCATACAACAGCTGATAAGTACTGGAAGGATTAAGATTATTTAATAGAAGTAATTTACAAATATATATGACTTTCTGGCACCAGTTGATTTAAAAAAATAAATAAATACATTCCGCCGGAGTACCCCTTTAAGAAGTGGTCAGCTGTTACAGACCTGCTTTATCCAGCTCCAGTATAGGTAAAATGAAATACAGATGATGGGGTTGAATATCAAAAATAGTGAATAATTGTCCTGTTTTGTTTACTGTCTCCACAATAACAATAAGAGCCAGCAATTGATTAATGTCAGAATTAAATCTAAGCGGAGTGTTTAACATTGTCAGAACCAATGAAGATCTAAAGTTAAACCTAAGCAGACTCCATCTCATCTGTCTCAGGGATGCCGCAGCAGTAATGATTGTCCCATTAGATTCAGACGTAGACGGAGCAGCCGCTGGTTATCTCAGCTCTGCTTGCAGTGGGGGAATTGTCATATAGAGCAGAGCCCAATGTCTTTCCAATTCGGGTCTGTAAAAAAGAGGAACCATTATATTGTTTATACATTCATTGTAGTTTTAGTCAAAAAATCAATAAATGTGGTATCTACAATAAAATGCACTGCTTTTACAGTGCTGAAGAAACAATTCTTGTGTAAGAAATAACTCACAATTGTAAAAAAAAAGCTATTTATAAATAGTGGTTTATAAATTGATGAAAGGTTTATAAATAGTATGCAGTTTTTATTCCTTCATAGCAAATACACAATTTATCAGTTTATCATTACAGACCAATGTTTGATGAACCTATTAGAGACTATTTTGCCATTATAGACTGCAGGAAAAAAAAATTCAGTCGCAGCTATCAATATTCACTGTATGGACGAAAGTATTGGGGCACACCTGTTAAGTATTACATTTAAAGGGGTACTCCGCCCCTAGACATCTTATCCCCTATCCAAAGGATAGGGGATAAGATGTCAGATCGCCGGGGTCCCGCTGCTGGGGACCCTGGGGATCGCTGCTGCAGCACCCCACTATCATTGCTGCGCAGAGCGAGATCGCTCTGCACGTAATGACGGGCAATACAGGGGCCGGAGCATTGTTACGTCACGGCTCCGCCCCTCGTGACGTCACGGCCCGCCCCGTCAATACAAGTCTATGGGAGGGGGCGTGGTGGTCATCACGCCCCCTGCCATAGACTTGCATTAAGGGGACGGGCCGTGATGTCATGAGGGGTGGAGCCATGACGTCACGCTGCTCTGTCCCCTGTATCGCCCGTCATTACGCACAGAGCGAACTCGCTCTGTTCAGTAATGATGGCGGGGTGCCGCAGCGGCGATCCCCGGGGTCCCCAGCAGTGGGACCGCGGCGATCTAACATCTTATCCCCTATCCTTTGGATAGGGGATAAGATGCCAGGGGCAGAGTACCCCTTTAACTCGGGTGCCCACCAATACAATCTGCCTTGACAGGCATTGGGGAAAGACTAGGTTATTCTAAATAGTTCACTGTACTGCAACAGTGTACTGTAATAGGAGCCACGGCTGCAACTAGTCAGTTCATGACATTTCTTTCCTTCTAGATCTTCAAGATCAGTGGTGTAATGGAAAAGTGTAAGCATTTAGGAACTGCAGCCACACAGTGGAAAATGTAAAGTTGTAGAACAATTGAATGAATGTGGAGTTGTTGAATACAGAGGCACATAGGGGGAGATTTATCAAAATCTGTGTAACGGAAGAGTGGTGCAGTTGCCCATAGCAACCAATTAGATTTCTTCTTTCATTTTCAAAGAGGCCTGTAAAAAATGAAAGAAGCAATCTGATTGGTTGATATGGGCAACTGCACCACTCTTCCTCTACACAGGTTTTGATAAATCTCCCACATAGTGCAAATAAGTCAGAAATGTTCTCAATAACTGAAAAGGTTCAAACCTCATTTGTCATCAAAATCAGCATAAAACCTGTGCCCTACCAAGAGCTTTAAGGCATGGGTTACTAAGGCCGAGCTGCATACAAGCCTTACATCACCAAGCACAATGCCAAGCCTGGGATGGAGTCATGTAAAGCACACTGTCACTGGACTCTGGAGCAGTAAAAGCATGTTCTGGGGAGTGACAAATCACACTTCTCTATCTGCAGTCTGATGGATGAATATGGGTTTGGCCAGGAGAATGTTTCTTGCCTGTCTTCATTGTACTAAATATAACGTTTGGCAAAGGATGGATAATGCTACAGGGTTGTTTTTCAGGTATTGACGTAGGCCCTATAGTTTCTGTTAAAGGAAGATTATAAAGGGATTGGTGGGGATAAAACATGTTTTTTATATCATTGGGGGTGCTTTAAAGATAACAAAAAGTGATACTCATGTTCCCTCATCCCCTGCAGCTGCTGTCTTGATGGCTTCTCACTTGTGGGACTGGGAACCGTCCAAAGGGCAGTTTCTTTAATGCTTTAACATACCAAGATATTTTGACCAATTAAATGCTTCTACCTTTGTGGGGACCGTTTGGGGAAAGCTCTTTTCTGTTACACAATCAAAAGCAAGGTCCATAAAGGCATGGTTGACTGGCCCACACAAATTTGTGACCTCAACCCAATTGAACATCTGTAGATGGCCTAGAATGGAGATTTTGAGCCAAGCCCTCTAGTCCAACATTAGTGACGGACCCAAAATGCTCCTCAGGATAAATGGGCAGAACATTTTCACAAATGCACTCCGAAATCTTGTAGAAGGTCTCTGTAGAAGATCACAAGATACTATAACTGTGAGGGGGTGTGTGAGGAAGGGGGAGCTCCACATTAATTTGTATGGATTTAGAAGGATGTCCAATTGTAGCTACTTGCTTCATAGTTCTAGTCCATATGAATTGTGCAAGGAATTGTAAATTGTGGATATTATGACCATAACATATTATTACCATCATAATATAACTGATCAAACTCACTATACCGAGAACAATACTATCAATATTCAAAAGGCAAATAAAAGCGCCCCACCATGACCACGATCACAAAATATCACCATACTTTTACAGAAAAAAAACTCTACTATAAACAGACCAACATCACCAGTAATACCAGTACACAAGGGTAAAATAATACTAAGGGCACCAGGAACACGTTACCATTACAGTCACTTACTCATGCATCATACTGTTACTGAATAAAACCACTGCACATCTATAGGTCCCCAAACTGCAATAGTGTCCCCTTTGATCTCTTGTACAGTAAAAGTGGGTAGGTTAGTAAGTCCCCTATTAAAGGGAATTAATCATCAAATTTTACCATGTATAATGCTTGGCAATGCATTACATGTGGTAAAATCTGTATCCTCACCATCCCGGGGGATGTTTTTGCCTCAGGGATGATGAACACAAGTAGTCCCCTGGACAAGGACTTACACTTACCAGCACTCGTCGCTCCGCCCGTGGTCCTGCCCCATCGGCTTGATTGACAGCTTGCGTCCCCATCTGCTTAAGGAGCAGAGCAATTACGCGTTCCAGCAATCAAGCCGATGGGCAGGCCATTGCAAGAGCGACGGGGAGCAACTGGTACTGGTAAGTGTAGGTCCCCAACCAGGGGACTACTTGCAGGGTGGCTGGGGAACACTTTATAGATTCATATCGTCATGATCCCTAGGGGCAAAAACATCCCTGGGGATGGCAATGAAGAAGATTTTACTTTATTTTAGATTTTACGCATTGCCAGGTGTTATAAATGGTAAAATCTGATGATTGGTTCCCTTTAAGTAGGCACATTCCTCACAATAGGCAAGTAGATCCCTTATTAGATGTATGTACCACGGTAGGTAGTTCACCTATTAGGTAGGTCTGTGTCACAGTAGGCATGTAGTTCTCCAATTATGCAGGTTCCCCCCCCAGTAGTTAGTTTCACAATATGCAGGTATGTCCCCTAGTAGGCAGGGGTATTAGGTAGTACTTAGGTAGTTTTCTTATTAGGTATTTTCCCCCCAAAAGGCAGGTATTTCCTTAGGTAGGTAGTCCCCCCCCCTAGACAAGTATGTCATTAGGTAGGTAGCCCCCCATAGGTAGGTGTGTCCTCAGAAAGTAGGTTCACCCCTTAATAGGTACGTACATTCTTGGGAAGGTAGATTCCTCAATCCCAGTAGGTAAGTATGTCCTTAGGCAGGTAGTTATTCCATACAATAGATAGGTAGTATGTCCTAAGGTAGGTAGTCATTACATGTAGGTCTCAGTAGGTAGGCAGTTCCCCCCAGTAGGTGGGTATGTCTTTAGGAAGGATCGCCCTTTGCCAGTAGGTAGACAGTGGCCCCTTTGTTCCAGAATAAGTAAAATAAAAAAAGTTATACATCAGTACAAAATATAAATGAAAAAAAAAAAAACATACTTACCTCCAAGTCTTCCAGATTTAATACAGTCCAGCTACTTCCACAGTGCAGGCACTAAGGAGTGACATCATCAGCGCTTGCACTACGTCGGGCAGAGGGCACAGTTTGCTCTCATTGTAAGAGAAAGACGCTGCCTGACTTCATGGCAACAGCATCCCTTACTGTAGTACTGTATGCATCTGAAGTGGCAATAGCCTACATTTTTATGTTACATTATACCTTCAATTTCACTTCTCCACACAAAAAAAAACTCATGTACAAAGAATTTCAAGAATACATTTTCTCCAGAATATCTTGTAACCTCTGAACAGCAGGCTTACTAGCATATTCATGAGGCCGGTATCTGCATGGATGATGCTTGCCACACTGAAGTCGGTCAGTACATGATATGAACAGGGTCTTTTCTTTTTGCTTTAATATTTTAATGATTTTTCAGGAATTTGGGCACTGAGAGTTTTTCGCCAGTTACCGTATTTTTCTTTACCAAAACTGGGGGGGGGGGAGTTAGTGCGTCTTATACTGCGAATACACACCTATTGCGGCGGTCCCTGCAACCATCAACGTCGGGGACCCGTGGCTAATACAGGATATCACCGATCGCGTTGATGCCAACGGCTGTCCGGGCATGCTGGGAGTTGCAGTTTTGCAACATCTGGTGGTCCGCAGGTTGAAGATCACTGTTGGGTTCAGAATTTTTTTTTTCTAGATTTTGCACCTTTGGGTGCGTCTTATATGCCGGTGCGTCCTATAGGGCGAAAATTACGGTACTTAATTGTACCTCCAATATGGTTTCCTTTTTTTTTTTTTTTTTTTTGCAGATACACTTCCACTGCACAGTGACTCCAGTATGATGAACAAAATAAATAGACATTTGATATTGACAAGTCTTCCTGTAATATACAGTACACAGCATACAGGAGAGTACTCTACCTCAGGAGCACATTCTATTTATTTATCCATTAGGAGCTTACTGAAGGTAAACAGTGGATAACAGGCTCTTAGAGGGAAATGATAACCTTTATTAGCATGAGATCATTAGACGGAGGAGGTGTATCAGTGCATATGCTAAGTACATACCCCAGCTGTAGTGATGATGGTATGTGTGCTATGGGACTTCTAAAAGGATTAGGACAGTGGTCTTCAACCTGCGGACCTCCAGATGTTGCAAAACTACAACTCCCAGCATGCCCGGACAGCCAACGGCTGTCCGGGCATGCTGGGAGTTGTAGTTTTGCAACATCTGGAGGTCCACAGGTTGACGACCACTGGATTAGGAGAACGCTGGTTGACAAGATTTGGGATACAGGGTTTATAGAGGATAGCCAGGTGTGTGCTATGACTACTTCAGCTACACAGTTAAAAAGATTACCCTAATCTTAAAATTATGCAGCAGTGTAGCCTCTAGTTTTTTCATCTGTTTGTTCCTTTGACCCAAAGAAAAACAAACATTTTTTAAATATTCTCTTTTCCTATAGTTGTGCAATCTGTATACATCCTGCTTTAGTATTCCCTTTAGGCTTCCCTGAATTCCTAGTCAGTGCTGCTTAGATCTGATCACTATTGTATGTGCAAGTGATACCAAATGTTCTAATCCCTATAAATGTCACTATGTTACCATGAAGGTAACAGTGATAAGCATGTTCTGCTGCAGGGTGACCTGTAAATCATAGCTAGATTCAGCTAGTTTTACTACACAGCTCAAAAAAATAAAGGGAACACTTAAACAACACAATGTAACTCCAAGTCAATCACACTTCTGTGAAATCACACTGTCCACTCAGGAAGCAACACTGATTGACAATCAATTTCACATGTTGTTGTGCAAATGGAACAGACAACAGATGGAAATTATAGGCAATTAACAAGACACCCCCAATAGAGGAGTGATTCTGCAGGTGGTGACCACAGACCACTTCTCAGTTCCTATGCTTCCTGGCTGATGTTTTGGTCACTTTTGAATGCTGGCGGTGCTTTCACTCTAGTGGTAGAATGAGACGGAGTCTACAACCCAAACAAGTGACTGTGAACTTATGGAACAGTCTACCTCAGGAACTGGTCACAGCAGGAACAATTAACAGCTTTAAAACAGGATTAGATACATTCCTGGAACAAAATAAGATTAATGCTTATGAAGAAATATAAAATCTCATCCCTTCCCCAATATCGCGCCACACCCCTACCCCTTAATTCCCTGGTTGAACTTGATGGACATATGTCTTTTTTCGACCGTACTAACTATGTAACTATGTAACTATGTAGTGCAGCTTATCCAGGATGGAACATCAATGCGAGCTGTGGCAAGAAGGTTTGCTGTGTCTGTCAGTGTAGTTTCCAGAGCATGTAGGCGCTACCAGGAGACAGGCGAGTACATCAGGAGATGTGGGGGAGGACATTGGAGGGCAGCAACCCAGCAGCAGGACTGCTACCTCCGCCTTTGTGCAAGGACAGAGCCCTGCAAAATGACCTCCAGCAGTCCACAAATGTGCATGTGTCCACTCAAACAGTCAGAAACAGACTCCATGAGGGTGGTATGAGAGCCCGACGTTCACAGGTGGGGGTTGTGCTTACAGCCCAACACCGTGCAGGATGTTTGGCATTTGCCAGAGAACACCAAAATTGGCAAATTTGCCACTGGCGCCCTGTGCTCTTCACAAATTAAAGTAGGTTCACACATGTGACAGAGGTAGCCTGACTGCCATTAGGTACTGAGATGAGATCCTCAGACCCCTTGTGAGACCATATGCTGGTGCGTTGGCCCTGGGTTCCTCCTAATGCAAGACAATGCTAGACCTCATGTGGCTGGAGTGTGTCAGCAGTTCCTGCAAGAGGAAGGCATTGATGCTATGGACTGGCCCGCCCGTTCCCCAGACCTGAATCAGATTGAGAACATCTGGGACATCATGTCTCGCTCCATCCACCAATGCCACATTGCACCATAGACTGTCCAGGAGCCACCTCATCAGGAGCATGCCCAGACATTGTAGGGAGGTCATACGGGCACGTGGAGGCCACACACACTACTGAGCCTCATTTTGACTTGTTTTAAGGACATTACATCAAAGTTGGATCAGCCTGTAGTGTGGTTTCCACTTTGATTTTGAGTGTAACTCCATATCCAGACCTCCATGGGTTGATAAATTTGATTTCCATTGATAATTTTTGTGTGATTTTGTTGTCAGCACATTCAACTATGTAAAGACGAAAGTATTTCATATGATTTGTTCATTCATTCAGATCTAGGATGTTATCTTAGTGTTCCCTTTTTTTTTTTGAGCAGTGTATGATTACTAGTGATGAGCGGCATAGGCCATATTCGAATTCACATTATTTCACAAATATATGGATGAAAATTTGTCCTATTTTCACAAATTTCACATATTCGTTCACTTTTTTTCATGCAAAATTCGTAATGAAATTTACAAAATGCGCATGTGCGATTATATCTTTCACCTATTTTCTATTGGTTGCTAGGGATGTTGCCAACCTCTGACAACTGTATTTGCATCCTTCTCATTAGCCCACAAGCTAAAAGAAGGGAGGGATCAGTGTCCTCTGGAGTGACGATATTTGCAAATTTTTGCATATTTGCCTTCTTTGGACCACAAGCTAGAATAAGGGAGGGATGATCACTTTTTATTTACACAGTACATATCATTGTGATGTGTACTGTGGAAAAAAAATGTAAAAAAAATATATTAATCATAATATATTCATCATAATGAAAATATTTTGCTATATTCTAAATATTCGCGAAATTGCGAAGTGCCGATATTCGCAATAAAAATTTGCTATTCGAATATTCGCGCTCAACACTAATGATTATTCACTGATATTCTACTATTGAGGATTGCCTATTAAAAACCAAAAGTTTCTCTTTATCAAGGTGCCCCCAAGGTTCTGGGGGCTAAGTAAGGCATCAGACATCCTCAGTAGTACTATAAAAGCTCCATTTATGATGGCATTTAAAAATCCCATATCTTCTCTTAGATTGCCATATCTTATGCACAATCAGGATGCTATATACATATACTCCCCTCTTACCACTCTCAATATTCTGGTTAGTTATTTTCGAACAGAGCTTGTATGCTCCCATTTAACCAGGGCTGAACTGTATGCAAGTAGAACACATACATGGACTCTCGCATAGTTGCCTAGCCAATGAAAGCACAGCACAATACTCAGTCCCTACAGCCATGTCGCTACATAGTGCTGGTGAAAGTACACTGAAGAGGCTGATGGGGAATTATAGATTGCATGTGGAGGAGAGAAGGGGTTAATGATGTACTAGGTTTCTAAGGTGCCGTGTGAGCAGAAATACAAGAAACAGGTTACACTAGGTGCTGCTGTGAGCAAAAGACAGGTTACACTAGATGTTGCTGCTGAGAAGCTGAAGTGAGGGAGAGATTACACTGCATAACTGTGGATATACGTCACCCATGAGCTTCATGGGTGGTAAGAAAGGAGTGGAAAGCCTTGATTTACCTTCTAGGAACAGTGTGCATTATATTTAGCAAGCAGACTGGTTCAGCTTGCGCGTACACAGCTAAGGCTTTTTTAGGCTGTCACCATCTGTCCTGCACATAGATGTTAAACCCCACCACACTTTCTGTAATTTTTTCCTGGGTCTCCCTGTTACTAGAGACAGAAATCACCTAACAACCGGCAGTAAACAGGAGACTGCGAAGAAGGGAAACATCTAGTGGCCAAGACTTTAGAGCTTTGTTTTCTCAGGTTATGATAAATTAATTGATATACAAACTTGATAAGAATCACATAAGCTACGAAATAGAGAGTAATGTCCACATAAAGGTAATCTGTCATCAGTGTCACCTGCACTAACCTGTTGGTACTAAGAATAATACTTACCAGCCCTGGTTCCATGCCTCCATTCCGCTACAATCCCTGTTGTTCTGTTGTTCTGGATATGCAAAAGTGTGTGAGCATATATTCACAGCTCTTCATCATATTTTGGCAGCTCATGTTGTTGTAATACACATTGGTGAAATGTATCATGTGTCTTTTTGTTGTCTTTGGGCTTTTTCTTTCCCTGCACAAAAATAAATAAATAAATAAATTGCTAGCTAATACATATCATACAATCTGCATAAACCATCAGAATCTATTTACAAGTACAGTACAGATTTAAAGCTGTGTTCAGTGATTTAGTTTACATTGAAATCTGCAGCATAAAATCTGCAGTTTTAAATCCTGTGCGTTAAATATGCACAAGACACTGTATGTGTGAATACACCTTTAATTAGCATCTTGTTCCACCAAATATTCATAATTTTGCCATTGATAAATCTCCCCATAAAACTTATGTTTAAGAGATGAAATGTATAGATTTAGTGACCCTATGGGACAATTTGCAGATAAAATAATTCATACTGCCCTTTTTAAATAAATTTGGATCTGAGCACTATCCCCAAGAATTGTGCCAAAACCGATAAAATAGACTTTAAAAGCATTAAACCAGTAATGAGAAACTGGTTGTTCTACAGCATATCAGTAACATAGTGTTCACATGTGGTTAATTTGTGGGGAATACGCAGATTCTTAAAACTCCTTATTACTTCAAGTATTGCAGTGAACAAGTTGAAACATGAAGAGGAAAACAACTAACAACATCTATAGCAACTAAGGCTGCATTCACATCACGATTTCACACGGGGTTGACCACGATTTCAGACCTGAACAAAAATCGTGTGAAATCGGATGCGGATCAAATCGGATGTGTGTAATGGTTCCGATTTTTTAATGGAGGTCAATAGATCCAACTTTATATACGATTTCATACGATTTTAAGTTATAAAAATAGTGTACTCTGGTTGGATGGAGAAATTGGAGAAATCGTGTTGTGAATGCAGCCTAACAACAACTAACAACATTTGTAAAGAAAGCATTCTATGTGGGTGGCACAGTGCTGGGACTTGTGGTCCAAATGGCAATCTTGGTGCTCAGTTGACTCAGTGACCTGACTCTGGTCTCACAAAACTCTAGTATCAAAGGAAAAAGAGCAAGTGACACTATGACTCTACCTTCTTTTTGTCTCATCCTCTTTTACCTTATATAAATATACAGTATCTGACATAAGTGAGTCCACCACTTGCATTCTTGTAAATATTTTATTTCTTTTCATGTGACAACACTGAAGAAATGACCCTCTACAATGTAAAGTAGTGAGTGCACAACCTGTATAACAGTGTTTAATGTTGTGTTCCTTCAAAATAACTCAGTACACAGCCATTAATGTCTAAACCTTGGCAACACCCTCAAGTGGAAATGTCTAAATTGGCCTCAATAAGCCATTTTCTCTCCCCAGTGTCATGTGAACCATTATAGTGTTACAAGGTCTGAGGTGTGAATTGGGAGCAGGTGTCTTAAAATTGGTGTTATTGCTCTTACACTCTCCAATACTGGTCACTGGAAGTTCAACATGGCACCTCACGGCAAAGAACTCTCTGAGGTTTTAAATTGTTGCTCTACATAAAAACTGCTAGGCTATAAGAAGATTGCCAAAACCCTGAAACCGAGCTGCAGCATGGTGGGCAAGACCATACAGTGGTTTCACGGGACAGTTTCCACTCAGAATAGGCTTTGCGATGGTCAACCAAAGGAGTTAAATGCACGTACTCAGCGCCATATCCAGAGATTGTCTTTGGGAAATAGACATATGAGTGCTGCCAGTATTGCTGCATAGGTTGAAGGGGTGGGGGGTTAGCCAATCAGTGTTCAGTCCATATGCTGCACACTGCATCAGATTGGTCTGTATGAATGCCATCCTAGGAGGAAGCCTTTTCTAAAGATAAAGCACAAGGGCCCGCAAACAGTTTGCTGAAAATAAGCAGACTAAGGAAAGGGATTAGTGGAATTATGTCCTGTACTCTGATGAGACCAATATAAACTAATTTGGTTCAGATGGTGTCAAGCATGTGCGGCAGCAACCAGGTGAGGAGTACAAAGACAAGTGTGTCTTGCCCACACTCAAGCATGGTGGAGAGAGTGTCGTGGACATTTCCACTTAGGGGTGTATTCACTTTTTTTTTGCCAAGGTTTAGACATTAATGGCTGTGTGTTGAGTTAAACTCTGTTATACAGGCTGAGCTCTCTTTACATTGTAGCAGAGTGTCATTTATTCAGTGTTGTCCCATGAAAACTTATAATAAAACTTTTACAAAAATGTGAGTGGGTACTCTGTTATGTGAGATACTTTATCTCTCTATTTACAGTATCAATTTCTCTAAGATTAGTCTCAAACACCTTACGATTTGTAAGTATAAGCCAATTTACTTACAATCTCTCTCTCTCTTTGTATCCATCTATATCCATCATCTCAGGCATACCCATTTTTATACATACACAATAATACATATATATATTACATAATAATAAATAATATTCTTTCAAACATCAGACTGCACTAAACTGTTGCTGCAACCTGTGTTTGTAAAGTAAAAAAAAAGCTGTTCAATCCCCTTTCATACTAAATAACATCTTTTTTGTTTCTAGTATTGAAAAAAAACAGAGGAAATTAGCAGAAACATATATAAATGAATCCTTTCATATATCACGTAGAAAGTTGATACCAAAGTTGATAACACTGAGCTCTAACTTCAAACCTGCGTGTTTCAAGAGATCTGATGCTGGTACTTGCGTGGCATTAGATATACGT
Organism: Hyla sarda; assembly: GCF_029499605.1. Lineage (NCBI taxonomy): Eukaryota > Metazoa > Chordata > Amphibia > Anura > Hylidae > Hyla > Hyla sarda. The sequence goes on from NC_079191.1 coordinate 169,732,008, forward strand.
TACTCATATATAGAAAACCTTTTAAGCCATTCAGATGTTACTGTGCCATAAAAATGTGCCCGCATATCCCACACAGGTAATGTTCCCAAGGAAAAATGAATAATCAGGTTACCACCATCAATTACGCAGGAAAACAACATGACACACTGTTGATTCACGGAAGCGCAGGACAGTGACACAGGCATTTATTTGGTTAAATGACCTGCAGAAAGCATTAATGTTTTAAAGCTTATAGAAAGGTTAAGCAAACTGTATACACATTACACTATAGAGAGAAAGAAAATCTGAAAGAGAGAGAAAAAAAAAAAAAAAGCCTTTCAGGTTCTTTTTCATCTGGGTGGTTCTAGTGATTTATCTACTTTGGGTAATGGTGCGTAAAAGTGGTGGTTATCTCAGGGAAGAGGGGGAGGAGGGAGTTCTTCCTACACTGACGTCACAGGGAGAATTTAAAAGGGGGCTAAGGAGATCCCAGGAGCAGAAGCAGAAGGAGTCGACACAGCAGGTTCTCATAGCCCTGTCTCTGCTATCAGCCTACAGAAGTTCCTGAAGACATGCAGTCCTGCCGAGTGCGCTGTGCCCTGACCCTTCTCTCCCTGGCCTTGGCTGTGAGCTCTATCTCAGCTGCACCTACAGACCCGAGACTTCGCCAATTCCTGCAGAAATCACTCGCAGCAGCAGGGAAACAGGTATGAAATCTTCTTCCTTTTATGACTTTTTGTCCTGCTAATATTTACAGAGATTTGTCATATTATTATTATTATTTTTAATCTGGAAACAAACTTTACTAGGTGAGAATAAAATGTAACAGTAAGCTATGTGAACATATTCATCTTTATGCATTTTATTAGACTAATAGTACAACATAGGCATTAAAAGGTGTCCCTGCTCTTTTGTTAGGGCTAATTGGATTTGATATACCAGTTTTATGACAAATGTTCATGGAAAGCAATGTGCGTAGTAGAAAGCAATGTGCGTAACTAATAAAAGGTAGAATTTAGAGCAGCGTCTATGACTCTGATATGGTTAAAACACCTACCGTAGCTTGCTAAGGTGCTGAAACGACTGAGCTGTCCGAGGTGCTGAGTAGAAACATTGTGTTATCCTAGATGCTGATGATGATATAGATCATTGGTCTCCAAACTGTGGACCTCCAGATGTTGCAAAACTACAACTTCCAGCATGCCCGGACAGCCGTTGGCTGTCCGGGCATGCTGGGAGTTGTAGTTTTGCAACGTCTGGACATCCGCAGTTTGGAGACCACTATTAGAAATGTGACCTTCCTGAAAAAAATATCTTTATCTTTCCAATGGTCAAAGTTTGCCATTTATATCATGTAGAAATATCTTTATTATGTATGGTATATCAATGTCAATGCGTAACCAGGAATCCCGATCCTACACGAGGAAGGGCCACTTATTGACATGGGATAGGGCAAAAAAAAAGTTAGAATAAAATAAATGAAATGAATGCTCTGAGAAATATAATATTGCAGAAAGTAAGAAGTTTGTCGACAGAGAGACGTATAATCCTGACTGTAAAGTGAACAGGGTTTCAGCACCCGGGAGAGCACCTCCTATGCAGATATCAGGTTACAACTTCTAATGTGTTGCTATGAGACTGTGTTTTTTTTTTTTATGTTTACATATTTTAACACATTAAAACATGAAACAGTTTTGTTGATAAATTTGATTTCTGCCACTTAATCTGTTATCGTTTTTCCTTTCTAGGAATTGGCCAAATACTTTTTGGCAGAGTTGCTATCAGAACCATCACAGACAGAAAATGAAGCCTTGGAGTCGGACGACCTGCCAAGAGGTGCTGAACAAGATGAAGTAAGATTGGAACTAGAAAGGTCTGCAAACTCCAGTCCGGCTCTGGCACCTAGAGAACGCAAAGCTGGTTGCAAGAACTTCTTCTGGAAAACCTTCACATCTTGTTAGCCTCCACTGAATCTCTCCCTACTGTTTGGTCCTTTATTTTCCTACTCCTTAAATCCCCCCCAAAAAATAAAAAGAAATAAACAAAGCCTTTACCACAGGAACCGAAGACTGTAAATACCACACACAGTTATGGTGAATACTAATGTTAATTTGGAGTTGTTTAATAAAAACTTTTAGTTGAAATTGTAAATTATTTGCTTGGGTCGTGATTTCTCAATAGCTCTTATATGCACTTTTCAATTCTCACAGATGTACTATTTTTAATTATTTGTCGCAATAAAGTGTGTTTCAAAGTACTCATTTTATATTTTGTCTGATTTTTATTTTTATTTTTTTATTCCATTGTTATTAGTAAATATCCTAGGATAGTAGAGAAAAGTCTACATGCCATGGTATCACTAGGTATCACATCAGGGAGTGCGTATGCAGGAGTATTGGACTGAACAGCTTGCAGACTTCAGTGAGGATTCATTTATAAGAAGCCAACAGTAATCAATGTACATTGTTTAAGACAGTGGATGCTTTAATCCTTCCCTTTATCGCTAACATTAGCGTAGCAATTCAAATGTTATCTTTTCCATGAAAAGCCTTCCGGCAAAAAAATAAAAAATAAAAGACTATAATGATTTAATTATTCAGCATAATATATAGCATGAACTTTTTTCATTTTGCTAGTTCACTCATTGAATATAATGGGAGCTGTTTAGAATGAAATGACTTTGCCTAACCTTGTAGCATTCAGCTCTGTTCCAGCAAATTGTTGGTTACAGTGTGACAGCTGGATGGGATCGGGTCACTTTGTATCCAGGTTCTTTTCCATCAATTGATATAGTTGAACCTTTAAGATGTTAACCATCTACTTATTTTTTTATATATATATATATATATATATATATATATATATATATATATAAAATAAGAAACAAGTAACTTGTTCTCAAAAGCAATTTGAACAGCATACGTTTTCATTCTCTTTATCAAGGCTATTTCTGTATGCTTTCTGAACGACAGTAAGTTTAGCAAATGCAAAAAGGCAAATGTGCATATCTAGTGTAGACTACGGAAGGAATGGTGCTAACACACAGACATATACACACAGTATCAACAATTCATTCACCATGTTTTTCCTTGACACAAGCAGTTAATGGCAGCAGCCCTAATGGGATACTGCTATTATTTTTTGTGCGGTGGTGAATTACATGTTTTTTTTATTACTTATTACCAATTAATTATATTGTGTTTTATTTTACGGCATACCTCTTTGTCATTTTTTTTTCAATCCCAGTGAAAGTTAAAATTTCATTTGTGGACTGTATTAGCAAACGCTTTCACAATACAATTGTTCATACAAGTGGTTCAAGGAATCTTTTGTTAACCCTTCTTATAATCCATAACAAATGCCTTCAATAGCATACAGCTTTTTTATAGCTTTTTTTTTTTTTCTAAAACTTTATTAATTTATCATGTAAGAATATATCAATGTCGTAGATGGAGTTCCCTTCCCAGGACTCCCGTTATGAGCTAGAGATAAGAATGGATGGATAGAGTGTCTCTCATTTAGGAAATGTATTATGTGCAGCATCGCCCACTGATAAACTATGGTTTTCATACTTTTTTAATGTGGCTCAATACTACTCTGAATGCTGGAGGGGGTGCTCCCATACCTCCTGCACACTGGTTAATCACACATGGAAGAGCAGGAAGCCTATTTCTGCCTCTAGGAGTAAACTCCAGCTACAACGAAGAGCAACTACTCGACACGTAAGCAGCATCCATGAATAATATGAAATAAATATAAAGGATGTGGTTGTCATCCTGATGAATTATTGCTTTGTTACATTGAGCCACTAAATCCCTTGAGTATGATTCTGCTATAAGAGCTGCTGAGATCTCAAGGTATTACAGCAGCAGCAGTGGTGGATTCAGTAGACCAAACGTGGGCCTCCCCTTCCTTACCCCTACTATGCTACCCCTATATCATGTCTGTAATAAACGCCACCTTCCTGTGCTATCAAGTTTAGTTCTGGTGAAGCAGTAAGCCCTTGTTATTTGCTGCTATCATTCATCATCATTGTCCCTCATCGTCTGTTTAACTATTGTTTTGTAGCCAGGGCTTGAAGAGGGACCATTGATGAACAGATATATTTATAAAAAAAAAAAAAAAATCAATATGTACAAGAATATGGAGACACCGAACATTTCACCATGACCTAGATGAATAACTACACACTGAAAGTACTACAGTCCTAGTATAACCAAGAAATGGATAGTTACATATGAAAACAGTGAGGTACTACAAGTCCCACCATTGCTTAATAATTTATAATTGTAAAGTTAATCCTCAGGCACTACAAGTCCCCAAAAAACTGAGGTACAAGTCCTAGCATAACCTGGGAAATAATAAATAACCAGGGTTAGTGCAAGATTAATCTATCCTATAATACTAAGGCTGGTGAATTGGACCGTCAGTACACCTCTTAAGGGTTTGTTAAGGAGACCAGGCTCATTTTATTAGGTTAGCAGAACTAGGGAAGTATGTTTAGGTGAGTGTCCATCTCTCCTTTCCTCTCAGGCTTAGCACATTCCTTATTTGTGCAGCGAATGAGAGAAACAGGCACTCCATAGAGTAGTAACGTAAAAACCCGTGGTGAAATAATGATACAAATTACTTGCTCACCCTGGGTGGTTGTGCAACTTCGTACACAACAATGATGTGAGCGTAGGATAATAGTAGGTCGACTGCTGCCCTCCGGTAGACATTTGCAATGTAGCATAAGGCTTCAAAGGAACCCGGCTCAATCGGCGCTGAACGACCACAACAGGTGAACGGTTAAAAGGAGTTTATTTGACCAGAATGCAATGCGTTTCGCTGCGCATGCGCAGCGAAACGCATTGCATTCTGGTCAAATAAACTCCTTTTAACCATTCACCTGTTGTGGCCGTTCAGCGCCGATTGAGCTAGGTTCCTTTGAAGCTTTATCCTACACTTATTTGTGCAGCGACAGAGGTTGAAGAGGAGGAGTTGATACATGAGCCTGCTGGGGAGGAAGACACGATTCTGCAGGGACAAAATGACACTGATTCTACTAATAGGGCTGCCCAAACCACCTGTATGATAATCCACCCCTGAGCACCACCCTATAAAGAATATTCAGTATACTGCTTCTCTCCTCCATATTGCATGTGTTTATTTCAAGGGGTCAAATAATAACTTTAAAAGACTGTGGTATTTTGGTTCATTAGAATAATTAGAAAACATAAGTAGACATTGTTTTTTTTCATTCTTTTATGGCAGACATGGCTTTAATGTTAAATCATCTTGTAGATATATATTTCTACAAGATGCATTTTTAACATTCTTAGGGCCAGATTGTTTTTCAGTTACTCCTTGTATTGGCCTTTGAATCATAGGAACAGCCAGATACTCCTGAAAGTTAGCATCTGCTTTAGAGCTGTTTAAAGAGAACCTCTCAGATATAATATGCTATGCTGCAAACAGTTTCCAGCAGTTTACCCCTTATGTTGATATATGGCATGGATGTATAACAATAGGGACCAGCAAACTATTTCCAGCAGTTTACCCCTTATGTTGATATATGGCAGGCATGGATGTATAACAATAGGGACAAGCAAACAGTTTCCAGCAGTTTACCCCTTATGTTGATATATGGCATGGATGTATAACAATAGGGACAATCAAACAGTTTCCAGCAGTTTACCCCTTATGTTGATATATAGCATGGATGTATAACAATAGGGACAAGCAAACTGTTTCCAGCAGTTTACCCCTTATGTTGATATATGGCAGGCATGGATGTATAACAATAGGGACAAGCAAACAGTTTCCAGCAGTTTACCCCTTATGTTGATATATAGCATGGATGTATAACAATAGGGACAAGCAAACTGTTTCCAGCAGTTTACCCTTTATGTTGATATAAAGCATGGATGTATAACAATAGGGACAAGCAAACTGTTTCCAGCAGTTTACCCCTTATGTTGATATATAGCATGGATGTATAACAATAGGAACAAGCAAACTGTTTCCAGCAGTTTACCCCTTATGTTGATACATGGCATGGATGTGGAGAATCTAAACCCATTAGCTGGCAGTGTGTGACCTAAAAAGAGTTAACATGGCCTGAAAAGTGTCACCACTGCTGCTGACCTGCCTACACACTGCAAGTACTAGATATATAATACATATTTGCCACTTCACAGCTGTTACGTAGATTTTATGACTGCAATGGGGTGTACTTATGTCTGGATGCAGTTAGACACAAGAATGTGGGGAGACAACTGGATATTGGGATGTCAAAGAAATCAGATCACGTCTCCTGAGGAAGCTCAGCATTGAGCGAAACATATGTTGGGGCTTATGCAAACGGTGGTATGGCATGTTTGTATGGTATTTTGCTGGGACTTTTTTGTGTTATATTCTGTCTCCTTTCTAAGTTTGCCTTTCTTTGACTGCACTGTGCACTTTATTGATGTACTTGCATACATATGAATTAAGACTAAGCTATTGATTATTTTTCATTATGTGATTTACTCTGCCTTCCTCCACTCTGTTTTTCTGTATGAACTGATTTTGGTGCCTATTTATTTCTATTAAATGTTTTTAATATATGGTTATTTTCAATGAAGATGTATGTGATTAATTTATATCTGATGGTAGTATTATAATTTGGGGTGCTTTGGTTACTTCACACTAAACAGATTTGTGTTGGTTATTTCAGAATTATTGCCTGTTTCTTTTGTTGGAGGCTCATAAATCAGATGTGTAAAGCTGGTTAAACTGGTCCTTAGCACTATGGTACCAAAAGAGAAGTGCAAAAGTGTGTGTGTGAGACCAGGAGTCAATCCCCATACTAGAAACCTATGGGAGCTCCTATACAGCAGATAAGGGGACATCCTTCTCACAGGCTCTGAAGGACTCATCTTTTGCTTCCACAAATCCAAAGCCTTTATCAGGGCTCATAGCTGCAAATGCCTGAATTGAATAGTGTTCCTCAACGGACTATAGTAGCCAGTGCCGTGATCTGTATCTAGTCTGTAGTTTTGTTGCATTTCATACAGTTCTACAAACACCATCAGTTCGCTTTGTGCAGTAATTTCAGCCAGTCAAAAAGATTGTTGATAGGTAATACGTATCTAGCCTGTAGTGTTAATAGAGGTCTGTTGCATTTCATATAGTTACGCAAACACTGTCAGTAGGCATTGTGCAGTTATCTCAGCCAGTCAAAAAGCATGTTGATAGTAGATATGGGCACGGCCTGGCTGCTTGACTATATGGTCACGCCTTAGCTTAGCTCCGGTGAATCAAGCCTTTTCTAGCGACTACAAAGCACGTACCTGGGACTATACTACACCTACAGGTTCCAGAATCGCTCCTGATCATGCTGGTATGCAAGAAGAAGAATTTTAACCTCTTAAGGACCCAGGACGTATGGGTACGTCCTGGGTCCCGGTCCTGCGATATAACGTGGGGTCACACGGTGACCCTGCATCATATCATGGTGGGCCCGGCATCATAGTGAAGCCGGGATCCACCGCTAATAGCACCCGGCTAGCTCAGGGAGCTGTTCGGGATCGCCGCGGTGTAATCGCGGCATCCCGAACAGCTGTAGCACAGGAGCAGGTCTTCTTACCTTCTCCTGCGCTGTCCGATCGCCGAATGAATGCTTCAAGCCTGAGATCCAGGCTTGAGCTATCGCCGAAAACACTGATTGATCCATTCCTATGGAGATGAATCAATCAGTGTAAAAGATCAGTTAATGCAATGTTATAGCCCCCTATAGGAGCTATAATATTGCAAAAGAAAAGTGTAAAAAAATCATTAACCCTTTCAATTATCCCTTCCCCTAGTAAAAGTTTGAATCACCCGGCATTTCCAAGAATAAAAAAAAAACACAGTGTAAATAAAAATAAAAATAAACATATGTGGTATCGCAGCGTGCGGAAATGTCCCAATTATAAAAATATACTGCTTTTGAAACCGCACATTCAATGGCGTACGCGCAAAAAAATTCACAATTACAATAAAAAGTGATCAAAAAGTCTGATCAGAACAAAAATGGTACCGCTAAAAATTTCAGATCACAGCGCAAAAAATGAGCCCTCATAGTGCCCTGAACACACAAAAATAAAAAAGTTATAGGGCTCAGAAGATGACCATTTTAAATGTATAAATTTTCCTGCATGAATTCATGATTTTTTTCTGAAGTACGACAAAATCAAACCTATACAAGTAGGGTATCATTTTAACCGTATGGACCTACAGAATAAAGAGAAGGTGTCATTTTTGCCGAAAAATGTACTGCGTAAAAACGGAAGCCCCCAAAATTTACAAAATAGTGTTTTTTCATCAATTTTGTCGCACATTGATTTTTTCCCGTTTCAGCGTAGATTTTTGGGTAAAATGACTAATGTCATTACAAAGTAGAATTAGTGACGCAAAAAATAAGCCATCATATAGAATTTTAGGTGAAAATTTTAAAGAGTTATCATTTATTAAAGTTAAGGAGGAAAAATTGAAAATGAAAAAACCGAAAAAGCCCAGGTCCTTAAGGGGTTAAACAAGGGTCACTCACTAAATTTTATTTTTACTGAACCTGCGCCAAAGCTCCACAGAAGATCCATATCGGCCCCTCCGCTTCATGAGCCTTACATACTTGATGACGGAGCTCCTTCCACCTCGACTCCTGCCTCTCCTAAGAACCCCAGCCCGGCGCACTTACACGGCCAGGACGCCACTACCTCCCAAGGCGGTTCTCCCTCGCCGAGCCAAGCCTCTTCATCCTCAGGGAGCCCTCTGAATTAAAGGCCTCGCTATTCCTCTCCTACCTGGAACACCAAGGTAAACATAGGGGGTGACTGAATCTATGCCCGCTGATGATGGCGATGGACAGGGGGCTCTATCAGTATATGACCAGTCACTGACAGACACGGCTATGAAGGACATGCTCCTTGTTCAGAGATCTTTTTGCAAAGATGTGCAGCTTCTGTTTAAACCATTGCAAACCGCAGTCTAAATTTGGGGAATTTGCCAATTCACATAATGACCATATTGAGGCACATGAAACTGTGGAAGAAGATGTGGCCACTTTGAAGATCGTAGCCGCCGCAACAATATCAAGATCTGGGGGGTCCCTGAGACAGTCTCCCCTGTTTCTTCTGCCTCACTTTCTGTATCTGTTCCACACACTACCTATATCTGTCCCTCCAGGGGCGGACACAGACAACAGAGGGCCCCTGTGCAAAGAATGTGCCTGGGCCCCCCCCCCCCCCCCAAAAAAAAAGTAATATGCCATAAAATTGCACTGCAACTCACATTAATCTGCATTAGATAGGCAGCAGTTCCCCCACATTAGGTAGCATAGATTCCCCACATTAGGTAGCATATATTCCCCACATTAGGTAGCATTGCATAGTTTCCCCACATTAGGTAACGTAGCATAATTTCCCCACATTAGGTAGCGTAGCATATATTCCCCACATTAGGTAGCGCAGCATATATTCCCCACATTAGGTAGCGTAGCATAGATTCCCTACATTAGGTAGCGTAGCCCCACATTAGGTAGCGTAGCATAGCATATATTCCCCACATTAGGTAGCATGGCATAGATTCCCCACATTAGGTAGCGTAGCATATATTCCCCACATTAGGTAGTGTAGCAAAGATTCCCCACATTAGGTAGCATAGCATATATTCCCCACATTAGGTAGCATAGATTCCCCACATTAGGTAGCATAGCATATATTCCCCACATTAGGTAGCATAGATTCCCCACATTAGGTAGCATAGCATATATTCCCCACATTAGGTAGCATAGATTCCCCACATAAGGTAGCGTAGCATAACCCCAACAAACATACACACACACACACTCTCACTCACCCACACACTCTTACCTGGCCTGCACTACTTACATTTGCCCATGGGGACTTCCTGGCAGAGGTGCGCGCTATAAGTGACATCATCGCACGCTCTGCGCTGGACGTCAGCGTCCAGGTGCTTGCGATGACGTCACTCACTGCACGCACCTCAGCCAGGAAGTCCCCATGGGCAGATGTAAGTAGCAGTTTAGTGACTGGGCAAGACTGGTTTCCCTGTCATATGTGCACTGGCAGGGCTGCCATCAGAAATTTCGGGGCCCCTTACACAACTCAAGGCCTGAGACCCCCACCGATCACCTCGGTTGAAGTGGTTCTCCAGCTGTTGGAAAGCTAAAACTCCCATCATGTCTGGAGAGCCTCAGGCAATGGGAGTTGTAGTTTTGTAACAGCTGAAGAGACACAGATTGGACACAGTTTTACCCATCATCACTGCAGAACTTACAAGTGACTACAGCTCTGATGGGACAGTCATAAGAACACACAATGATGTCAGTGACCTGAGTGACGTCTTCTTTTCTTCTTCATCTCGTCCAGAGACCAGTTCTTCCTCCAGCTCCATCTTCTCTGCAGAGTCTGACATGCAGACATCATTGGCTCCTCACTGTCAGCAGATCCTCATCCTCTGCATGAAGACAATAATCATTATAACCTTGCCAGAAAGTGTAACCTAAATAAAATACTGCCCCACACTGTACCCTGAATATAATACTGCTATACACTGTACCCACTAAATATAACCCTGCCACACACTGTACCCTGAATATAATCCTGCCACACACTGTACCATGAATAGCATACTGCCATACACTGTACCCACTAAATATAATACTGCTATTCACTGTACCCACTAAATATAATACTGCCCCACACAGTACCCTAAATAAAATACTGTCACACACTGTACCCTAAATAAAATACTGCCCCACACTGTACCCTAAATATAATATTGCCAGACACTGTAACCTGAATACAATACTGCTGTACACTGTACCCACTAAATATAATACTGCTATACACTGTATCCACTAAATATAATCCTGCTACACACTGTAACCTGAATATAATACTGCCACACACTGTACTCCGAATATAATACTGCCACACATTGTACCCACTAAATATAATACTGCCACACACTGTACCCTGAATATAATACTGCTATACACTGTACCCTGAATATAATAATACTATACACTGTACCCTGAATATAATACTGCTACACACTGTGCCCACTAAATATAATCCTGCCACACACCGTACCCTGAATATAATAATGCTATACACTGTAACCTGAGTATAATACTGCTATACACTGTACCCACTAAATATAATCCTGCCACACACTGTACCCTGAATATAATACTGCTATACACTGTACCCACTAAATATAATCCTGCCACACACTATACCCACTAAATATAATACCTCTTATCCTCTGTGTCCTCATCATTCCTCATCACCCCCATAACCCCTGCCAAACCTCTCCTCAACACTACTATAACCACCCCCGCACCTCTCCTCATCATTACTATAACCCCCCCACACCTCTCCTCATCACTACTATAACCCCCCCCAGGCACCTCTCATCACTACTATAACCCCCCCCCCACACCTCTCCTCATCACTACTATAACCCCCGCACCTCTCCTCATCACTACTATAACCCCCCCACACACCTCTCCTCATCACTACTATAACCCCCCCCACACACCTCTCCTCATCACTACTATAACCCCCGCACCTCTCCTCATCACTACTATAACCCCCCCACACACCTCTCCTCATCACTACTATAACCCCCCCCACACACCTCTCCTCATCACTACTATAACCCCCGCACCTCTCCTCATCACTATTATAACCCCCGCACCTCTCCTCATCACTATTATAATGCCCCCTGCATATCTCACCACCCCCATAACAACCCCCTGCACCTCTCTTCACCCCCATAACACCCTCCTGCACCTCTTATCACCCCCATAACCCCCCCTGCACCTCTCATCACCCCATAACACCCCCCCCCTCATCACCCCCATAACACCCCCTGCATCTCTCATCACTCCCATAACACCCCCTGCATCTCTCATCACCCCCATAACCCCCCCTGCATCTCTCATCACCCCCATAACCCCCCTGCACCTCTCATCACCCCCATAACCTCCCCATGCACCTTTCATCCCCCCATAACACCCCCTGCACCTCTCATCCCCCCCATAACACCCCCCTGCACCACTCATTACCCCCATAACCCCCCCTGCATCTCTCATCACCCCCATAACCCCCTGCACCTCTCATCACCCCCATAACCTCCCCATGCACCTTTCATCCCCCCCATAACACCCCCTGCACCTCTCATTACCCCCATAACCCCCCCTGCATCTCTCATCACCCCCATAACCCCCCTGCACCTCTCATCACCCCCATAACCTCCCCATGCACCTTTCATCCCCCCATAACACCCCCTGCACCTCTCATCCCCCCCATAACACCCCCCTGCACCTCTCATTACCCCCATAACACCCCCTGCACCTCTCATTACCCCCATAACCCCCTGCACCTCTCATCACCCCCATAACCTCCCCATGCACCTTTCATCCCCCCATAACACCCCCTGCACCTCTCATCCCCCCATAACACCCCCTGCACCTCTCATTACCCCCATAACCCTCCCTGCACCTCTCATTACCCCCATAACACCCCCTGCACCTCTCATTACCCCCATAACCCCCTGCACCTCTCATCACCCCCATAACCTCCCCATGCACCTTTCATCCCCCCATAACACCCCCTGCACCTCTCATCCCCCCATAACACCCCCTGCACCTCTCATCCCCCCATAACACCCCCTGCACCTCTCATTACCCCCATAACCCCCCCCTCTCATCACCCCTATAACACCCCAAGCACCAGTTCCCCTGCACCTCTCATCACCATTGTAGTCTGCAAACAACATAGCCCCCATCCAACACCCCCCCCCCCCCACACACACACCCCGTTCACTTACTCTGCCGGGGTTCGGTGCAGCTGCTGCTCCTGTCAGAGTGTCACTGCACGGGGAGGATCCGTCGGGAGGCTGCTGGACTGGAGATCGCGCCGGGACAGGTCAGGTGACTGGAGTAGACGTGCGTGCCTGCGCGGGGCACGTCGACTCCCATCAGCCCCTGGCCTGTCCGGCCCTGCCGTACTTCTTAAGGGGCCCGCGCCCTAGAAAGAGCGGGCCTCATAGTCCTGCGGGCCCCCCAGACTATGAGGCCCGGCCCCGGTCATAGTTCTGATGGGTACCCAGCCAGGAGTCAGTGAGTGACAGTCGCAGTCACTCACTGACTAGCCGGAAAAAAAAAAGTACAGGGACGTCCGGGCCTCCCTGAAGCTCCGGGCCCCATACAAGTGTATGGGTTTACCCCCTGATGGCGGCCCTGTGCACTGGGTCCGATGGTAGGACCGGCCCAGCGTGTGAGGGCGGGCCGGGCCCCCTCCCACGCTGGGCCCCTGTGCAGCTGAACCGGCTGCACAGGCGATATGTCCGCCCCTGTGTCCCTCAACCTTTTTTTGATAAAGCCAGACACAATGAGGGACATTTATCAATGTTTGCTTATGTATTCTTTTTTTTAGTAATTTTTTCCTTACTTTTTTTTTGCTTATGTGTGACTTATTTATCAACTGGTTTCAGCCTGTTGATAATTTTCTTTCACGTAAGCAATTTTTCCTTTTTTACTTTGGTAGTAGCTTTTTCTGCTCCATGTTTGAGCTGTAGTAAATTTAGTCAATTTTTAACGCTGTTGCGACTTTTTTTTGCGCAGTTGCGACTGTCGCAGTTAATAAATACCTGACTACCCGTAGTCCATTTTAAAATTATTACTACATAGTAAATTTTAGGAAAACTTGCTTTTCTCGCTTTCCAGTCAAAATGTCACACGAAAAAAAGTTAATAAATACCTGACTACCCGTAGTCCATTTTAAAATTATTACTACATAGTAAATTTTAGGAAAACTTGCTTTTCTCGCTTTCCAGTCAAAATGTCACACGAAAAATCGTGTAGTCGCAGTTGCGACAATTTTGCGACAATTATAGTAAAGAAAACCTGACTAAACCCGTTGATAAATGTCCATAATTGTCTCTCAATTCCTGTGGGCAGGAAATAAACAGTGGTTGGCGATGTCCCTTTTAACCAAGACAACGGCAGTGGGTGGAATGGGAGCCCCGGATCTACATGGGTACTATATCGCTACTTTAGTTGGACTCCTACGGAGTTGGTGGAAAGCTATTCTTGCACTTCCATGGGTGCAAATTGAACAAGCTACGGTAGCTCCACACCAGATCAGAGATGTCCTTTTATTACCCTTTTGGAAGCCACTGTCCCTCCCTACTTCCAACTCCATCATTAAGGCCTCTTATGCAGCATGGATCAAATACCTCTCTATAATACCTTCCACGTAATCACCCAACATACAAATATTGCCACTCACTGTGATCCAATCTACGCTTACACAGCTGGATGTTCATTCTCAGATAGCCAAAGGCCTCACACATGTCAGACACCTTTATTCCTCAGGCACCATATCGCCATTTCGACACTTACATGATTCCTTTTCCATTCCTCACAATGACTTTTATAAATATTTACAAGTCAGGCACTTCTTACACTCTCTTACAACCTCAGGGCTGGGCACACACAACCGCACTTTTCTATTTCTATCGAGCAACTTGCAAGGATTACAACCCATATATTCTGCGTACACACAGTCCCACATTTTTCACAAATCTTATCCATTCCATATGTGGGATTAAAGATAAATATATCGGAGGCCACATGGAGAGCTGCTTTTACATGGCCAATCTCTGCTTTTAGGTGGGTTTCTCATATTTAATCAGCAAAATGTACCCAGATGGGTTTTCACATTGCTAGAGTAACTGTGGTCATACGGGCACAATAATTCATATTCTCTGGGAGTGTCCCTTAATAAAACCATTTTGGGACGCCTGTAGAGTGCTTTTGGAAGACATATTAAATATTTAAATTTGGACGCTACGTTTGGCATTGTTGTTTATGGACATAGATTGTATCCCTCAAAAAGCCAGAAACCTAACATGTATTATTTGCAAAATAGCCAAGGCATTGCTTACTAGCCATTGGAAGTCACAAGAAGTTCCCTAGCTTGAAGCTTTAATTAGTAAGGTGAAAACGTCAAACATGTATGAGAGCATTATTGCAATGGGCTCAGGCACGTATCATAAGTTCCATTCTAAGTGGCTCCCGTGGTCTTCCTTTAAATATGTGACATTTGAACCGAGTTGTTACTAGTCAACATTTACTAGATTTTTTAGCAGATACCTATGGACTCAGGTACATTCAAACTCCTAAACCAACTATTTCTGTATTGTATATCTAGCGATATCACTTTCCTATACCTTTCCCTCCCCCCTCCCACTCCCTTAGCCCCCCTCCCCTCCACCCTAATACCCCCCCCCCCCCCGCCCTTTTATGCGCAAGAATTGATGTGTGGACGTAGTGAATAAGTGTATATCATACTGTGTACAGATAAGGACTAGTGTATTATTCTCTGTATCTAATTTTATTAACAATTACATGGACATGATCTTTCATATATATGTGGAATAGTACTTAAAGCCAGGCCCGGGGGCAATACTTTTCCGAAAAATAGCTTTGCTCCATTTCTGTTGTCTCAGTGTGACTTCCCAGCCAGGCCTGGGCTGCCTGACTGGGGCAAAATAAAAATGTATTGTGTTTGCTCCTGCACACCCCAAATTCTAAATTGTTGCATTTGCTTTTGCAACCACCCTGCAGCCAGCCAGAGCTTCTAACCAAATTCAAAATTTGTTGCGTAAACTTTTGCAACCACCCTGCGGCCAGCCAGGGCTGTTGGCCCAAATGAGTGCCTAGTCACCATTATTTTACTGAGAAAGCTGTACCCTGCATGCCATGGTTAATAAGTGGAGTAGTACCCATAGCCAGGGCAATATGTGGCCGAAAAACAGTTTTGCTCCATTGCTGCTACTTCCAGTCAGGTCTGGCTGAGGCAAAATTAAACAGATTTATAGCAGTTGCTTTTGCAACCAACCTGTGGCCAGCCAGGGCTGCTGGACAAAATTTTATTTGTTGCATTAGCAACCATCCTGCGGCCAGCCAGTGTTGCTGGCCAAGTTGAAATTTGTTGTTTGCTTTTGCAACCACCCTGCAGCCAGCCAGGGCTTCTGGCCAAAATGAAATTGACTTTTTGGCAAACCTGCTTCTTCCAGCCAGACCCCATGGACTTCTGGCTCACCAGATTAGACCATTGGTCAGAACTTGCCCAGTTTGCCATGAGTGTTCTTTCTTGTCCACTGTGGCTTCAGGTAGAGTGTCCAGTGCAGAAGACTGTGTGGTCAACCCAAAGCGAACAAAATTTTCAGCCAGCAGAGTAGAAAAACTGACTTTCATTATAATGAATCAGGCATGGATCAGTGAGATATTTAAACCCCTTGTACCATATTCCAATGATTAGGCAGTACTGCCACCACCCCTGCTGGATGCCTGTGACATCAGTCTGCCATCTCATGATCTCATGCTGTACACTATTAACATCAGTCAGCCACCACCTGCTGTACGCAGGCTACTACAGGTAGCACCAATCCACCATCACCCTACTTCCAGCCAGGCCTATACATACACAAATCATCATCCCCAGAAGAGGGATAATGTTTTCAGATTTTCATACAAGAGCTATTTCTTCTTCAGTCTTCACTTTTTTAGAACGCCAGTTCTGCTATTATTACCAAAAAAGGGATCATTTGTGTCATGCTGGGATAAAGCAACTACATCTTCCCATGCCTCCTTGTGCATATTAACCCCTTAAGGACAGACCCATTTTTTACCTTAATGTGTCTATTTAAATGGTAATAACTTTAGAATGCTTTTTTTGAGCGGATTGATTCTGTCATAGTTATATTAATTATGTGGATCGGTACGATTATGGCATACCCATTTTACATAGCTTTTTATGTTATATTTTCTTTTCTGAGCAAATTTTTTTTTAACCTTTTTTGTGTTATCATTTTCAGACAGCCGTAACTCTTTTATTTTTCGTCCGACGCCATTGAGTGAGGGCTTATTTTTTTTGCGGGACAAGCTGTTCTTTTTATTGCTATAAATTTTGTGATACATGCTACCTTTTGATCTTTTTTATTCAGCTATTTGCACCAAAATTGGCGAATTTTTCTCTTTTTTGTTGTTTTTTTACGGCGTTCATCACACTGGATAATTTACTTTATAGCTTTATAGTACACATCATTACAGACATGGCAATACCTAGTATATATATATATATATATATATATACACACATATGTATATAGTATGTATATAGTATGTATTTTTTAATATTTTTTTTCACATTTTACAGGTTATACTATGCTGCAATACATTTCTTCTGCAGCACAGCATAGCCTGATGAGCTGCACACACTACAGCCTATGCAATACAACCTCTGGCTGGATCTCACAGGCTTCTGTATCAGACAGACAGGAGGCCATGATCTGGCCTCCTGGTGCCATAGCAACCAACGGCGACCCACAATCATATTGCGACACCGCCGTTGGTGAACAGGGGGAGAACCCTCCTCCTGTCAACACCATGAACGTGAACAGGATTGATCATGGCATCTATGGGGTTAATGCTGGTGGGACCAGCAGCTGCGGTGGGACCCCAGCAGAGCAGGAGATCATCAGGATGTATGCGTAGGTCCCAGCGCGCGAGCATATCAGATGCTGGGACCTATGCATACTTCCAATAGTGGGAAGGGATTAACACTGGCAGGTGTGATGTCCCAGTACAGGACATGGTCCTGTACTACCCTTAGGCCCTGACAGGTTGAGACACTCAGTGACCAGGAGGCTCCTTTGCTAGGTCTCCCCCTGTTGTTTCCTGAATTTTGTGTGTATCACTTTAATGCCTAGACAGTATTCTTATGTATAGGTAGTAAAAAGGACCTGTGTAAGTCTGTCACATGTTATGTTATGCAGTCACATGATTTGTTGTCACATGTTCTCCCAGAGAGCACCAGCTTAACCTATGACCCACAGCTTGACCAATGGGCTTTAGTCCAGCCCCCCACTATATAAAGGGACTGTCATTACAATTCACTCTCTTATGATCTTTGCTGAGGAACAGTTAACACCAGAGATCTCAGTGCAAGTGATCAGCATCTGGAAGACCCAAAAAGCTACAGTCATTCCAGTAAGTCTCAAGTCTATGTCTGCTGTCACTGAAACTAGTCAAGTCCTGCATATAGTCAAGTCAAGTCCAATCTCGAGTTAAGTTATTTACAAGTATATTGGTCCAGCAAGTAGCAAGGTCCTTCTGGGTCCTGGCCACCTCTCTGGGAAATCTGGCCTTAGCTGTGAAGATAATTGCATCTGTCTTCTACTCAGTAAAGCCTCTGTTTGACCATAGCTGGTTGTGGACTCTCATTTCACTACTAGCAACTGTGATAGCGGAGGAACCAGGCGTGTGGTGTTCCAGAACCCTAAAACCCCACTGGCTTCATGAACACTAGGGGTTAACAACATCTTGCCCCCCCGGGGTTAATACCATCTTATCCCATCAATCACACTGCTACACTTGTGGTCCCGCCATACACCCGAGGGTCACCACACAACCAGGGATGCTTTATTCTGCTTTATTTTGGTATAAACACGCCTAAAAAATGGGCGAGCTGGAATAGTTACCATGGGTTACCGCATGTCGCCATAACTGATCCTTAAAAACACTTAAAAAGTAATTGAATACACTCCTACCCATGTTAGACAGGGGGTTAGAGCGATTAGACAGTGTTTTAAGCTTGTTTAGGGGTTTATTTACGATTCACCAAACTTGTAATTTTCATGAAGTTCTGCAAGTCCGGCAAACCAAACTTTTCAAAAGTTCACTCAACTCTATTCTTAAGCCATCAATAGAACGGCTGTTTTAGATTGATCTCCTGAATGACCTTTTGCCTTCTCAGCTAAAATGTGCTTTTAATTCAATGATCATTGCATAATAGCTGAGCAATAAATAACCATTTATTATCAGAATAGTTGCACTAAATAATCTTTTATTATCAGAATTGTATCATGCAGGATTTTCAAGCCCGTTATCTACAAGGCCAACTGTCATGGACCATTGGATTTACACATTTGGTAATAAAGTTTTTTTGACAGATCATTCTCGAACTAAACTGGATAGTTGAATAATAAACATATGTTTGTAGCACTGTTCTTCTTGTACTGAAGTAATATAAAGGTACATGATCATTTTAATGCATTTCTTACATTATAGCATATTAATGAGGTAGATAGTATTGATTTTTCATATAATGGGATCCTCTATCATCCATGCTTTGGTGAATATATCATTGAACACAACATTAATTCAAGAAAAGGATGCATATTATCTTGATCACTTTTGCAGAGCAGTCTCTATTTCTGGTTTATTACTTTAGATCATTATATAAAAGTAACACTGAATTGCAGTGAGATCTCTTTGAGACAACCACTCATGACTGAGATAAGAGCTCTTTTCCTCAAAGAAATTGGCCAGTATGCATAATATCCAGACGTAGCCAGTGGCAACTTATAGTTGATGTTCTACAACTGACACAAAGTGTGCTACGTTATCATTGTAGTGCACTATGCATGGAGCAATGACACCTGTCTTTAACAGCAGTCCATGCTGCCTTTCTGTGGCACTGTATACTATTATTGTTGGCCATCATGGAAACAGGAACAGTGACACTGTTGAATTGCTTGGTTGGGCACACTGAGCCTGACTCAGGAAATCTGTATCGCTATTCAGAAGTAAGCTGGCATAATGTTAAGGACCTTCTACTCTTGAGCAGGAAACCCTGTGCCTCACAACATACAGCTACAACCCAGTGAGTCTTTAGAAGTTATCCAGCAAAGTATCACTGGCTTTCTTTTGTAGCAAAGACAGCCTAGTTTAGGTGCAAAGTGCTGAGCCCAGCGAATCTACTAACTAAACCAGTCCATTCCAGGCTTTATTGTATTTTGTTACTAGTTGTCTCCTAATAGCTTGACTTCAATACTTGAAGTAGCTGGTGGTTGAGTCTTTCTTTCTAGTCTATAAGGGAAAAATATTACAACACAATAAGTACCTGCACTGATACAAGTTAAAGGGGTACTCTGGTGAAAACCTTTTTTCTTTTAAATCAACTGGTGGCAGACAGTTAAACATATTTGTAAATTACTTCTATTAAAAAATCTTAATCCTTCCTGTACTTATTAGCTGCTGAATACTACAGAGGAAATTCTTTTCTTTTTGGAATGCTCTCTGATGACATCACGACCACAGTTCTCTCTGCTGACATTATTATAATAATAATAACGCTCTATTTATTGTTGTCCTTAGTGGGATTTGAACCCATGTCCCCAGCACTGCTAACCACTAAGCCAGCATGCTGCCCTAAAATGGACAGAGATGTCAGCAGAGAGCACTGTGTTTGTGATGTCATCAGTGTTCCAAAAAGAAAGGAATTTCCTCTGTAGCATTCAGCAGCTAATAAGAACTGGAAGGATTAAGATTTTTTAATAGAAGTAATTTACAAATAAGTTTAACTTTCTGCCACCAGTTGATTTAAAAGAAAAAAGGTTTTCACCGGAGTACCCCTTTAATGTGCTTCTTTGCTATAAATGCTGCCATTATATAGAACAGATGGGCTATTGCTTTATCAAAGTTATGACAGTATCACATTTATAATGTCTATATAGCCCTCAAAATGTCTAGAGTGTCTAATTTACATTTTTCATCTTATCATCTTATCTTATCATCTTATCTTTTGGGTCAACAGCTCTCACTATTCTAACATGCTGTAAAAAGACAGCACCTCAGATGAAAGCCCTTCAATAGCTGCAGTGAACGCACATATGGAGAGTGGTTCAGGGGTTAATAGACACATTCTTGCCAGATTGTCAGAGCATGCTCAGGTGAGCTTTTGCAGTGTAATGATGAAATGCTCAGCATGATAATGCACAGATGGAATTAGAAGGGCTTAGTGGACTCTAATAGCCGCCATTGTTAGTAGATCTCAAGTCAATACAATAGAGAACCTTTGGGATGTGTTGACGTGGGAGATTCTCAGCATGAATATGCAACTGCAAATCTGCAGCAACTACACAATGCTTTTTACATGGACACGAATCACTGAGGAAAGTTTCCAGTGCATTTGGTTAAATTCATGACAAAAAGAAATCAGGTGGTTCTGTGGGTAAAGGAAGCTTCTATCCATTCCTAGAACATTGCTAAAAAAAAAAAACAGAGGCTGTATGTTAATGTATGTTGTTTAGCTAAAGATATACATCTATATATAAAACTCAATGGGGGACATGTATCATTTCCAGTGTATAATAGAAGTTTTTTACCCCTCTGCCTGTTGTCTAAATTTGGCGCAGCTGCGTTAAATTTATCATTCCTGTGCAGCTACTTTCTTGAATTGCGTTTAAATTTAGAATTCTCCACAGAGCATAAATTTACACCGCAGCTCTATTTAGTAGGAGCTTTGTCTGCAGCGTATCTGCACCTAAACAGTAAATGTGTCCTCGTTATTAGTTTTAGAATTTTTTTTCTTCATTATGTAGAGTTTTAATCTCACAATAATACCACTTTTTGCACCCAATTATAACACATCAATTATACCAATATCCTTATTCTTCATTTAACATCTGTGACACCCCTGTGCAAATCACCTCAAATGTACATGGTGCACTCTACCTTATGAGCCTTGTGCGCCCGCAGAGCACTTTGCGCCCACATATGTGGTATCTCCGTACTCTGGCTAAATTGTGTCCCAAAAAATGGGGATCTTTTTTCCCATTTACCTCTTGTGAAAATGTAAAGCATGCGGCAACACCTGCATGTCAGTGTAAATAATTTTATTTTGATACACTAACATACTGGTGTAGACTCCAACTGTTCCTTTTCATAATGGGTAAAAGGAGAAAAAGCCCCCCAAAATCTGTAAGGCAATTTCTCCCGAGTACGGCGATACCCCATATGTGACCCTAAACTGTTGCCTTGAAATACGACAGGGCTCCAAAGTGAGAGCGCCATGAGCATTTGAGGCCTAAATTAGGGTTTTGCATAGGGGTGGACATAGGGGTATTCTATGCCAGTGTTTCCCAAACAGGGTGCCTCCAGCTGTTGCAAAACTCCCAACATGCCTGGACAGTCAATGGCTGTCCGGCAATACTGGGAGTTGTTGTTTTGCAACAGCTGGAGGCTCCATTTTGGAAACAGTGGCGTACCAGACGTTGTTCATATTTATTGGGGAGGGGAGGGGGGCTGTGTAGCGGTATGTGTATATATAGTGTTTTTTACTTATTTTATTTAAGTGTAGTGTAGTGTAGTGTTTTTAGGGTACAGTCACACGGGCGGGGGTTGACAGCGAGTTTGCTGCATCTCAATCTTGCAGCACTCCCTGTAAACCTCTGCCCATGTGAGTGTACCCTGTCCATTCACAATGGGGGGAGGGGGGGGGGGGGAAACATCCATCTGTTGCAAAACTACAACTCCGAGCATGCCCTTTCGCTGTCCGTGCATGCTGGGAGTTGTAGTTTTGCAACAGCTGGAGGCACACTGGTTGCGAAACACGGAAACAGACTCAGTGTTTCGCAACCAGTGTGCCTTCAGCTGTTGCAAAAACTTCAAATCTCAGCATGCAGTGACAGCAGAAGGACATGCTGGTACTTGTAGTTATGCAACAGCTGGAGGCATACTGCTACAACTCCCAGCATGCCCTTTGGCAGTCCGTGCATGCTGAGGGTTGTAGTTATGCAACAGCTGAAGGCACACTGGTTGCAAAACACTTGAAAGTTTTTTTACTTAACCTAGTGTTTCCAAACCAGTGTGCCTCCAGCTGTTGCACAACTTCAATTCCCAGCATGCATGGTCTGTCAGTGCATGCTGGGCGTTATAGTTTGGAGGCACAGCTGGAGGCACACGGGTTGGGAAAAAGAGTTAGGAAACGAACAATGTTTCCCAACTAGTGTGCCTCCAGCTGTTGAAAAACTATAATTCCCAGCATGGCCAGACATGCTGGAAGTTGTATTTCGGCAATATCTGAAGGGTCAGATGTTGACGAACTACAACTCCCAGCATGCTTGGGCAGTCTAAGCATGCTGGGAGTTGTAGTTTTGCAACAGCTGGAGGTCCACAGTTTGTAGACCACTGTATAATGGTCTCCAATCTGTGGTCTTCCAGATGTTACAGAACTACAACTCCCATCATGCCTCGACAGAGTGGGCATGCTGAGATTTGTAATTTTGGAACATCTGGAAGAGCACAGATTGGAGACCATTATACAGTGGTCTCCAAACTGTGGCCCTCCAGATGTTGCAAAACTACAACTCCCAGCATGCCCAGAAAGCCAAAGGCTGTCTGGGCATGCTGGGAGTTGCAGTTTTGAAACTCCCAGAGGCAGCGGTGAGATCGCTTTACGGCGATCTCACTGCTGCCAATGAAGATGCCGCCCTGCTGCTTCAAACTCACCACCGGGGACGCACCACCTCCAGGACCGCGTGAGGACGCCGCTCGCACCGGGACCGCTCAGGACACCGCATGGCTGGGTAAGTGACGCTGGGGGACGGGTAAGGGACACTTAGCAGAGCGGTGTGTGTCCCGATCCCCGTGATCCGGACTCACACACCGCACTGCTAAGTGTTCTCATAGCGAAACGCTGCTATCAGCTAGTCAGATTTGACTAGCTGATAGCAGCGATCGCTGGGGGGGTGGGATGAAACCCCCCGTGGTCACATGTTAAGATGGCTGGATATCAGTGATAGCCACCATCTTACCGGGCGCTGGGGAAAAGTATAACGGAAAGCAGTAAATTTTAAAAATAAAAGGAGAATGATCTACAGTGTTAAGTGGATTACAAAGCTATTTTAATGTGACGGAACTTGTTCAATGATAAGTAAGATATCGAACATTTCCTATGTAAATGTATTAAATTGTTGGATCATAAAATAACAATACCAATATACAAGTGATCTAATGAATAACTGAACTATAAACAAATATTCTATATGCAAATTATTTTCAAAGTGCTTTGGAATAACCAAGGAGTAAAAAGCAATATAAAGCAAACCAAAGGAGGAATTGAGAAAGGAAAGTTATAACATTCTGGTGGTTCCTTAGTAGAACTTTCCTTCAGAAATAGAAAGGATTTCGCTACGTGCAGTTAAAGTTGGCTTATATTTATGGGGAAAAAGACGCACTTGTGTCAAAATATTTGGTGCAAAGGAAAAGAACGCAGGTAATAAATCCATGTGTACTATAGATGTCACTCCAAGGTACCCTGATTCAGCCACATCTGGAGGGCATGCTCTACCAAAACGTGCGCAAAAAAATGTGCAAAAAAAAGGGCTTGCGCAAAATTTTGCGCAAAAAAATACACACAAAACAGGGGTAAAATCTTTGATACATGTCCCCCAATGTGTGTGTGTGCGTGTGTGTGTCTATGTGTGTATGTATGTGTGTATGTGTGTGTGTATGTATGTGTGTATGTTCAAGCATCACGTGCAAACCGCTAAAGATATTAACATGAAACTTGGCACACATGTTACTTATATGTCAATAACAAACATAGGATAGGTAATTTAACCCTTACCCACCCCCATTTTCCAGGGTCAGGGTTTTTGTTTAAAGTCCCATACAAATCTATGGGAAATATATGTTACTGCATAACTTCCAAACGGCTGGAGATATTTTGATAATACTTGGTCACATGTTACTTATATGTCCACTTAAAATATAGGATAGTTAATTTAACCTCCATTTGTGAGGGTCGGGGTTTTTGTTTATAGTCCCATGCAAATCAATGGGAAATATATGTTCCCATATAACTTCCGTACGGCTGGAGATATTTCAATACCTGGTGCACATATTACGGGTCGGGATAGGAGGTCGAGATAGGAGGTCGGGATAGGAGGTCGAGATAGGAGGACGAGATAGGAGGACGAGATATGAGGACAGGATAGGAGGTCGAGATAGAAGGTCGAGATAGGAGGTCGAAATAGGAGGTAAAGATATGAGTACGGGAAAGGAGGACTGGATAGGAGGTCGGCATAGGAGGTCGAGATAGGAGGACGGGATATGAGGATGGAATATGAGGACAGGATAGGAGGTCGAGATAGGAGGTCAATATAGGAGGACGGGATAGGAGGTCGAGATAGGATGTCGAGATAGGAGGACAGGATATGAGGACGGGATAGGAGGTCGGTATAGAAGGTCGGGATAGGAGCTTCCTCTGTAGATTTTCCTCCCCAACAAGGATTAGGAAGGAAAAACCGGGCAACGCCGGCTACTCAGCTGGTCTATATGTAAAACTCAATGTGTGTGTGTATGTGTGTATGTATGTATGTGTGTGTGTATGTATGTATGTGTGTGTATGTATGTGTGTATGTTCCAGCATCACGTCCAAACGGCTAAAGATATTAACATGAAACTTGGCACCCATGTTACTTATATGTCAACACCAAACACAGGATAGGTAATCCAACCCTTACTCACCTCCATTTGCCAGGGTCAGTCTATACTGCATAACTACTTGGTCACATGTTACTTATATGCCAGGGTCAGTCTATACTGCATAACTACTTGGTCACATGTTACTTATATGTCCACTTAAAATATAGGATAGTTGATTTAACCCTTAACTATTCCCATTTGTGAGGGTCGGGGTTTTTGTTTAAAGTCCCATGCAAATCAATGGGATATGCATGTTCCCACATAACTTCCGTACAGCTGGAGATATTTCAATAATACCTGGTACACATATTACTTATATGTCAAATAAAAAGATATGATAGTTAAATTAACCCTTACCTACACCCTTACATAAAAGATTGTTTTTTGTTTAAAGTCCCATGCGGATATATGGGACTTCCAGTACCTTACTCCACAAGCTCCGCTCTGCATCTCCTGGTGAATGTGTCCATCCGGCTTGCAAGCCACACCCCATTTCACAAGGAGAGGAGGTCAGGATAGGAGGTCGGGATAGGAGGTTGAGATATGAGGATGGGATATGAGGTCGGGATATGAGGACAGGATATGAGGTCAAGATAGGAGGACAGGATAGGAGGTCAGGATATGAGGACGGGATATGAGGTTGGGATAGGAGGTCGAGATATGAGGACGGGATATGAGGACAGGATATGAGGTCGAGATAGGAGGACAGGAGGTCGGGATATAAGGTCGGGATATGATGACGGGATAGGAATTCGGGATATGAGGACGGGATATGAGGATGGGATAGGAGGACGGGATAGGAGGACAGGATAGGAGGTCGGGATAGGGGGTTGAGATATGAGGATGGCATATGAGGGCAGGATATGAGGTCGAGATATAAGGTCGAGATATGAGGTCAGGATAGGAGGACGGCATAGGAGGACGGATAAGAGGATGGGATAGGAGTTCGAGATATGAGGTCAAGATATGATGATGGGATAGGAGGTCAGGATAGGAGGTCGAGATAGGAGGTTGAGATAGGAGGTCGAGATATGAGGTCAGGATATGAGGACAGGATATGAGGTCGAGATAGGAGGACGGGATAGGAGGTCGAGATATAAGGTCGGGATACGAGGTTGGGATATGAGGTTGGGATATGAGGACGGGATATGAGGACGGGATAGGAGGTTGGGATATAAGGTCAGGATCTGAGGTTGGGATAGAAGGATGGGATAGGAGGACAGATAGGAGGATGAGATAGGAGGTCGGGATATGAGGTCGAGATATGAGGTCGGGATATGAGGTCAAGATATGAGGACGGAATAGGAGGACGGGATAGGAGGACTGGATAGCAGGTCGGGATAGGGGGTCGAGATATGAGGACGGCATATGAGGGCAGGATATGAGGACGGGATAGGAGGTCGAGATATGAGGGCGGGATAGGAGGTCGGGATATGAGGTTGAGATATAAGGTCGAGATATGAAGTCGGGATATGAGGACAAGATATGTGGTCAAAATATAAGGTTGGCTTATGAGAACAGGATATGAGGAAGGAATATGAGGTTGATATATGAGGATGGGACATGGGGATGGAATATGGGGTTGGGATATGACAACAACATATGGGGATGGGATATGATGTCACAAGCTTCCTCCCATCCAGATACAACAGGATATAATTATAGAACACTGTTCACACTGAACACAAGACAGGAATCGCAATCCCTCAGAAAACCTCCAGTAGACACGGAGTCCCCATCGATAGGTAACAGGGATATCTAGATCAGAGCCTCCATTAGACACATGAATGTCCACATGGAGTGATAACACAGAAAAAGGATACAAGAGAAAACACAGTGAGAACAGATACATAACAGAAAGGATATACAAATCCTAAAACCGACTAAAGAAACACAGCTTAAAATCTACTAAGAGCATGCCACAGAACCATGGCTAAAACCAGAACATACAAGTTGCATGCTAAGTCAGAGATAGTAGATTAAAAGCTCAAATAAAGAGTGTTTCACCAAGAGCTCCATAGCAGCATGTAAGGATCTAAGGAAGTCAAAATGTCAAATGTATCACCAGCCCAGAAGCTGGGCTGAGCTGATCTTATGTAGACACACTCTAAGAGTTATTGGATAGAATGCCAAAGGCTTTAACTATTTCCTGACCGGGGAACATAAAAGTGTTCACACAACCAAATACAATAGCTGTGTGTGAACAGAAGACAGACATGACAATGAGGTCAGAATATGAGGAAGGGATTTGGGGTCGGGATATGTGGAGGGGATATGGGGTCAGGATTTAAGGAAGCGTTATGAGGACAAAAGCTTCTTCCTATGTTGCTTTTCCTCCCCCACAAGGATAAGGTAGGGAAAAACAGGCAGCGTCAGGTACTCAGCTAGTACAGTATATAAAACTCAATGTGTGTGTCTTTGTGTGTATGCATGTGGGAATGTTACAGCATCACTTCCAAATGACTAATTATATTTAGATAAAACTTAGTTCACATGTTATTTATATGTCAACTACCAACATAGGAAAGGTAACTTAACCCTTACCCACCCCTATTTGCAATGGTCAGGGTTTTTGTTAAAAATCCTGTGCAAGTCTATGGGAAATATATGTTCCAGCATAACTTCTAAATGTCTGGAGATATTTTAATAATACTTAGTACAAATATTACTTATATGTCATATAAAAAAAAAATAGGATAGTTAGATAAACCCAAACCTACTGACATAAAGGATGTGTTTTTCTCTCAAGTCCCATGCAAGTATATAGGACTTCCGGTACCTTACTCCATAAGCTCGGCTCTGCCTCTCTTTTTGAGTGCCACCCTTTTAAGTCACACCCCTTTTTATTTTATATCCTTTTGTGCATCAGTCTTGCTTGCAAGTCATGTCCACTCCCACAAAACCACGCCAGGCCTACAATGTCTTCATCACAACTCAGCCCCACCTGAGGAGGGGATATGAGGATGAGATATGAGGGTGGGATATGAGGACTGAATATGAGGATGGGATATGAGGACAGGATATGAGGGCTAGATATAAGGATGGGATATGAGGACTGAATATGAGGACGGAATATGAGGTCAGGATATGAGGGCAGGATATGAGGTCTGGATATAAGAACGGGATAAGAGGTCCGGATATGAGGACAGGATATGTGGTAAGGATATGAGGATGGGAAATGAGGAGAGCATATGATGTCCGGATATACGGATATAAGGACAGGTTATGAGGCTGGGATATGAGTTCAGGACAAAATATGAGGATGGATATGAGATAGGAGTATAAAAATGGGAAATGAGGACAGCATATGAGGTCTGGTCATAATAAAAGGATAAGAAGTCAGGATTTGAGCATGTGATATGAGGACAGGATATGAGGGCGAGATATGAGGTCGGATATAAGGATGGGATAAGAGGTCGGGATATGAGATTGGGATATGAGGATGGCATATGAGGATGGGATATGAGGCGGGATATGAGGTCGGGGTATGAGGACTGCATATGATGTCCAGATATGAAGACGGGAAATGAAATAGGGGTATGAGGACATGATATGAGGACGGGATAAGATGATGGGCAATGAGGCTGGGATATGAGGATTGGATAAGAGAACGGGATATGCGGTCGGGATATGAGGACAAAATATGAGGAAAGGATATGAGGTTTGGATATAAGGACAGGATATGATGTATGGGAATGGGAAATGAGGACAGCATCTAAGGTCGGGATATGATGTAGGGGTATGAGGTCACAAAATGAGGACAGGATATGAAGACTAAATATGAGCACAGGATATGAGGTTTGGATATGAGGAGGGGATATGGGGTCTGGAAATGAGGACGGGATATGAGGACAAGAGCTTCCTCCTCCAATGTTGCTTTTCCTATCCCACGGGGATTAGGTAGGAAAAACCGGGCAGGGCCAGGTACTCAGCTAGTGATGTTATA